>NC_058084.1:247401376-247710126 GCF_014858855.1 Bufo gargarizans | reverse complement strand
GTGGCTGCCTCTCCCACATTGGAGACCCTAAAGGACAGGGAGCTTAATGAGGAAAAGGAGAGACTAGAGCATGCCGAGGAGACTCTGTTCTTGCACTATGAAAGTGAGGCAGAGGATAGTGGGACAGAGTCAAAAAAAATCAGACGGCAACATTGTACCAAGAAAAGACCTGGTTCGACCAAAGTAGCTAGGGAAGGCCTAACCGGCTCCCCTCTGGAGCTCTCCAACCAGTTTCTCAGCTTGGATGAGACCTCTGAGTCCTCTGAGGGGGAGGTTGAAGGTGGGAGACCGGGGGCGAAGGAGGGAAGGTCTTCAGGAGGTCCCGCGCCCCCCTCCGTTGGGGATGTAAGGTCCTCAGGAGGGGTGGCAAAACCGTGCCCCGAGACCGAGGAAACCAGGGGTGGTGCGCAGGGGGAGACAGTGGTGACAAATGAGATGGACACCACCAGAAATGGGGAGGTGTTTGATCTTGGATATCCTCATGAGGGGACAAGAACTGCGCCTAATCTATATCTATGGGCCCCAGTCCAAATGGGACAGGAAAAGCCTCTTCATGACGAATAAGCCTTTTCTTTTTACGAGCCGGCAGGTGGTCTTTGAAGGGGACTTCAATACCATCACGAGGTCCGAAGATAGGTGATGCGCCAGAGACCGGCTGGCTTATGATAGCATTGCTTTAACCCCTTCAGGACCTTGGACGAGTATACTTGTCCTGGAGCAACTGTACTTAGCGCTCCAGAACGAGTATACTCGTCCTGGCATTAAACTGTCACCATGTCTGCACAGCCAGGCACTCAGGCTCAATGCCGAGGGGGGTCCTGTGACCCCCCCCATATCGGCGATCGCTGCAAACCGCAGGTCAATTCAGACCTGCGGTTTGCAGCGCTTTATGTAGTTTCTGAGTCAGGGACCGCAGGGATCAGAACCCTAAAAATGGCCAAAATCTTATTTTTTTAACCCCCCTGCACCCCTGAATTCATTTATGTGACAGGGGGCGGTTTGTGGGCGGGGCGGTGCAGCAGTTGCCATTAAATTTTCATTGGTGGGTCAGTGGTACCAGAGTGTCAGCACATTGCTGACACTCTGGTATAAACGGCTGACATCGCTGTTTCACCCTTTCGTACCGTACGGACCGCGGTATGGAAAGGGTTAAGTCAGGGAGCTCCCCCCCTCTGCCATCGGGGGGCTGCTGTGCCTTTGCAGCCCCCAGATGGATGGGGGGACAGAGGGAGGGAGCTCCTCTCTTTCCCCTTCCCCGTCTGCTCAGTTGTGGCAGATGGGGAAGGTTCCCATGGCAACAGGATGCCTTCTCAGGTGTCCTGCTGTCCATGGTGCTGAACAGATCTATGCTAAAAGCATAGATCTGTTCAGTGTAAGTAAAATACAGTACAGTACAATATATATTGTACTGTACTGTATTATACAGACATCAGACCCACTGGATCTTCAAGAACCAAGTGGGTCTGGGTCCAAAAAATGTAAAAAAAAAAGGTGAAGATAATAAAAACACATTTATCACTGAATTAAAAAAATAAAATAAAATACCCTACACATATTAGGTATCACCGCGTCCGTCCGACCTGGTCTATTAAATGGTCATGTTTAATCAATCAGGAAATTGAAATTTTGCCCACCTTACTTTCCAAAAAAGGTAATAAAAGTGATCAAAAGAGTCGCATGTACGCCAAAATAGAACCAATCAAACCGTCACCTCATCCCGCAAAAAATGAGCCCCTACATGAGACAATGGCCCAAAAAATAAAAAACTATGGGGACACTATAACATGATTTTTTTTTGTTTCAAAAATGATATTGTGTAAAACTTACATAAATTTAAAAAAGTATACATATTAGGTATTGCCGCGTCCGTATCGACCAGCTCTATAATAATACCACATGAGCTAACCCCTCAGATGAACACCGTAAAAAATAAAAACTGTGCTAAACTATTTTTTGTCACCTTACATCACAAAAAGTGTGATATAGCGCCAATCAAACCGTCATCTCATCCGCAAAAATCATACCCTACCCAAGATAATGGCCCAAAAACTGAAAAAACTATGGCTCTTAGACTATGGAAACACTAAAACATGATTTTTTTTGTTTCAAAAATGAAATCATTGTGTAAAACTTACATAAATAAATAAAAAGTATACATGTTAGGTATCGCCGCGTCCGTATCGACCGGCTCTATAAAAATATCACATGACCTAACCCCTCAGGTGAACACCGTAAAAAATAAAAATAAAAACGGTGTAAAAAAAGCCATTTTTTGTCATCTTATGTCACAAAAAGTGTAATAGCAAGCGATAAAGTCATATGCACCCCAAAATAGTGCCAATAAAACCGTCATCTCATCCCACAAAAAATGAGACCCTACTTTAGATATTCGCCCAAAAACTGAAAAAACTATGTCTCTCAGACTATGGAGACACTAAAACATATTTTTTTTGTTTCAAAAATGAAATTATTGTGTAAAACTTACATAAATATTTTTTTTTTATACATATTAGGTATCGCCGCGTCCGTGACAACCTGCTCTATAAAAATACCACATGATCTAACCTGTCAGATGAATGTTGTAAATAGCAACAAGAAAAAAAAAACGGTCTTGTTACCTTGCCTCACAAAAAGTGTAATATAGAGCAACCAAAAATCATATGTACCCTAAAAACTAGTACCAACAAAACTGCCACCCTATCCCTTAGTTTCTAAAATGGGGTCACTTTTTTGGAGTTTTTACTCTAGGGGTGCATCAGGGGGGGCTTCAAATGGGACATGGTGTCCAACAAAACTGTCTAGCAAAATCTGCCTTCCAAAAACCGTATGGCATTCCTTTCCTTCTGCGCCCTGCCGCGTGCCCGTACAGTGGTTTACGACCACATATGGGGTGTTTCTGTAAACTACAGAATCAGGGCCATAAATAATGAGTTTTGTTTGGCTGTTAACCCTTGCTTTGTAACTGGAAAAAAATTGTAAAATGGAAAATTTGCCCAAAAATTTAAATTCTGAAATGTCATCTGTATTTGCCAATAACTCTTGTGGAACACCTAAAGGGTTAACAACATTTGTAAAATCAGTTTTGAATACCTTGAGGGGTGTTGTTTCTTAGATGGAGTCACTTTTATGGAGTTTCTACTCTAGAAGTGCATCAGGGGGGCTTCAAATGGGACATGGTGTCCCAAAAAAACTGTCTAGCAAAATCTGCCTTTCCAAAACCGTATGGCATTCCTTTCCTTCTGTGTCCTACCGTGTGCCCGTACAGTGGTTTATGACCACATATGGGGTGTTTCTGTAAACTACAGAATCAGGGCCATAAATAATGAGTTTTGTTTGGCTGCTAACCCTTGCTTTGTAACTGGAATTTTTTTTATTAAAATGGAAAATATGCCAAAAAAGTGAAATTTTTAAATTGTATCTGTATTTTCCATTAATTCTTGTGGAACACCTAAAGGGTTAAAAAAGTTTGTAAAATGAGTTTTGAATACCTTGAGGGGTGTAGTTTTTAGAATAGTGTCATTTCTGGATGGTTTCTATTATATAAGCCTCACAAAGTGACTTCAGACCTGAACTGGTCCCTAAAAATTGGGTTTTTGAAAAGGTCAGAACAATTTCAAGATTTGCTTCTAAACTTCTAAGCCTTGTAACATTTTTGGTAAATTTGGTATTTTTTTATAAATAAAAATGTATTTTTTTTACTTAATTTTGCCAGTGTCATGAAGTACAATATATGCCGAAAAAACAATCTCAGAATGGCCTGGATAAGTTAAAGCGTTTTAAAGTTATCACCACTTAAAGTGACACTGGTCAGATTTGCAAAAAATGGCCTGGTCCTTAAGGTGAAAAATGTGAAAATGAGCCGGGCGAGTGAGGCTCGCCTGGTGGATGTCCACATCAGGCATACCCCAGGCCACGGGGGTTCCACTTTTTATAGAGGGAATCAGACTAGGTCTAGAATAGACAGGATTTATTTAAAGGAGGAACTGGCGACCCATAGCACTTGTCAATAAGGACAGGAAGATTTTGGCCAAGATACTGTTCAACAGGTTGGTGAAGTTTGCACCACAACTCCTTTCGGTGTCCCAGCATTGCTCGGTTCCAGATCGCAGCACTCTTAGTGCTGTGCTCAGTGTCCGAGAGGCAGTGGAACGCAGTAGAGCAGGAAGGGGTACATGCTATACTTAGATCAGGCAAAGGCGTTTGATCGGGTGAACCACGAGTACCTCTGGTTGGTCCTTCTGAAGTATGGCCTGCCGGGGGAGTTTGTAGATTGGCTAAAGACCTTGTATGCGGGGGCAGAGAGTTTCCCGCTTGTGAACGGTTGTTCTGGCTGTTCTTTTGAGGTTGGGTCTGGCGTGTTCGTCAGGGTTGTCTTTTGAGCCCGATTCTATACGTGTTCGCGATTGATCCCTTTCTTAAGAGGATCGGTCATGGTCCGTTGGCGGGAGTTGGGATGGATCCGGCAGCACCTTAAGCCACTCTAGGGGCAGTAGCGTATGCTGACTATGTCACTGTTTTCGTGTCCTTGAAAGGGGAGGCAGAGTTACGTGATGTCTGAGGTGGACCGCTACTCGGAGGCATCCGGGTCCATGATCAATCGGGATAAGTGTGAGAGTCTCTGGCTGGGAGGGGGTGATCCAGTTTTCGATTTCCCGGACACCCTTCCAGGGCCCCAGTTGTCAGAAAAAGTCATAGGCATCAATTTCGGCCATGGGGATTATCCCACCCAAAATTAGGGTGACAGGCTCAAGATCGCCGCTCAGAAGGTTGGCCAGTGGAAGGGTTGGTCTTTGACCCTCCGGGAAAGGGTGAATCTGATCAAGACTTACCTTCTTCCTTTGCTTATCTATTTGGGTAGTGTGTGTATCTTGCCAGAGCCGCTCTGGACTCGGGTTTATAGCCTGTTCTTCCAGCTTTTATGGGGGAAAAGGCTGAACCTGATCAAGAGAGGGGTGACTTATCGCACGAGAAGACTAGGGGGGTTAACTATGGTCAACCCCGTGGTGTTTCTTGTGAACACCTTTGTTAAGATAAATTTGGCAAACCTCTGGATGGAGAGGGCTCCTCCGTGGATAGTCTCCTGCAGGGAGTGGTTTGGGCCTTTTCTTCAGGAATGGGAGACAGGAGGGCAAGTAAAGGACTTGCGTACCGCTTATGGATATCTTCCTGCTTATGTCACCCCGATTCTGAAGGTGATTCGCCGGTGGGGTTTGGAGGTGAGGGAAATCAGGACTCTGTCAAGGAGATCCCTTGATGAGAGGGTCTTGTTGTCCCACTTTCAAAAGCCCCTGGCCCTCAAGGATTGCCCAAGCCGGGATCTAGACAAGGGGTTACAGTTGCTAAATTCTGCAAGGATCCCCTTGAAGTTTTGGGATTGGCTTGGCGCTGCTTTCACAAAAGGCTGTATGTAAGGGACAACCTGAAGTACAGGAACTCTGATGAAAGGGGTTGTCCCCGGGAGGAGTGCGGCTCCATACTGGAAAGTATGGAGCACTTCCTGCTTCATTGTCCTTTTAATACAGAGGTGAAAGTGTTCCTTGAGTGGGGAGGCCTGCATCTAGCCCTGGACTATGCGGACATGGGAGTACATGGGGCGAAAGGCTAGCTGTGGGTGGTGGTGTAAGGGCTGGCCTTGGACTATGCGAACATGATAGGGACATGAGGTGGAGGTCAGCCCTGGGTGATGGGTATCGTAGTGTGGTAGCATTAGAATAGGTTAAGTTTTTGGCGTTTGGTTTTGTTTTTTCTCTATAAAAAGGTGACGGGGAAAAAAATATTATAAAAAAAAAAGAAAAGTGGCAAGGTCGCCTATTTGTTTTTGCTTTACAGTGGTCGACTTTTATTTATTTCAGTTTTATTAACTTTTTTTCTGTTCATATTTGTTATATGTTTTTTTTTATGTTCTGTTATTTTCCATTTATGACAAGTTAGTCTTTTGTTTGGGTTTCTACTACCGGGCGGCCAGGTAAGATTTAGTTATGTTTCTATGGTGTATATAGGCATATAGTTATAAATTAGTCATTAAGTTTAATATGTTAGTGTGGTATGAATGTGAGTATGAATGTGGTCGGGCCAGGTGTTGTTTTATATGTATTGTTTTATTTTTGCTAATTCTACAGTTTAGTATTTTTCTATAACAGAGTAAGAGAAAGACTTGCAGGGTGGTTTTGGGGGGGCTCATTTTTTGGGAATATTTCAGGAACGGTATGTCCTGGAGAGCTGAGACCTGGTCTAAAACCTTCCAGAACACCTGATGTACCTGTGGGCCAAATGTGGCGAATATCGGTCCAGTCGTTTGGTCGCGCATAAAGAATGCCTATACGTCTAGACAGACAGAAATGTATTTTTATATACAGTTGCAAGAAAAAGTATGTGAACCCTTTGGAATGATATGGATTTCTGCACAAATTGGTCATAAAATGTGATCTGACCTTCATCTAAGTCACAACAATAGACAATCACAGTCTGCTTAAACTAATAACACACAAAGAATTAAATGTTGCCATGTTTTTATTGAACACACCATGTAAACATTCACAGTGCAGGTGGAAAAAGTATGTGAACCCCTAGACTATTGACATCTCCAGTAGCTAATTGGAGTGAGGTGTCGGCCAACTGGAGTCTAATCAATGAGATTAGATTGGAGGTGTTGGTTACAGCTGCCCTGCCCTATAAAAAACACACACCAGTTCTGGGTTTACTTTTCACAAGAAGCATTGCCTGATGTGAATGATGCCTCCCACAAAAGAGCTCTCATAAGACCTACGATTAAGAATTGTTGACTTGTTTAAAGCTGGAAAGGGTTATAAAAGTATCTCCAAAAGCCTTGCTGTTCATCAGTCCACGGTAAGACAAATTGTCTATAAATGGAGAAAGTTCAGCACTGCTGCTACTCTCCCTAGGAGTGGCCGTCCTGTAAAGATGACTGCAAGAGCACAGTGCAGACTGCTCAATGAGGTGAAGAAGAATCCTAGAGTGTCAGCTAAAGACTTACAAAAGTCTCTGGCATATGCTAGCATCCCTGTTAGTGAATCTACGATACGTAAAAAACACTAAACAAGAATGGATTTCATGGGAGAATACCACAGAGGAAGCTACTGCTGTCCAAAAAAAACATTGCTGCACATTTACAGTTTGCACCAGAGCACCTGGATGTTCCACAGCAGTACTGGCAAAATATTCTGTGGACAGATGACACCAAAGTTGAGTTGTTTGGAAGAAACAGACAACACTATGTGTAGAGAAAAAGAGGCACAGCACACCAACATCGAAACCTCATCCCAACTGTGAAGTATGGTGGTTGGGGGCATCATGGTTTGGGGCTGCTTTGCTGCGTCAGGGGCTGGACGGATTGCTATCATCGAAGGAAAAATTAATTCCCAAGTTTGTCAAGACATTTTGCAGGAGAACTTACGGCCATCTGACCACCAGCTGAAGCTCAACAGAAGATGGTTGTTGCAACAGGACAGCGACCCAAAGCATAGAAGTAAATCAACAACAGAATGGCCTAAACAGAAGAAAATCCACCTTCTGGAGTGGCCCAGTCAGAGTCCTGACCTCAACCCGATTGAGATGCTGTGACATGACCTCAAGAAAGCGATTCACACCAGACATCCCAAGAATATTGCTGAACTGAAACAGTTCTGTAAAGCGGAATGGTCAAGAATTACTCCTGACCGATGTGCGCGTCTGCAACTACAGGAAACGTTTGGTTGAAGTTATTGCTGCCAAAGGAGGTTCAACCAGTTAGTAAATCCAAGGGTTCACATACTTTTTCCACCTGCACCGTGAATGTTTGCATGGTGTGTTCAATAAAAACATGGTAACATTTAACTCTTTGTGTGTTATTAGTTTAAGCAGACTGTGATTGTCTATTGTTGTGACTTATATGAAGATCAGATCACATTTTATGACCGATTTGTGCAGAAATCCATATCATTCCAAAGGGTTCACATACTTTTTCTTGCAACTGTATACAGTACAGACCAAAAGTTTGGACACACCTTCTCATTCAAAGAGTTTTCACACTGAAGGCATCAAAACTATGAATTAACACATGTGGAATTATATACATAACAAAAAAGTGTGAAACAACTGAAAATATGTCATATTCTAGGTTCTTCAAAGTAGCCACCTTTTGCTTTGATTACTGCTTTGCACACTCTTGGCATTCTCTTGATGAGCTTCAAGAGGTAGTCAACTGAAATGGTTTTCACTTCACAGGTGTGCCCTGTCAGGTTTAATAAGTGGGATTTCTTGCCTTATAAATGGGGTTGGGACCATCAGTTGCGTTGTGGAGAAGTCAGGTGGATACACAGCTGATATTCCTACTGAATAGACTGTTAGAATTTGTATTATGACAAGAAAAAAGCAGTTAAGTAAAGAAAAACTAGTGCCATCATTACTTTAAAAAATGAAGGTCAGTCAGTCCGAAAAATTGGGAAAACTTTGAAAGTGTCCCCAAGTGCAGTCACAAAAACCATCAAGCGCCACAAAGAAACTGGCTCACATGCGGACCGCCCCAGGAAAGGAAGACCAAGAGTCACCCCTGCTGCGGAGGATAAGTTCATCCGAGTCACCAGCCTCAGAAATCGCAGGTTAACAGGAGCTCAGATTAGAGACCAGATCAATGCCACACAGAGTTCTAGCATCAGACACATCTGTATAACAACTGTTAAGAGGAGACTGTGTGAATCAGGCCTTCATGGTAGAATATCTGCTAGGAAACCACTGCTAAGGACAGGCAACAAGCAGAAGAGACTTGTTCGGGCTAAAGAACACAAGGAATGGACATTAGACCAGTGGAAATCTGTGCTTTGGTCTGATGAGTCCAAATTTGAGCTCTTTGGTTCCAACCACCGTGTCTTTGTGCGACGCAGAAAAGGCGAACGGATGAACTCTAAATGGCTGGTTCCCACCGTGAAGCATGGAGGAGGAGGTGTGATGGTGTGGGGGTGCTTCGCTGGTGACACTGTTGGGGATTTATTCAAAATTGAAGGCATACTGAACCAGCATGGCTACCACAGCATCTTGCAGCGGCATGCTATTCCATCCAGTTTGCGTTTAGCTGGACCATCATTTATTTTTCAACAGGACAATGACCCCAAACACACCTCCAGGCTGTGTAAGGGCTATTTGACCATGAAGGAGAGTAATGAGGTGCTGTGCCAGATGACCTGGCCTCCACAGTCACCAGACCTGAACCCAATCGAGATGGTCTGGGGTGAGCTGGACTGCAGAGTGAAGGCAAAAGGGCCAACAAGTGCTAAGCATCTCTGGGAACTCCTTCAAGACTGTTGGAAGATCATTTCAGGTGACTACCTCTTGAAGCTCATCAAGAGAATGCCAAGAGTGTGCAAAGCAGTAATCAAAGCAAAAGGTGGCTACTTTGAAGAACCTAGAATATGACATATTTTCAGTTATTTCACACTTTTTTGTTATGTATATAATTCCACATGTGCTAATTCATAGTTTTGATGCCTTCAGTGTGAATCTACAATTTTCATAATCATGAAACTATTGGTCTGTACTGTATAAGACTTCGCACGGGTATATTTCATCTATTTCATTTTATGTTTCCGTGTGTCGTAAAAAGATATTGACAGTTTCTCCCATAACAGTGACCTCTACTATACCCGCCCCTTTAACAATGACCTCCACAGTGCCCGCCCCTTTAACATTGACCTTCAGAGTGTCTGCCCCTTTAACAGTGCCTGCCCCTTTAACAGTGACTTTCATTGCTGCCCTGGGGTTGGACAGGGCTTATGTTACAGTAGTCAACCTATATATTTAGTTCATTAGATTTTATCTACGAGACGTGCAAAATAACCCAAAATGGGGAACCACATCTCCTGTACAATTAAATCCCTTAGTGCCACCACGCGTTTCCACCTTCAACCACATGGTGGCTATATCTAACCCCACCTTTGAAGATACTCTAGTTACAGAAACAGTCTTCCTGGCTGGAGGGAATATGGAGAGGTACTGTACCTAGATGAGGACGGGCAGCACTGCATACATAACAATCACTATTATTATGTGAGTTGGCATAATATTTCATCCATTCTAGTCACTAGTGATGAGTGTCGAAATTGAATATTCGTAATTATTCCAATTATCGCGAATAATATGCGATTTAATTAATCGCGTATTGCGATTTTTTCTTTTGATAGTATAAGGCAACGTTCCTATGACTAATTGACTATGGCTAGCCTAATATGTGTATTTTACAAATATTCTTAATATTTCTCTAACTTCATCTTTTGGAATATTTGTAATATTCTAAAAGACGAAGTTAGAGCAATATTATGAATTTTCATAAAATACACATATAGATTGTAATTTAGCTAATATAGTGCTATAATCTTTTTTTTCTCAATTTTTTTTGCCTCTTATGAACTTAAGTTTTGTAAAATATGTACACTATTGAAAAAATTACTATAGCAGTATATTAGCTAAATTACAATCTATATGTGTATTTTACGAATATTCTTACTATTGCTCTAACTTCGTCTCTTAGACTATTCGCAATATTGCTCTAACTTCGTCTTTTAGAATATTCGTTATATTGCTCTAACTTCGTCTTTTAGAATATTATGAATATTCTAAAAGACGGAGTTAGAGCAATATTAAGAATATACGTAAAAAGTTTAAATCGCAATTCGATTATTATAACCTGAATGAATCGAATTGCGATTTCAACTTATACAGTCTACCATGTATGGTTTGTTATCGCGATAATACGTCATTTAAATAATCGTGTTTGCGCGTCCGTATGTGCGTGCGTGCCTGTCTTTGGATCGCAAGGGGAGTGGAGAGAGACCGATTAGAGACAGAGATTTTGAAAAGTTTATTTGAAAATGGCAAAGAGCAATTTCAATCAAGAAGAGCTGGAAGCTTTGATCACTGTAAGTAATTCTACCGAAAAAAGTATGTCACTGTTAAAGTGGCGGCCACAGTTTAAGTCACTGTTAAAGGGGCGGTCACTATTCAAGTCACTCTTAAAGGGGCGGCCACAGTTCTAGTCACTGTTAAAGGGGAGGCCACTATTTAAGTCACTCTTAAAGGGGCGGCCACAGTTCTAGTCACTGTTAAAGGGGCGGTCACTATTCAAGTCACTCTTAAAGGGGCGGCCACAGTTCTAGTCACTGTTAAAGGGGCGGTCACTATTCAAGTCACTCTTAAAGGGGCGGCCACAGTTCTAGTCACTGTTAAAGGGGTGGTCACTATTCAAGTCACTCTTAAAGGGGCAGCCACAGTTCTAGTCACTGTTAAAGGGGCGGTCACTATTCAAGTCACTCTTAAAGAGGCGGCCACAGTTCTAGTCACTGTTAAAGGGGAGGCCACTATTTAAGTCACTCTTAAAGGGGCGGCCACAGTTCTAGTCACTGTTAAAGGGGCGGTCACTATTCAAGTCACTCTTAAAGGGGCGGCCACAGTTCTAGTCACTGTTAAAGGGGCGGTCACTATTCAAGTCACTCTTAAAGGGACGGCCACAGTTCTAGTCAATGTTAAAGGGAAGGCCACTATTCAAGTCACTCTTAAAGGGGCGGCCACAGTTTTAGTCACTGTTAAAGGGGCGGTCACTATTCAAGTCACTCTTAAAGGGGCGGCCACAGTTCTAGTCACTGTTAAAGGGGCGGTCACTATTAAAGTCACTCTTAAAGGGGTGGCCACAGTTCTAGTCACTGTTAAAGGGGAGGCCACTGTCAAAGTCAAAGTATATTTGCCTTGAATATAATTTTTTTCTTTTTTTTTTTACTTTTATATAGTTCCATAGGGAACTATATAAATATCTACTCTTTTACCGATTTGATATTACATTATACTTTTGATGGTTGACATGACTATAATTACTAATAATTGTATTTTACAACTTTGGGATTACATCCTTTCATTGTTATCTTGCAGACTATGTTGAAGAAGGGGTATGACGACCTAAAATGCTGTTTTGAGAAGCAGGCCATAGTGCATAGAGAGGCACGCCGGCTGTGACACCTGCATGGAAAGATACACTCTTTCTCATGCAATGCTAAAAAAATGGTCAGACCTTAAAAGGCATCGCATGGACAAAAACTGTCCAGGTATGATGCTTACATTAATTTTCTATTACCCACCTATTGTTATTTATGTGTTCAGTTATGCAAATAAGTATTTATATCCCTTTATAACTGATAATTTAGTTCAGTGGTGTCAAACCGATAAAACGGGTGCTAGAGGCGGCACTCAGAGCCCTCTCTGTGGGCCGCATACCCTTGAAAAGGTCTAAGGCGTACTAATCGGCTTTAGACATTTCCTACCATACAGCTTCGCAGGCACACTATTAACAGCACAGTCCGCATATTGAATGTAGGCAGCTGTTACAGCAAAATGATAATTGTGTGGAAGACAGACTATACTGGCATTCTGGTACAATGGTAACGTTGGAAATTTGCAATAAATAATTTAGTTGGGTTTCTCTTCTGCCTAAAAGTTCTCCAGCACGAATTTGATAAATGTTGGGACACGTAGCTGATTATCCCTTTACAATATATACATACACTCACAGCGAGATACAGATATATGATGTAAACTCTTATCCAATGTCAAGACAGTTGACTTGGTCCACCTCATTTCAATAACCCTGCAACAGTATCTTCCCGAACCAATACCCCCCGATACCTCATCCTAGCTATTAACATACTCAACTGTAAACCATCTGAAAGACTTCATTCATAGTTTCATCAAACACCAAATCATGTGAAATCAAACATAGGGGTAATCATTATCCCATCCAGGTCCCACCATAGATTAATTTGTGTACCGTTAGCTCTTTTTTTGCTTTGCTTGTTTATCTTGTTATTTTTTAAAAATTTGTTCATTACAGGGGTGCCTCTTCCAAAGTGCGCGCTAAGCGCTCTAACAAGAAGGTGGTGGTGGAAGAGAAATGGTGATGACGGAGGATGAGGAGGATGAGGAGCAGGAAGAGAAGCAGGCAGGACCATCAGGGCATCAGGCCCATTGCCCACCTGAGGCAGTTGAGGTCCAGGAGGATGAGGAGGAAGAAGACGAGGTGGTGACCACCCCCCGTCAGGAGGGTAAATATATTCTGTTGATGTTTTAATTTAAAAAATGTCCCCACACACATACAGGTGTGTTTAGTCTTCACCACAGGCAGATTTTATTCAAGAAAAGAATTATAAAAAAGTTCAAGTTCAACCTCTAATTGTTATTCAGACTTCAGATATCACATAACCTAAAGTCCCCCACTTTGCGTTCACTCCAAGCAGTGTAACAAAAATATAAGTATATCACCAGTCTTTAGGGTCTGTCAGAGACCATCCTCATTTCTCTGCAGGTTCAGTTATCACATCTCCTGTCCACACTTGCAAAGAAGAGCATTTTTAATCCAAACTTTATTAAAAAGGCTTGATGGAGTACAGGAGTCACCTGTGCCACTATATCTGTCTGGGCTCAATCAAAAAACCCAGACCCTAATTAATTCCACGGAAAGTTTTTTTTTACAGCTAGCTGATGTTACTGGTGTATTGATTTCCGTAAAGTATCTGAATGAGGCATACTGTTTAATATTGGATGTAACGAACATCCAAAATATAAAAATTTTCGTAGACTAAAAAATTGTGTGCACAAAACAATATTAATATTTATCTACAAAATTGTGTAAAAACTATGAAACTGTCAACAAAGAATGTACAACACACAACAGTAATATAAAACATGAACACTATAAAGTAATTAATCTACATCAAAAGCATTAACTTAACTACTAAGTCCATAACCCTAAAGTCTAAAGAACTATTATTAATCCTAACTAAACCAATATATAATGGATTAACATAGTAACATAGTATAAAAGGCCGAAAAAAGACATCTGTCCATCCCGTTCGGCCTGTCATCCTGCAAGTTGATCCAGAGGAAGGCAAAAAAAAACCTGTGAGGTAGAAGCCAATTATAACCACTTTAGGGGAATAAAAAAATATTCCCCAACTCCAATCAGACAATCAGAATAATTCCCTGAATCAACGACCCCTCTCTTGTAGCTATAGCCTGTAATATTATTACACTCCAGAAATACATCCAGGCCCCTCTTGAACTCTTTTATTGTACTCACCATAACTACCTCCTCAGGCAGAGAGTTCCATAGTCTCACTGCTCTTACCGTAAAGAATCATCTTCTATGTTTGTGTACAAACCTTCTTTCCTCCAGATGCAGAGGATGTCCCCTCGTCACAGTCACAGTCCTGGGGATAAATAGATGATGGGATAGATCTATGTACTGACCCCTGATATATTTATACATAGTTATTAGATCTCCCCTCAGTCGTCTTTTTTCTAAAGTGAATAACCCTAATTTTGATAATCTTTCAGCGTACTGTAGTTGCCCCATTCCAGTTATTCCTTTAGTTGCCCTCCTCTGAACCCTCTCCAGCTCTGCTATGTCTGCCTTGTTCACAGGAGCCCAGAACTGTACACAGTATTCCATGGTCTGACTAGTGATTTGTAAAGTGGTAGGACTATGTTCTCATCACGGGCATCTATGCCCCTTTTGATGCAACCCATTATCTTATTGGCCTTGGCAGCAGCTGCCTGACACTGGGGTTTGCAGCTTAGTTTGCTGTTTATTAAAATTCCTAGATCCTTTTCCATGTCAGTGTTACCGAGTGTTTGTACGGGTGACTTGAATTATTTCTTCCCATGTGCATAACTTAACATTTGTCAGTGTTAAACCTCATCTGCCACTTATCTGCCCAAGCTTCCAATCTATCCAGATCGCTCTGTAGTAGTATACTGTCCTCTTCAGTGTTAATTACTTTACAGTTTAGTGTCATCTGCGAAAATTGATACTTTACTATGCAAGCCTTCTACAAGATCATTAATAAATATATTGAAGAGAACAGGGCCCAATACTGACCCCTGAGGTGCTCCACTAGTGACAGTGACCCAATCTGAGTGTAATGCTCGGACTGGGAAAAAAGTCTGTATGTGGGTAAGTAACTGGCTCAATGATAGAAAACAGAGGGTGGTTAATAATAACCACCCTCTGTTTTCTATCATTGAGCCAGTTACTTACCCACATACAGACTTTTTTTCCCAGTCCGAGCATTCTCATTTTATATACTAACCTTTTATGTGGTACAGTGTCAAATGCTTTGGAGAAGTCCAGATATACGACATCCATTGATTCGCCGCTGTCAAGTCTAGAACTTACCTCCTCATAGAAACTGATTAAATTAGTTTGGCATGACCGATCCCTCATAAAGCCATGCTGATATGGCGCTATTTGCTTATTTCCGTTGAGATGCTCTAAGATAGCATCTCTCAGAAAACCTTCAAACAGTTTACCCACAACAGATGTTAAACTTACCGGCCTATAGTTTCCAGGCTCTGTTTTTGCGCCAATCCTGTGGGACATTCCCTGTCAGTATAGAATCTGCAAATATCAGAAATAAGGGTCTGGCTATGACATTACTTAATTCCTTTATGATACGAAGGTGTATGCCATCCGGTCCAGGTGATTTGTCTATTTTAATCTTTTTAAGTCGCTGATGTACTTCTTTCTGGGTCAGACAGGGCTTTATCTGCTTTATACACCAAACAATGATTGTCTTTTAAAGTAGATTTAAAATTGATATTTCCTTTACTTTTACAGCAATAAACAAGTTAATTAAAGAAATTAAAAATGTGCAGCGGGAGCAGTGCGACCGGATGAAAAAGTTGAGGGCGCAGCTGCTGAAAAGGGTGAGGGATGAGCTGACCCTAGCAGAGGAGGCCAACCAAAAGGCCATGGCTGGACTGCTCCAAAAGCTCCAAGGAATTAAAAAATTGCCTTAATTTTTTTTTTTTTCCATTTGTTTTTTGGGGGCTTCTGCGCCGCTTATGGTCGCACCACTTATTCACTATGACTATTTTCTTGTGCCGGTGGTCATGTGTGTGCCACAATTCAAACCGAATACTGCAGACTGTGGCGCTCTTAGCAGCACGCGTGACGGGACCAGGTCCAATCATAGACCTTGTACAACATTAATACATGTAATCCCAAACTATTAAAATACAAGTATTTGTACTTAATGTGATCATGTCATCAAAAAAAATAATAATTATGGCTATAAATGGAAAAAAATGTGATTTTAGGTTACCGTTATAACATTCCATTGTATTTAAATTGCATGTGTGTGGGGTATGAGCAATGGGGTATTGGCCAATGGCCATTTGAGGAGAGGTGTACCTGTGTAGTGAGGTGATGGTATGGTATGGGGTGTACAGCTGGTTCGCCTCCATGTGGTGCACTCTGGGTTATGGCAAATGAACCAGCAAATACTGAAATACTGGAGGTCAATCATTACTTCTCATAAACTGTGTGTGAGTGAGGAGGTGGGGGGGGACATGATCTGGAGGAGGGTTTAAGGTGGTGGAGAGTTTAAGGGGGGAGGGGAGGTTGGTGTGGGTTTTATAGCGTGGGATATATAGTATGTAGCACGTAAATAGAGGTGCTATGTGCATATGAGAGCTATTTGTCTGCTATCCATACATACATGTTACAGACATTGTAGTGTGATGCAACTACTTTAATTTGTGCCATAATCATTTACCGCTTCACACCCAATGACGTAGCTATACTTAGATCAATCCTTATGCAGGTGCCGTGGCCACCTGCTTTGTGTGGCTGCATAAACCCACGGCTAATGTCCGTGACCGTCAGTAATACCGATGGTGGACATTTAACCCATAAGATGTAGTGGTCACTTGTTAACTATAACAATACAAGCAATACGAATATTTTAGCAATAGTGTTGAATTAGAAATGCAACTAATTTTTATTGCATTGCAATTCCAGCTTTGGAGATTTTGCTATAGGTGGTATTGGTAGAATTAACTAATAAAACAAATATAGTACTGTATGTCAGAATAGTTTCACAATGTGGTTAATAATAATAGCAAATATTATCACATTGTGATTAAAATTTAGCACTGCTAGATTCAATATCCGTTAAGTTCGTTAATTCTAGACCCATTCCATTAGAGAGACCCAGCAGCATCAAGTTGAAATCGCAATGCGATTAATATAACTCGCAGTAATCGCATGGCGATTTCAACTTAGTACTGCTATATTCCATATTCGTTAATTCTAGCCTAATATGGAATATAGCAGTGCTAAGTTGAAATCGCAATTCGATTAATTCAAGTTATAATAATCGAATTGCGATTTCAACTTGGACCTGGTTTAGTTGTGATAAAAAATTTGCACTGCTAGATTCAATATCAGTTAAGTTTGTTAATTCTAGACCCATTCCATTAGAGAGACCCAGCAACAGCATCAAGTTGAAATCGCAATGCAATTAATATAACTCGAAGTAATCACATGGCGATTTCAACTTAGTACTGCTATATTTCATATTCGTTAATTATAGCCTAATATGGAATATAGCAGTGCTAAGTTGAAATCGCAATTCGATTAATTCAAGTTATAATAATCGAATTGCGATTTCAACTTGGACCTGGTTTACTATGGTTGGCTTGGTAGAATTAGCGAATATGACGAATGTATTCGTCATATTCCACAAAACGAAGATAACAAAGTATTCTCCATCTTCGTTTTAGCTACCTATTCATCAACTTCGCTAATTCTAGCAATCATATAGGAAAGTTTACTATAGAGACAGCTAAGTTTAATTCGCTATGCGATTATATTACTTAGCTTTTTTTTAAAATAAATGGAATAATTATAATACCTGATAATTATTATAATTATTCCATTTATAATACAAAAAGCAAAGTAATATAATCGCATAGCGAATTAAACTTAGCTGTCTCTATAGTAAACTTTCCTATATGATTGCTAGAATTAGTGAAGTTGATGAATAGGTAGCTAAAACGAAGATGGAGAATACTTCGTTATCTTCGTTTTGTGGAATATGACGAATACATTCGTCATATTCGCTAATTCTACCAAGCCATCCACAGTAAACCAGGTCCAAGTTGATTTTTTACGTAATTCTCAAATCGGACAGTACATTCTAGTATATGGAGACGTTCCCATGGTGGACGCTCCATGAGCACGGAAGTCGGCAACGGGCACTGACTGGAGCAGCCAGGAAGCCAGGAATCCTAAGGACAGGTAAGAACTACTTTAGGGAAGTGGGAAAGAAACAAAATATAACAATAAAAAAAAAAAATGAATATTCGATTTCGCGAATATATAGAACTCTATTCTAAATATTCGTGAAATCTCGAAGTTCCGATATTCGAGAAAAAAAATTGCAATTCGAATATTTGCGCTCAACACTACTAGCCACAGGTTAATGTCTGTATGGCCTGTTTCTATGGCTAGAGTATCTTCAAAGGTGGGGTTAGATATAGCCACCATGTGGTTGAAGGTGGAAATGCTTGGTGACACTAAGGGATTTAATTGTACAGGAGATGTGGTTCCCCATTTTGGGTTATTTTGCATGTCTCGGAGATAAAATCTGCCATATTGAGGTGTGGTACCTCCGGTTACATATTAACTAAGTATATATTCCCCAGCATCCCCTGGACTGGGGTTCTCTATTGTCAGAGTCAGTGGCATATTGGATCCAGTCTTCCCAAGCCAAGAGCAACCACCGGTCTTTCTAATGGTCATACGGGTAAGGAGTGGTTTACCATTTTTATCCACTCGATCTAGTGCACTTGTGGGTTTATATCCCCAGTCAGGGCCTGTGGTCCAGCCAACAGAGCCCCAATATGCACAATTCCTTCCCCAATAATCATCATATGTTACACATATGTATATTGTGCCATCCACATAAGCATTACATTGCTGCCCTGGGGTTGGACAGGGCTTTACTATGTTACAGTAGTCAACCTTAAATAAGGCCAAATGGACAGCTGAGGAGTTATACCAAAATATGGTGTTGACCTGTGAATCTTCCTGTTCTTGTGTAATGGCTGTCTGGACTCCATGGACCATCACTGTTTGAGACTGAGGTCCAGACGACTGGGGTAGAAGTAGAATCAATACAATAATACGTCATAAAAGGATATACATGATCATGATGGTCTGGTCAGTGATCTTCTCCCAAGATTTTGACTCGTTTGCAATGGGATGCGTGTATCCAGGTAGGTTTTCCCTCCAATTTCACTGAGGTGGGTGTTGTGAGCAGGATCAGGTATGGACCTTCAAATCTGGGTTCAAGGGTAGACCTCACGTGCTTCCTCACCACCACCCATTCACCTGGTTTCAACTTGTGAGAGTCATTCAAATCGTTGGGATCTGGAATAGAAGAAAATACTGACACATGTATGTTAGAGACAATTGTTTACATAAGGTTATTACATATTTTGCAACTGACTCATAATGCATTTGTATTTGTTGTGGGAAGTATCATCCAAGACGAGGCCCTGATCCAAACAAAATCTCATGTGGTGTGAGTTTATGGGGAGGTTTTGGGGTGTGCCTGACAGAAAAGAGCACAATAGGCAAACAATGTATCCAAAGGAGTCCTGTCTCCCTAGTCATTTTCAATAGTTTAGATTTCAGTATCCCATTTAAGCGTTCCACTTTTCCACTCGATTGTGGTCTGTAGGGTGTGTGATAGGCTAAATGTGACCCTATCATCTTCCAAACTTCCTGGGTTAAGCTAGCAGTGAATGCTGAGCCCTGATCACTCTCAATGAACTCAGGTACTCCGAACCTACAAACAGTTTCCTGCATTAGTTTTTTTAGCAGTTGTTATAGCTGTCTGATTTCGGACGGGGTAGACTTCTGGCCACCCAGAGAACAAGTCTACCACTACTAGCACATATTGAAACCCTTGACACATTGGCATCTGGATGTGGTCAATT
This sequence comes from Bufo gargarizans, assembly GCF_014858855.1. Classification (NCBI taxonomy): domain Eukaryota; kingdom Metazoa; phylum Chordata; class Amphibia; order Anura; family Bufonidae; genus Bufo; species Bufo gargarizans. Next base: position 247,690,305 of record NC_058084.1, on the reverse strand, counting down.
TGAATGAGTTGAAATGGGTACTGGGCCTTTGGGAGACATTTAGTTGGTGTGGGCTCTGTTCTTCCTGGATTACATTGTGCACAGATCAGGCAAGATTGGCATGTTCTAACCAAAACTGGGGTAATTCCTGGTGCTACCCAGATTTTGTCAATCAGTTCTTTCATGATGGTTTTAGACACATGAGTAGGGCCATGAGTCAGACTAGCTACCATGGGGTATAGACTTCTGGGAAGGCACACTCTTTTCCCTTGAGTCCATAGTCCGTTTTCTTCCTTGATAGCAGCTTCTTTCTTCCAAGTACCTTTTTCACCTGGGGTGGCCTGTTCCTGCATTTTCTTCAGCAGGTCCCACATAACAAGTTCTTCAGTGGATCCAGTGACCGACATCACTGGGGAGGGCAATGTCACATCTTCTTCTCCTTGTATAGCTGCCTTTTTTGAAGCCTGATAAGCTAGGGCGTTTCCCCTAGCTTCTGCGGTGTCTGCCTTTGCATGAGCCTTTATTTTTACAACTGCCACCTGAACTGGCAGCAATACGGCTGCCATAAGGGTTGATACTGCCACAGCATTTTTTATGGGGGTTCCAGCAGCTGTTAGAAAGTCACATGCCTTCCATATGGCTCCAAAGTCGTGGACCTCTCCATGGGCATATCTTGAGTCGGTATAGATGTTGGCTGTGGATTCTTTAGCCATAGTACATGCTTCTGCTAGAGCCAGCAGTTCGGCCTCCTGAGCCGATTGATGTGGGCTCAGTTTCTTGGAACATAGGACTTCAAATTCACTGGTGACTGCCATACCAGTATGAAACCTTCCTTTGTCATCGGCATACCTGGAGCCATCCACAAATAGGATCCACTGTGGATTTGTCAGTGGAGTTTCACTGATATTTCTTTTCAGCTTCCATCAGTTCTAGGCAGTCATGTTCCGTGTTTTCATAGGATGAATTCCTTGCTGTCCAGAGTTCTTCTTCTTGTAAGTCCTCTTCCGCTTGCATGTCTATGAAATCCAGTTCTTTTTCCTCCGATTCATCCCACTCCCCCCTTGGAAGAGGAAGTAGGGCTGTGGGATTTATGATATGACACCTTTGGATTGTAATATTATCTGGGAGCAGGAGGCTGCACTGGAGTCTAAGGTGACGCTGAGTTGTAAGAGGTTTTGGTTGTGTTTGTTGCAATATGGCAGATATATCATGTGGAGCCAGGATTGTAAGTGGATGACCTAACACAATATCAGATGTAGTGTCAAGGAGCATGCTAGCTGCATGGACAGCCTTGACACAAGAAGGAGCAGCTCGAGCCACAGGGTCTAATCTCTTGGAATAGTATCCTATAGGGCGATTTCGGCCACCATGTGCTTGGGTGAGGACTCCAGTGGCATGGCCCTTCTTATCCATTATGTACAATTTAAAGGGCAGGCTGTAATTAGGAATACCTAGTGCAGGAGCAGCTGATGACCTTTTTTAGTTCGCAAAATGATTGGTGTGCTTCAGGTGTGAGAGTAAAGGGTTTAGAAGCATCACGTGGAATACAGTCATAAAAGGGCTGCATGAGGATGCTAGCATCTTGGATCCAAGGTCTGCAATATGACACAAGACCTAGGAAAGTCTGCAGCTGGTTGGGGGTCTCAGGAATTTGAATGTTTGTGATAGTTTTAAGTCTGGCCTCAGTCAGATGTTTACAACCTTTGGAAATGCAGTGTCCAAGAAATACAACCTTGGGGAGGCAAAACTGAAGCTTACTCCTGGTAACTTTTCAGCCTACTGTGGATAGGAAATGGAGAAGAGAAATTGACATTTTCAGGGCCACTTCCTGTGAAGGGGCACACAGCAGAAGGTCATTCACATGTTGTAATAGCTCCACTTGTGGGTGTTCAGCTTGCCATGGTGTGAGTACCATTGACATGGCTTTTGTGAAACAGGAAGGACTATTCTGTGCTCCCTGTGGTAACACTGTCCATGTATATTGATGATTCAGATGTGTAAAAGCGAATAAGTATTGAGAGTCAGGGTGTAGAGGGACTGAAAAGAATGCATTTGCAAGGTCTATGACAGTGAACATTTCAGCTGTTGGTGGAATGCCTGAGAGTAGCGTGTGTGAATTGGGCACCACCGGGGTATCTAGTATGGTGCACTCATTGTCTACCCGTAGGTCATGGACCATCCTATACACTGGGGGTTGACCTTTTATTCTCTTTTTCTTAATGGGGTACAATGGAGAATTACAGGGAGAGGACGTTAGCTTAAGTGCCCCATTTTCCAACAAGTCTTTGACCTGATGTGAGATAGCATCTTGTTGGGCACTAGACAGTGGGTATTGAGCCTTATAGGGTAACACATTAGGATTTTTTCGAGTTACCACTACCGGAGGCACTGGAAGTCTTCCAATATCTGCAGATCCTTTTGCCAATAAACTAGGTGGTAATTGATCAAGCTCAGGGGCTTTAGCTCTTCAGCTGTCCTTAACCTCTGCCTGTACTGTCTGCAGAGCCATGAGTGCACAAGTTTGTTCAGGATTTAGGCCGGTGAAGAGAGTAACAGTGCCGTCTTCATGGAACTGTATATTGGCCTGTATCTTTGTAAGAAATCAGCTCCAAGTAAATTAAGGGGGCAGGTGCTACTTACAACAAATTGGGATAAAGTTCCCGGAGGAAAGTGTAACTGAGGACTGCAACTTGATATCTCTAAGGATTTAGTGGTGGGATTATGTTGGACAATACCTTCAAGTCCATAGCATGGAAGGGTTATGTCAGTAAGCCAGTGTGGAAGGGGGACAGTCTCAGAGAGTACACTGCGGGCTGCACCAGTGTCAATTAGAAATGGGATGTCTTTTCAGGCCACCTCCAGAGTTATACTGGGGGAGGGGCCGGCAGGAGGGGCGGTGACTGCCATATACTGTGAAAACTCCCCTGACACTGGTTTGCCTGCCTCCTAGACTGAAGAAGGGGGAGGAAAGTCTGACTGCTGTTGTTGTTGACTTCCCCTTTCTTGGTAAGCTTGCCACAGATGGCGACTTCGACAATAGCGTTTGATATGACCTGGCCTTCCACACCTAAAACAAACTCGGGGCAAAGACTGATTGTCTGCACTCATTACAGCCATTATGGCTCGAGTTTTCCTTGGGGCATTTGCTTCCAACCCTTTTGCTATCTGTTCTAACTGGTCAAAGGGCAAGGACTTCCATTCAGGACGGACTGAAATTAACAGTTAGTTTATTTCTGGGCGCAGACCATCCACTAGGGTACGGGATAGAAGGCACATGTGGGCAGGTTCTTTCAGATTAAATCCTATGTCCTGATAAGTGCTCTTTCACACCTGCGTTATTGTCTTCCGGCATAGAGTTCCGTCGTCGGGGCTCTATGCCGGAAGAATCCTGATCAGGATTATCCTAATGCATTCTGAATGGAGTGAAATCCGTTCAGGATGCATCAGGATGTCTTCAGTTCCGGAACGGAACGTTTTTTGGCCGGAGAAAATACCGCAGCATGCTGCGCTTTTTGCTCCGGCCAAAAATCCTGAAGACTTGCCGCAAGGCCGGATCCGGAATTAATGCCCATTGAAAGGCATTGATCCGGATCCGGCCTTAAGCTAAACGTCGTTTCGGTGCATTGCTGGATCCGACGTTTAGATTTTTTAGAGTGGTTACCGTGTCTGCCGGGACGCTAAAGTCCCAGCAGCCATGGTAAAGTGTAGCGGGGAGCGGGGGAGCAGTATACTTACCATCCGTGCGGCTCCCGGGGTGCTCCAGAGTGACGTCAGGGCGCCCCAGGCGCATGGATGACGTCATCCATGCGCATGGGGCGCTCTGATGTCACTCTGGAGCGCCCCGGGAGCCGCGCGGACTGTAAGTATACCTCTTCCCCGCTTCCCGCTCCTACTATGGCAACCAGGACTTTAATAGCGTCCTGGGTGCCATAGTAACACTGAAAGCATTTTGAAGACGGATCCGTCTTCAAATGCTTTCAGTACACTTGCGTTTTTCCGGATCCGGCGTGTAATTCCGGCAAGTGGAGTACACGCCGGATCCGGACAACGCAAGTGTGAAAGAGGCCTAAGTTTGTTTAACTCTCAGTGCAAACTTCTCTGTAGATTCTGTCTTATCTTGTGTAATATCTTGCAGCGTAGAAGACTGTTCTGCTAACTTTTCCTTTGCCCACACTTGCAGTCCATGTATTAAGTGTATTCCAGAATCCTCATCACAGGGATCGAAATTGGCCCCGTTCAAAGTGGGCTCTTTTATGTGGTCTAGCACTATAGAGGAATAATCTCCTGTTTTGTTTTCTACTATACTCTTTAAATCGGACCATGTGCAGCCATATGTTTGATAAACCTGCTGCATTTTCCTGTACAATGGCGTGGGATGTGTTTCTGGGTCAGGCAGTATATTCACTAAAGTGAACAGCTGTTGTGGTGTGAATGAAACATATTTGGGTGGTCCGGTGGGTGGTCTTATCTGGCCAAAAGTGTTAACTATAGTTTCATAAGTTTTGAGTTCTTTATCCTTTATCTGATCACGTAGGGTATTTAGTTGCTCTTGAAAATCCGTGCTATGGGGGAACAACCATTGGTTGCAACTTCATCTGGGGTGCCTTCATATAGACAACCGGGTCCCCCTGGTGACTGTGCAAAAGATCTTGTATTAAGATTGTGGCTAACTGGCTGCTGCTCACCTACAGAGGTACCAGAACTGTCTGCATGATATTGCTCTGCTGACTCTTGTGCCGTATTACCAGTTGTCGTCACTGCCTCATCTTTTTCATCCTTTCCAGCAACCATGATATTCATAGGTAGCTGTTTAACTGTTCCATCTGGATAGACTATGGGACATAATGGAGAAGCTTTTGAGACAGGAGGTTTCGGGCAGAGAGGTATCTCTGGTCCCCTATGGGGCGGTGGCTGTGGCCAAGATGGTGCAGTGGCTGGGACTGGGAGGGTACTCACAGGAAACATGGACACATGATGATGTGGGCGTGGTGCCCCACAAGCTAGACAATTTTTTCAAAAGTTTGGATTCTGTTGTCCACATACATTACAAACCCATGCATCATCAGTTAACTTGATGCCATTTTTATAGGGCGGTGGCCGGTCAGCACTTCCTAATTTCTTCATGGTACAAACAAACATCTTTAACTTTTTATCATATTCCTGACATCCTCCCGTCTCCTCAAATTCCTTACTACAATCCCGCCATGCTCTGGTTAGCGGAGTTAACTTTTGATCCTCTAGTTTTCCTCGTTTTTTCCTTTAAGTTGTCCCATGTTTCACTATACAAGGTTCCACATTTTGGTATACCAAAGTTCTTTTCTAACCTACTGAAACCCTTTAAGAATTTCTTTCCTTTTCTGTCTTCACATACCGGGTAGGCATGAAAGAGTCCTCCTTATTCAAACTCTCAGAGTTTCCCATCGCAACTCACTCTGCGGTCGTCCTTGAGCCTACTGGAGCCGACCAGGGGAAGGACTAGACGGATACGTGCCTGCAGTCTGCTTTGAGTCTAATTCTGAGGCAAAACACTGGCCAGCAGATTAAACCGACGCCTCCCCTTCTGAGACCTCTTCAGTGACGGACAGGTACTCTGACTGTCTGTCAGGTTCAGGCACATGAGGCAATCTTTGACAGGCTCAGTAGTGATCTCGTCTCCTTCCCCACGTTCAACAAGGCAACACAGTAGCAACTGTCACAAAGATCTTCATCTTTCATAGTATACACTATTTAACTGTGGGGTTCTTACTCACATGCCCTCGAAGATGCCCCAGACTGCTGCCGCACCCCTCCCTCAGACTGATTCCGAGAGGCTACACCAGGGGACACAATACAAGTAGGATAACTTCTATTTTCCTACCTTATGTCACTACCAGAGCTTTGAGACGTTCTCACAGCTCTGTTTCTCCACCCCTGCGATGATGTCACTACTAGAGCTTGGAGGAGTTCCCTCTGCCCTGTTTCTCCGCCCCTGTGATAAGGTCTTTACTTCCGGTTTCCTTCCTCCCAGCTGTCCCTCCTGTGTTTGATTTTGCTGCCTTTAAATCACCCCTCCTCCTTTGTAGAGGTACGGATTATACTTTTCATTTGAGCTGTATCTCTCGCTTGAGTATCTTCATCTGTGTGTTATCGTTTCACTGGATCTGTCGTCTGCTGAAGCAAGTACCTCGGATATTGTCTGCTGACTTTGGATCTGTTTTCACTGCAGCTGCCGCTCCTTCAGTTAAGTGTTCAGACATTGTGTGTTTCTGTTTCTTTGCTGACTGGATCCGAGGCGACCCCGGTTGCGTCCATATACTGAGCAGGGCACCGGTGGCCGTGCCCCTTCCACTATTGTAGGGGTTTCAGTGGTCATCAGCCTCAGGTACGCGGGCATGTCTCGATCCACCATTCGGATCCGGACATGTGCTTAGCAGCTTAGGGAGAGCTTTTAGGGTCTGACAGGGGTCACCCTTTATCCTCCCTAGTTTGGGTCCGGTCAGTTGCTATTCACTGTGTAGACTCTTGTTGCTCACTCACAGCCGTGACATTATAATCCGCCAAACCGTCCTTTTTTTACATGGATCCGCTTTCTGACCTGGTTCACCGCATGCAGGGTCTTTCTTTGGAGGTAGCGGATCTCCGTCAATCTATGACTCAGCTTCAAGTATTGGTCTTTGCTCCGGCCCATGGAGTCTGTTGCGAGCCAAAGGTCTCACTTCCGGAGAAGTTCTCCGGGGGCAGTAAGAATTTTGTTCGTTTCAGAGAGGAATGCAAACTCCATTTTTGCTTGTGTCCCCATTCCTGGCCATGGGGCAGATATATGATGACCCAGATCGTGTTGCTCTGGCCGAATCTAACTTACGTTTTTTATGCCAGAACAAACTGTCTGCGGAGCTTTATTGTTCTGAATTTCGAAGATGGGCAGCTGATTCAGGTTGGAATGATGCTGCACTCCGGAGTCAGTTCTCTCATGGTCTCTCAGAGAGATTGAAAGATGCGTTTGCTTTCCATGAGAGACCAACGTCCTTAGAGTCTGCCATGTCATTGGCCGTACGCCTTGACAGGCGTCTAAGAGAAAGAAACGAGACCTCTCGGTCCAGTCATTTTCACTCTAGGGGCAGTGGTGCGGACTCATTTAGTGTGCAGGGGCCTCATCCTCTCTCGGTTCCCTATGTGGAGGAGCCCATGCAGCTAGGTCAACTTGCCCCTGATAAAAGAGGATTTAGTCCTCAGAGAATGGTGTGTTTTTGTTTTGGGGGCATAGGTCATTTGGCAAATGTTTGTCCGTCTAGGAAATTCTTGAACTGTACTAAGAGTTATAATAAGAGAAAAACCTCAAAAGGTAAATCATCAAACTCTGCTTCATCTGCTACCTTGGGCAAAGTTGATGTAGGAATTGATGCTTTTCCTCTGACCTGCAGTTCCCGTTTTCTCCTTTCTGCCAGGGTAGCGCTAGGGAGCAAAGTCATTTCTTGTGAAATTTTTGTTGATAGTGGAGCGGCCGTCAATCTTATTGATACTCAATTTGTAGCCATGCATGGTTTTCAGGTTTGCACATTAGAAAAGGATATACCTGTTTTTGCTATTGACTCTGCTCCACTCTCACAGAGATCCCTGAAGGGCATTGTTCACAATATCCGGTTAGCGGTAGGTGACACTCATGTGGAGGATATATCTTGTTTTGTCCTTATGGATTGCCTTCACCTCTAGTTTTGGGGTTGCCCTGGCTCACTAGACATAACCCCACTATTGATTGGCAAGCAAGGCAAATAAATGAGTGGAGTGAGTTTTGTAGAGAGAATTGTCTCACAGCGATTTTTGCAGAGATGTCTACTAAAATGGTGGCATAATTTCTCTCTGATTTCTCAGACGTGTTTTCCGAGAGCGGTGTTCAGGAGCTACCTCCTCACCGGGAGTTTGACTGTCCCATTAACCTCATTCCCGGAGCCAAGTTGCCAAAAGCACGCCTCTACAATCTCTCACAACCGGAAAGAATCGCAATGCGAACTTATATCTCTGAGAGTCTCGATAAGGGGCATATTTGTCCCTCAAAATCACCTGTTGCCGCTGTTTTTTTTTTTTTTTTGTTAAAAAGAAAGATGGCTCTCTGAGACCTTGCCTAGATTTTAGGGAGCTGAACCGTATCACGATTCGCGATCCCTATCCCCTTCTTCTGATCCCGGACCTCTTCAACCAAATTGTTGGGGCCAAGGTTTTTTCCAAATTGGATTTGAGGGGTGCGACAACCTGGTCAGGGTCAGAGAGGGGGATGAATGGAAAACGGCCTTTAATACCCCTAACGGGCATTTTGAGAATCTCGTTATGCCTTTCGGCCTGATGAATGCTCCGGCCGTCTTTCAGCATTTTGTTAACAGTATTTTCTACCATTTGATGGGGAAATTTGTATTGGTGTATCTTGATGATATTTTTTCCCCTGATGTTCAGACCTATCGGGATCATCTTTTTCAGGTTCTGCGGATTCTGCGGGAGAATAAATTGTACGCCAAGCTGGAGAAATGTGTTTTTATGGTATCGGAGATTCAATTTCTGGGTTTTTTCCTCTCTGCTTCTGGTTTTCGCATGGATCCGGAGAAGGTCCGTGCTGTGCTGGAGTGGGAGCTTCCTGAGAATCAGAAGGCATTGATGTGCTTTCTGGGTTTTGCGAACTATTACAGAAAGTTCATTTTGAATTATTCCTCTGTTGTCAAACCCCTCACTGACATGACAAAAAAGGGGACAGATTTTTCCTCTTGGTCGGAGGAGGCGCTTGCAGCTTTTTCTAAGATTAAAGAGAGTTTTGCGTCTGCTCCCGTCTTGGTGCATCCCGATGTTTCCTTACCTTTTATTGTTGAGGTGGATGCTTCCGAGGTGGGTGTGGGTGCGGTTTTGTCCCAGGGCCCTTCTCCTGCCAAGTGGCGACTCTGTGCCTTTTTCTCTAAAAAACTCTCCCCGGCAGAGAGAAACTATGATGTGGGAGATAGGGAGTTGTTGGCCATCAAGTTGGCTTTCGAGGAATGGCGCCATTGGTTGGAGGGGGCCAGGCACCCTATCACCGTTTTTACCGACCATAAGAATCTGGCGTACTTGGAGTCGGCCAGGCGTATGAATCCGAGACAGGCCAGATGGTCTCTGTTTTTCTCCAGATTCAATTTTGTCATTACATTCCGCCCTGGGATCAAAAATGTGAAGGCTGATGCTCTCTCTCGCTGTTTTCTAGGAGGAGGAAACTCCAAGGACCCGGGTCCCATTTTGGCGGAGGGGGTGGTTGTTTCTGCTCTGTATTCTGATTTGGAGGCCAAGGTCCAGGCTGCCCAGACTGAGGTACCTACCCGTTGTCCTCCTGGGAAGTTGTTTGTGCCTCCTGAGTTACGTCACAAACTCTTTAAGGAGCATCATGATACGGTTCTTGCTGGTCACCCCGGGAGTAGAGCCACGGTAGATCTCATTGCTCGGAGATTTTGGTGGCCGGCTCTTTGTAAGTCGGTGGAGGGTTTTGTGGCTGCTTGTGAGACGTGCGCTCGCGCTAAGGTCCCTCGTTCACGGCCTTCAGGTCCCCTTCTCCCGTTACCAATACTTTCCCGTCCTTGGACACACCTCTCCATGGACTTTATCACGGATCTTTCTCGTTCCTCAGGGAAGTCGGTGATCCTGGTGGTGGTGGACCGTTTTAGCAAGATGGCTCATTTCGTACCCTTCCCTGGTTTACCCAGTGCTAAAACGTTGGCGCAAGCGTTTGTCGACCATATTGTTAAATTGCATGGCATTCCCTCGGATATTGTTTCCGATAAAGGCACGCAGTTTGTGTCCAGATTCTGGAAGGCTTTCTGTTCTTACCTGGGGGTTCGGCTGTCCTTCTCTTCTGCTTTTCACCCGCAGTCGAATGGTCAGACTGAACGCGTCAACCAGAATCTGGAGACATATTTGCGCTGTTTTGTGGCAGAACCAGGAGGATTGGTGTTCTTTTCTCCCTCTTGCCGAGTTTGCTCTGAACAACCGTCGCCAGGAATCTTCTGATAAGTCACCATTCTTTGGTGCATATGGGTTCCATCCGGAGTTTGGGACATTCTCGGGAGGGGCTCCCTCTGGTTTGCCTGAGGAGGAGAGATTTTCCTCATCTTTGTCTACCATTTGGCAAAAGATTCAGAGTAATCTTAGAAAGATGAGTGAGAGATATAAGCGTGTGGCTGATCGGAGACGTGTGCCTGGTCCGGACCTGAATGTGGGTGATCTGGTGTGGTTGTCTACAAGAAATATTAAACTGAAGGTTCCCTCCTGGAAATTGGGTCCCAAGTTTATTGGGCCTTATAAAATTTTGTCAGTTGTCAATCCGGTTGCCTTCCGTCTTGATCTTCCTCAGGTTTGGAAGATACATAATGTATTTCACAGGGCTCTTTTAAAACCATATGTCCAGCCCACGGTACCCTCCTCTTTGCCTCCCCCTCTGATTTTGGTTGATGGCAATCTGGAGTTTGAGGTTTCCAGAATTGTGGACTCTCGCATTGTCCGCGGTTCTCTTCAGTACCTCGTTCATTGGAAGGGTTATGGTCCTGAGGAGAGGATGTGGGTTCCGGTGTCGGACATTAAAGCCACTCGCCTCATCAGGGCATTTCATAGGGCTCATCCTGAGAAGGTGGGTCCTGGGTGTCCGGAGTCCACCCGTAGAGGGGGGGTACTGTCACTACCAGAGCTTTGAGACATTCTCACAGCTCTGTTTCTCCACCCCTGTGATGATGTCACTACTAGAGCTTGGAGGAGTTCCCTCTGCCCTGTTTCTCCGCCCCTGTGATAAGGTCTTTACTTTCGGTTTCCTTCCTACCAGCTGTCCCTCCTGTGTTTGATTTCGCTGCCTTTAAATCACCCCTCCTCCTTTGTAGAGGTGCGGATTATACTTTTCATTTGAGCTGTATCTCTCGCTTGAGTATCTTCACCTGTGTGTTATCGTTTCACTGTATCTGTCGTCTGCTGAAGCAAGTACCTCGGATATTGTCTGCTGATTTTGGATCTGTTTTCACTGCAGCTGCCGCTCCTTCAGTTAAGTGTTCAGACATTGTGTGTTTCTGTTTCTTTGCTGACTGGATCCGAGGCAACCCCGGTTCCGTCCATATACTGAGCAGGGCACCGGTGGCCGTGCCCCTTCCACTATTGTAGGGGTTTAGTGGTCATCAGCCTCAGGTACGCGGGCATGTCTCGATCCACCATTTGGATCCAGACATGTGCTTAGCAGCTTAGGGAGAGCTTTTAGGGTCTGACAGGGGTCACCCTTTATCCTCCCTAGTTTGGGTCCGGTCAGTTGCTATTCACTGTGTAGACTCTTGTTGCTCACTCACAGCCGTGACACCTTATTTTACGCCCTTGTCCGGTCTTCGGGGGTACGGGAACAGGGGGTCCTCTCTTCAAGCCCCACGTTGGGCGCCAAAGTTGTCCTGGTTCGGTTCTGACCCAAATGTCAGTAACTTTGTGAATATTGCAATCTGTGCGCATAGAGAGAGGAACTGACTCATGAGACGTTAAGAAACAATACTCTGTTTTATTTGAGGACGTTACATTTTTTTATAGACATTTATCAGGGCGTTATCTAATAATCTAATAATCATTTATGATAGGCTTACTATTAATGTCCATTATCTCAAGTACACCTACTTATTTCTGCAGTTCTGCAATTCGCTATATATAGATATAAAAGTGCACAGATTATGTTATCCTATCGCATACAAGCTTTAGTCTTATGTACGTCTTTAAAAAAGCAAGCATATGATCTTTTAAGTAATAGCAATACTGAAAAGGGGAAGTAGGGGAGAATAGGAGACAAGAGAGACAAGAGGCTGCTGATGAGAGAGAGATAGATATGAATCAAGGATAAGAATACATTATGTCCATAATTCCATAACAACAGTTACTTTCACAGTGACCGTCCCTTTAACAGTGACTTTCACAGTGACCGTCGCTTTAACAGTGACTTTCACAGTGACCGCCCCTTTAACATTGGCTTTCACAGTGACTGCCTCTTTAACAGTCACATTTACAGTGGCAGCCCCCATAACAGTGACCGCCCCTTTAACAGTGACTTTCACAGTGGCCGCCCCTTTAACAGTGACTTTCACAGCGATCACCCCTTTAACAGTGACTTTCACAGTGACTGCCCCTTTAACAGTGACTTTAACAGTGACCGCCCCTTTAATTGTGAATATTACAGTGGCCGCCCCTTTAACAGTGACTTTCACAGTGGCCACCCCTTTAACAGTGACTTTCACAGTGACTGCCCCTTTAACAGTGACTTTAACAGTGACCGCCCCTTTAATTGTGAATATTGCAGTGGCAGCCCCTATAACAGGGACGGCCCCTTTAACAGTGACTTTCACAGTGACTGCCCCATTAATAACAGTGACCTCTACAGTGCCCGCCAATTTAATAATAATGACCTCCATTGTGCCTGCCCATTTATAAACAGTGACCTCCATTGTGCCCGCCCATTTATAAACAGTGACCTCCACATTTCCCGCCCCTTTAAGCAGTAAAGAGAAATTGCTGGGTTATTATGGAAACCTGGAGTAAAACTGTGTTTATAGCAGTTGGGATTTAAAGAGATAGACTTGCAGGCTTGTATGGGGGGGGGTCATTTTTTGGGAATATCTCTGGAACGGTACATCCTGGAGAGCTGAGACTGGGTCTAAAACCTTCCCGGACACCTGATGTACCTATGTGCCAAATTTGGTGAAGATTGGTTTAGTCGTTTGGACGCGTATAAAGAACGTCTAGACGTCTAGACAGACAGAAACTCATTTTTATATATACACTCACCTAAAGAATTATTAGGAACACCATACTAAGTGTTGGACCCCCTTTGGCCTTCAGAACTGCCTTAATTCTACGTGGCATTGAATCAACAAGGTGCTGATAGCATTCTTTAGAAATGTTGGCCCATGTTGATAGGATAGAATCTTGCAGTTGATGGAGATTTGAGGGATGCACATCCAGGGCACGAAGCTCCCGTTCCACCACATCCCAAAGATGCTCTATTGGGTTGAGATCTGGTGACTGTGGGGGCCATTTTAGTACAGTGAACTCATTGTCATGTTCAAGAAACCAATTTGAAATGATTCAAGCTTTGTGACATGGTGCATTATCCTGCTGGAAGTAGCCATCAGAGGATGGGTACATGGTAGTCATGAAGGGATGGACATGGTCAGAAACAATGCTCAGTTAGCCCGTGGCATTTAAACGATGGCCAATTGGCACTAAAGGGCCTAAAGTGTGCCCAGAAAACATCCCCCACACCATTACACCACCACCACCAGCCTGCACAGTGGTAACAAAGCATGATGGATACATGTTCTCATTCTGTTTACGCCAAATTCAGACTCTACCATTTGACTGTCTCAACAGAGAGACTCATCAGACCAGGCAACATTTTTCCAGTCTTCAACAGTCCAATTTTGGTGAGCTCGTGCAAATTGTAGCCTCTTTTTCCTATTTGTAGTGGAGATGAGTGGTACCCGGTGGGGTCTTCTGCTGTTGTAGCCCATCCGCTTCAAGGTTGTGCGTGTTGTGGCTTCACAAATGCTTTGCTGCATACCTCGGTTGTAACGAGTGGTTATTTCAGTCAACATTGCTATCTATCAGCTTGAATCAGTCGGCCTATTCTCCTTTGACCTCTAGCATCAACAAGGCATTTTCGCCCACAGGACTGCCGCATACTGGATGTTTTTCCCTTTTCACACCATTCTTTGTAAACCCTAGAAATGGTTGTGCTTGAAAATCCCAGTAACTGAGCAGATTGTGAAATACTCACACCGGCCCGTCTGGCACCAACAACTATGCCACGCTCAAAATTGCTTAAATCACCTTTCTTTCCCATTCTGACATTCAGTTTGGAGTTCAGGAGATTGTCTTGACCAGGACCACAACCCTACATGCATTGAAGCAACTGCCATGTGATTTGTTGACTAGATAATCGCATTAATGAGAAATAGAACAGGTGTTCCTAATAATTCTTTATATATATATATATATATACACACACATACAGTATGTAGTGGCACTACAGGGACATTATAACTGCAAAGGGATATTACAGGTACAGGGGACACTGAAGGAGGGGCATTATAAATGTTGGGGCATTGTGATTATATTAATACTACTAGTAGTACTGTAGGGGCATTATTATTACTGGGCACAGTATGTAGGCATTAGTACTTATTGGGTACTTTTGGAGAGTATTATGATTATTGGTGACACTATTACTGAAAAGTGAACAACTGAAATCTGCGGAGACGTCACCTGTAAGTTACTGTATATGCCCCAACTCATTCTTTTAAATCTCTTTCTTAGGAAGTAATGTCATTTTAAATTGATTCCAGGAGGGGGGGCGGTGCAATTTTTATCTTCTCCTACTAGGGTGCCGAACTACCTCATCCTGGCTCTGAGTTGGATCCTCTTTGCAGCTAAATGGGAGGCTTTCTACAAAATTTTGGAGTGTGTCTGTGGTTATTTTTGCCAATTTCTCCAGAAGAGATTTTTGAGGTCAGACACTGTTGGACGAAAAGGGCCTGGCCTGCAATCTCTATTCTAGTTCATCTCAAAGATGGGGTTAAGTTCAAGCTACTGTACAGCTATTTTAGTTTTCCCACATCAACCTCCCCAAACCCTGCCTTTATTGACCTTGCTTTGTGCATTGGGGCATAGTCATGCTCAAATAGAAAATTACCTTCCTCAAACTGTTCCCACAATGTTTCAACTGCTTCCATGTTGATCCAATGCCTGGCATTGTGCTTAGTGATTGCATGCAGCTGCTCAGCCAACCCATGCAGTGAAGCAGAAGATGGTTTGGCACTCAGAGACCCTGCTCCGTAACTTTACATGGTCTGCCAGTTCATGGCTGAATTGCTGTGGTTCCTAAACGCTTCCAATAATTGCAATAATACCGCTCACAGTTAAAGGGGTATTCCCATCTCATTGATCCTATTGTAATTTGTTATAGAAGTGCCTGTGAGCATTCTTGTAATTATGTTCCTTTTGGAAATCCCTACCTATCTTGGAAAAAATCTTTCAATCCTACCCCACTGTTGTCTTCTGGTATCCACTAGATACGGTCACCACTTGTGTGCCGCGCCTGCGTAGAACACATTTTCTTCCCCCGGCCGGGCCGCACATCGCTGTCTTGAACGCACATATCACTGTCTTGAACGTACACGCCGATGCTCACACGCCATGGTGACTTCCTTCTGGCCAGTATAGTACAGAGCCGCGAACGCACACACCGCCACACACGCGCAATGGTGACTTCTTCCTGGATGAGTATAGTACAGAGACGCGCATGCTCTGTAAGAAGCGCAGCTCTGTACTATTCTCGGCCAGGAAGAACTCACTTTTGCGCATGCGCGGAGGCGTGCACGTTCAAGACAGCGATGCGCCGCCTAGCCGGGGCAATCCTTCAATCAAGCTCACTAAGCCCACCCAGTCTCACAAACCGGAAACCAGGAAGTGAACAGCGCAGCTCGCAGCAGGTGAGTATGAAATTGCTAGATGGGACAACCCCTTCAATCATGAAAGGCATCCAGTGGGGTTGAAGTTAGGGTTCTGTGCGTGTCAGTGAAGTTCTCTCACATCAACCATGCCTTTATAGACTTTGTTTTGTGCACTGGTTCACGGTTGTGCGGGAACAGAAAAGGGCCTTTACCCTAAACCGTTTGAAGCATAGAATTGTCCAAAATATCTTGGTATGCTAAAGTATTAAGGTTTCCCTTCAATGTATAGTAGAGATGAGCGAATCGAAGCTGACAAAGTGGAATTCGATTCGCACCAAAGCCGAATTTCCTCGCGCTTTGTGGTAACGAATCACATTTTTTCCTAAAATGGCTGCTACACGTGTGAGGACAGGAAGAAAGGAAATTTGGGAAGACGGGATCACCCATAATGCCCTGCATGCAGCTAATCAGCAGCCAGCCGGCCTTGTGATGTCACAGCCCTATAAATACCAGCAGTCATCTTAGATTCTGCCATTTACCAGTGTACTTAGTGCAGGCGCTAGGGACCGTGTTAGAAAAAAACTTCATTCTGCTAAAAAAATATATTTACAAGTGCAGGGAAAGATTATTCAAGGTGTAGCGAAAGGATAGGGAGGAATCATTCCACAACATTTATGTTGAACAGGGTTCAGTAGGGAAGGTTACAGCCTGGGTAATAGGAACAATCCAATTACACCTTGCAGCACTGACTGGAGATCAAAATTGCCTTCATACAGTTCTGCGAGCCAAGCAAACCGTTCTTATTAGGGTGCAAGTGCTGTTTGATACAGGCATTAACAGTGGTTATTACAAGGAAATATTTCTACGTTTTATTTGCCCTGGTGCGGTGCAGTTATATGTTCTAAAGCATTTTTTGGCTTGTATTAGTGGGAACAAGGGCTTATTAGCTGTTGTGTAGTGAAGTGCTAAAATTACAGCCCTTTTTGTACTGTATTAGTGGCAAAAGTAAAATATATTTGCCACTCAGCGGTGCAGTTATCAGTTGTAAAGACTTTTGTGGTGTGTATTAGTGGGGGGAAAAAATGAACTAGGGGTTACACAGAAGCACTTTGTGACTACAGATAATAAACTAAGGGATGTATTAACCACACAGGATTATGATGCGTATCTTACAAGTTGTTCTGCTTATCTTAACAAGTAAAAAGATGGAAATGGCTGAGGGATGAGGAGGATTACAAGCGAGGTAATGTCTACACTTGGCATGAACAGAGAGGTCAAAGACGTTCCCCATTACATGGTAATTGCAATATGAAAAAATCTACAGGCAACCAAAGCGACATCGTCCATAGCAACAGGATCCACACAAGAGCAGCAAGATGTGCCTTTTTTAGGAGCAACCTTGGAACCAAAAGGACCAGACGAGGTGGACAGAGACAACACAGATGGAGAAAAGGAACTACGATCAGTAAAAGGTCGTACTGTGAGAAAGAGACATCAACAGTGGTAAATATATCTTCTCATACACATACCCATGCACAGACTGAACTCTTATCTAAAGGTCTATCCTATTGTCCCTCTGTCGGTACGGACTGTTTCCAATTGGAAGTAGATTTGCAATGCTTCTTTCGTAACATTAAACTGAAAGTTTGGTTTGCAGATACAACTAAGAATGTTGTTCGTAATGATGATCGAACTAATGTACGTGGATGTGAACTCTCTCTTGGTAGTGTTGGTATACACACCAAGAGTGACTTCACCCCACAGTTGAATTGTCCAGCTATAGACACCTTTATTAATGCGGTTAACTCAGAGATTTATAATTTGAAACATGTCTTGCAAGATGGTGGTTTGGACAATTCCAATATGACAGCTATTGATGAATTGTGCAACAACGGTTCCCTCACTGTCAAACTGGCAGATAAAGGGGGAGCCATTGTTGTTATGGATACTGAGTTGCACGTTTCTGAGATCTATAGACAATTGGGTGATGCTGATGTCTATAGGCGTCTCTATCACGATCCTAAACTCGATGTGCTAAAAGTAATTACTAACATTCTGGATACCGCAAGGTCAGGTGGTCTCATTGATGAATCTCTATACACTTATTTACTTGTGACACATCCTAAAACGCCTCTGATATACGTGTTACCTAAAATTCACAAGTCCCTCATTAACCCCCCGGGTAGACCCATAGTGTTGGGTAGGGATTCTGTTTTTTCTAATATCGCCATCCTCCTAGACAAGGTTTTACGCCATTTTGCTGTTACCTCTAAACAAAATCATTTTTACGTGACACGTTTTTTTTTTTAGATAAGATCTCCAAAGTTTCGGTGACTTAAGATTCTATATTGGCGTCTTTTGACGTGACTAGCCTCTACACCTCTATCAATCATGAGAGAGGTGTTGAGGCCATTCAGAGATACCTCATTGAAACAGACTATACTTTAAGGTGTAAGGAGTTTATCATTGATCTTCTCAGTGTAGTTTTGAGGTACAGCTACTTTGCATTTAAAGATGGCTACTACCTGCAGTTGTGGGGAACTGTAATGGGTTCAAATGTGGCGCCAACTTACGCCAATGTCTTTATGTCAGACCTAGAGACAAGACACATCTATGTCTCCCACCACTTCAGCCATGTGCTGGGGTGGTGGAGATACATTGATGATGTGTTTGTCATCTAGAAGGGCACTGAGGGTGAACCTTGTTGAGTTTCACCATTTACTTAATAGGGTTGATCCTGATATTCAGTTTACCCTCACTTACTCCACCGAACAAGTTCAGTTCTTGGACACCATAGTCAGAATTCAAGGAAGCTTGCTAACAACTGATCTATATACTAAACCCACAGATTGCAATAAACTTTTATGGTTTGAGAGTTGTCATCCGCGCTCTATGATTAAGTCACTACCCCATAGTCAATTTCTTTGAGTCCAGTGTATTGTTAGGGATCATGAGGTGAGTAATTGTAGATTACTAGAGATGTCTGAGAGATTTGTCCAAAGAGGGTACCCTAAAAGGTTGATCTGGAGGCACTTGAACACACTGGAGCCGGGTGCCCCTGGGACAACTAGACGGGTAACATCAAAAAGGGTCCCCTTTATTTCCACTTTTACAGAGGGCAGCTATCAGATAGCTGGGGTAATACAAAAATATTGGCTGATTTTGAAAAGTAGTTTAAGCCATTTCAGAGAATTCTCTGTCCCTCCCTTGATGTCATATAGAAGGTTCCCCAATCTGTGTAATAAACTTGTTAGAGCAGAGGTAGTGGGGGGGGGGGGGGGGGTAAGGTATCTGGTCAGGCCTACTTAGGCACTAAAAGAAATAGATGCTTCCCATGTCTGAGTTGTGTGAATTGTTGATACAGTTGCAAGAAAAACTATGTGAACCCTTTGGAATGAGATGGATTTCTGCACAAATTAGTCATAAAATGTGATCTGATATTCATCTAAAAACAAAATCACAGAAATATAGTGGCAAATATGGGGGAACTGCTCAAACCCTAAACAAAAAATGCGTACAATGGAGGATGCCGGCGCGGTCCACATGCACCACAAAGGCATCCTACACAGAACGGAGCATTGTGCGGATGAAAATATTATATAAATCACAGAAAAAAATGCACCAGATGGATATGCCACTGACTATACTAGCTAGTCATACAAGCAGATATTAAAAGCTGAGACTTTTGCCAATATATTCCTGTCAGGAACACATCGGAGCCCATCATGCACCACGTCATGGTCTCTCAGCATGGCAAGGGTCCTACCACTACGCTAACTATGGTGTGAACACAGTCTGAAGGTGATGAAATCCAGCTCACAGCCAAGCTTCCACACAACCGCATAGCAGGACAACTAATGCAATGTGAACAAAGCAAGACTGTAAGCCACACCCATATCAGACCGTGTGATGGAGGTTACTAGGTGCAAAAGAATGTTTAAATGTCAGGTAAAGGCACATTCAATACATATAAAACAAAATCACAGAAATATAGTGGCAAATATGGGGGAACTGCTCAAACCCCAAACACTGTAGCGTGTTTCTCATTGGGGGAGCAGTCCCACTGCATGTGGTCCACATGCACCACAAAGGCATCCTACACAAAATGGAGCCTTTACCCGGCATTTAAACCACATAATCTTTAGATACTACCTGCAAGTAATTTGAAGGATATACTTTTGATACTCCATAGTACTAACAACTTGTAAATGACATATACCATAGGAAACACCCTTTAACACACTTATAAAGAAGATATACTTTATTCCATATTTGACAGTGAAAAATGGTTATGATTAATCAACCATGAGCTATTATGAGAAGCAATATAGCCATGACTTTGTGAATCTATAGAAAGATATCCCTGTGGCATATATTGCCCTTTATATTGTGGCGGAATTGATGGTCCAAATCAACATACTCCACTAGCTGGATATATAGTCATATTTATATTTTTATTATCTTTATTTATATGTAATGTTCATCATACATGATTGCATATTTGTTATATATTTTGTATAATTGTTTACACCAAATGACAGTGCAACTAGCTTTATTCAAAATAATCCATAGAAAGGTTTCCATATAAGTCAGTGATGCTTAGGAACAGAAAACGCACCAATGCAGAAAAGACGCAAGCGAAACGCAATAGAACCGCAACCTAAGGAGAATCCTACTTAACAGCACCAGATCCATCCCAGATTTACTATAGAGCTCCCTTGGAAGATAGGGAGATAAAAGCCGGTCAGCCAGACAGATCAAACATAGCCACTGAGGAAGGAGGCAGGATAGCCTTTGAAACGCGTCTGGCATGGAGGATAAGAAATTTGTATCTGGCAATAACCGGCAAATGGAGAAACTAACATAGCTGTTTTAGCTATTGTTAAAGAAAGCGCTTTTCATCTAAAAGGAGCCCAGACCGCTCGGTGCCGGAGACACGACGGACGCCCGAGACAAACAGGGAACCATACTACAAAGTGACTCCGGGACAACCAGAGAAGTACTTTTGACCCACAGCAGGACCTGCTCACCAGTCACAACAGACTATATTTGCACCAGTGAGGTATTCCCGAAACCCTCTTATAACAGATAAAAGCCAGAGGTAAGCTTACCCTTTAGTCACACCATGTGGGACGCCACAAACTTGATATAATCTCCATACATGTGAGTACAGGACTATTCTCTGAGAAAATGGGGAACTGGAATTACTGATGTGTGAGGAGAACTATGACATAGTGGGATTAACTGAGACATGGCTGGATGATAGCTATGACTGGGCAGTTAATGTACAAGGTTACAGTTTGTTTAGAAAGGATCATCAAAACCGGAGAGGGGGAGGGGTTTGCCTTTATGTAAAGTCTTATCTAAAGCCCACACTCTGCAAACATATAAGTGAGGGACATGAACATGTGGAGTCACTGTGGGTAGAGATACATGGAGCTAAAAACAACAATAAATTACTAATAGGAGTTTACTATAAACCCCCTAATAACCACAGAAAATCTACTACTAAACGAGATAGACGAGGCAGCAAATCATAATGAGGTGGTTATTATGGGGGACTTCAACTACCCAGATATAGACTGGGAAACTGAAACTCGTATATCTCATAAGGGAAATAGCTTCTTGGCAATAACCAAAGACAATTACCTCTCCCAACTGGTTCAGGACCCGACTAGAGGGACGGCCATATTGGACTTAGTATTAACCAATAGGCCTGACAGAACAACATACGTGCAGGTTAGGGGACACCTGGGAAATAGTGACCATAAAGTTATAACCTTCCAATTATCATTCAAAAGAGCGTTTCTACAGGGAGGAACAAAAATACCAAACTTCAAAAAAGCTAAATTTAGCCAACTAAGAGAGGCCATAGGCCGAACTAACTGGGGACAAAGTCCTCAAAAATAAAAATACAGCCACAAAATGGGATATCTTTAAAAACATCCTAAAATCTCATTGTGAGAGGTACATACCGTATGGGAATAAAAGGTTAAGGAACAAAAAGAAACCAATGTGAATAAATAGAACTGTAAAGAAAGCAATAAATGACAAAAAGAAAGCATATAATTCACTGAAACAGGAGGGTAGCACGGAAGCACTAAAAAACTATAAGGAAAAAAATAGAACATGTAAAAAACAAATAAAAGCGGCCAAACTAGAGACCGAGAGATTAATTGCCAAAGAGAGTAAAACTAACCCTAAAATGTTCTTCAATTATATAAATGTTAAAAAGTAAAAATCTGAAGGTGTCGGCCCTCTAAAGAGTAATGAGGGGGAAGTCGCAGAGAGCGATGAGGAGAAAGCAAAGCTGTTAAATAATTTTTTTCACTGAGGAAAATAAACTGTCAGATGACCTGCAGAATGTAAAAATAAATTCCCCATTAAAAGTGTCCTGTCTGACCCATAAAGAAGTGCATCAGCGACTTAAAAAGATTAAAATAGACAAATCACCAAGACCGGATGGCATACACCCCCCGTATCCTAAAGGAATTAAGTAATGTCATAGCCAGACCCTTATTTCTGATATTTACAGACTCTATACTGACAGGGAATGTCCCACAGGATTGGCGCATGGCAAATGTGGTGCCAATATTCAAAAAGGGTCCAAAAACAGAGCCTGGAAACTATAGGCCGGTAAGTTTAACATCTGTTGTGGGTAAACTGTTTGAAGGTTTTCTGAGAGATGCTATATTAGAGCATCTCAACGGAAATGAGCAAATAACACCATATCAGCATGGCTTCGTGAGGGATCGGTCATGTCAGACTAATTTAATCAGTTTCTATGAGGAGGTAAGTTCTAGACTTGACAGCAGTGAATCAATGGATGTCGTATATCTGGACTTCTCCAAAGCATTTGACACTGTACCACATAAAAGGTTAGTATATAAAATGAGAATGCTCGGACTGGGAGAAAACGTCTGTATGTGGGTAAGTAACTGGCTCAGTGATAGAAAACAGAGGGTGGTTATTAATGGTACACACTCAGATTGGGTCACTGTCACTAGTGGGGTACCTCAGGGGTCAGTATTGGGCCCTATTCTCTTCAATATATTTATTAATGATCTTGTAGAAGGCTTGCATAGTAAAGTATCAATTTTCGCAGATGACACTAAACTGTGTAAAGAAATTTGCACTGAAGAGGACAGTATACTACTACAGAGGGATCTGGATAGATTGGAGGCTTGGGCAGATAAGTGGCAGATGAGGTTTAACACTGATAAATGTAAAGTTATGGAAATGGGAAGGAAAAATGCAAGTCACCCATACATACTAAATGGTAGAAAACACTCGGTAACACTGACATGGAAAAGGATCTAGGAATTTTAATAAACAGCAAACTAAGCTGCATAAACCAGTGTCAGGCAGCTGCGTCCAAGGCCAATAAGATAATGGGTTGCATCAGAAGGGGCATAGATGCCCGTGATAAGAACATAGTCCTACCACTTTACAAATCGCTAGTCAGACCACACATGGAGTACTGTGTACAGTTCTGGGCTCCTGTAAACAAGGCAGACATAGCAGAGCTGGAGAGGTCCAGAGGAGGGCAACTAAAGTAATAACTGGAATGGGGCAACTACAGTACCCTGAAAGATTATTAAAATTAGGGCTATTCACTTTAGAAAAAAGACGACTGAGGGGAGATCTAATTAATATGTATAAATACATCAGGGGTCAGTACAGAGATCTATCCCATCATCTATTTATCCCCAGGACTGTGACTGTGACGAGGGGACATCCTCTGCGTCTGGAGGAAAGAAGGTTTGTACACAAACATAGAAGAGGATTCTTTACGGTAAGAGCAGTGAGACTATGGAACTCTCTGCTTGAGGAGGTGGTGATGGTGAGTACAATAAAGGAATTCAAGAAGGGCCTGGATGTATTTCTGGAGCGTAATAATATTACAGGCTATCGCTACTAGAGAGGGGTCGTTGATCCAGGGAGTTATTCTGATTGCCTGATTGGAGTCGGGAAGGAATTTTTTATTGCCCTAAAGTGGGGAAAATTGGCTTCTCCTCTGGATCAACTTGCAGGATAACAGGCCGAACTGGATGGACAAATGTCTTTTTTCGGCCTTATGTACTATGTTACTATGTATAACATCTAATACGGAAACCTCTTATTAGATCGCATTGTGAATAGAATTGTGAATAGAATATAAAGCAATATAGTAAGCTACATTCCTTAAAGAGATATCAGATATATCTTAGGGAAGAAATTATACTACCATTACTGCAGAGCTCTTTCAGATTGTGGGCAATACATGATTCACCACTTTGATGAAATAATTGATATAGAATTATAATATAAAGAATTTTTTCTGTGAGCACATTGGCACTAGAGATGTCCCAAACTATTTGCCAGTAAACAGTTCCCAGCGAAAATTGCTTGTTCGCTTTTGCCGCGGCGGGTGAGCATATGCGATGTTTGGTCCACCCCCTATTCATCATCATTGAGTGAACTTTGACCTTGTACCTCACAGTCACCAGACACATTCCAGCCAATCAGCAGCAGACCCTCCCTCCCAGACCCGTCCACCTCCTGGACAGCATCCATTTAAGATTCATTCGGAAGCTGCATTCTTAGTGAGAGGAGGGACAGCGTAGCTGCTGCTGATTTAATAGAGAAATCGATAGCTAGGCTAGTGTATTCAGTGTCCACTACAGTCCTGAAATACTCATCTGATCTCTGCTGTAAGGACAGCACCCCAAATAGCCCTCTTTAGGGCTAGAACATCAGTCTGCTTTTTTTTTGTTTGCCTGATGCCATGCTGGATACCGCTCGCCCCGCTTCTCTGCTTTTCTTTCTGCTGGACGTCTACCAATCGCCCTATGTTGAGATCCTGCTGCCAGAAGGTCATCATCCCACTGGTGTGGGTTGTAAGCACCTGAGGGGTTCCTCTTGGTAAATCCATAGGACGGAGTTGTGAAAGTGGGGGGTCGGTTGGAGGAGGAGGAGGAGGAGCATTCCCTACTCCCCCATGGAACTCTGGGTAGGGCCATGTGACCCGGATGCCCCGCCATATCTGCATTGGAACTGTGTTATCCTAACCAGACTCAATAGTTAGGGAGCGGGAGTACGGGCTGGAGGGAAAGAGGGGGTGATAACAACAGGTTCTAAAGAATACTGGTGGAATCTGTGTGCCCCCCCCCCCCCCCCCCAAATTCAAGCTGGCACCTGGGTGCTAGACCACGACAGAGGTTGAGAATCGGGCTATAAAGACCATTACAGGGCGGGCAACGGGTCCAGAGGCCTTCGGCCCGGAAGAATGCACCCGGTGGATTGGAGCAGGGAGTGTTTACACCATCAACAGCACTTTTTTTTTTTTTAGAAAAGTCCTTATCTGCAGGCATTAAAAATGCTGAAGTGGCCTGAACCCCAATTTCACTAGCCGGTTGCTATAAAGGAGATATTGCTAATTTGCCCCAAGGTCTAATTGTCCATGGTTAGGATGGTATGGAACCTGAAACCAGTACAGCATGCTAGCACCTCTTGTGTAACTTACTCACATAAGAAAATACAGGGACTGGTAACTGTGAGCAAACAGAAACTAATCCAAATAACATAAATAATCAATCCCTATGAACTAACAACTTGTAACTGCTGATGCTACTAACTGTGGAGCTCCTGTTTACTTAACTGTACTGCATTTCTAACAACCATAGATAGACAGTTAACGCATAATTGCCTGTGGATATATGAAAAATTGCTGATTTAAGTATAGGCGATAGAGTTATTGCTATACTAACTGCCGACGTTACTAACTGTAGACTCTCTAATCAATTAATTGTTACCATACTATTGATAGTAAAGATGGTCTGCTAATTGATATATGACTGAATATATGAAAATTGCTGATTTATGCGCATGTGATAGATATACTGTTTTATGTGAACTGTCCCCCTCTGTGGTTCTATACTGATAAAGCATTTGGGCTAGAGGAGGAAAACGTGGTCAGGGGTGAAGTGGGGCAATGACGAGACAGGGCACAGGGAAAAAGGCAAAGGGGCAATTGGAGTTGAATACCACGGTTACCACGGTTTCCCCAGTGCCTAAAAGAAATGAGAAATCCAAACAGTTACTCCTGACTATCATGCGTGGACTTAGCCCTGCAAAGAAAAAAAAAAGAGGATGGGTTGTTGGACCAGGAGGGGGAAAGGCTCTTGGAGGGAAACTCGGAAGTGGTGTTGGTGGGGGAAGGCTCTCAGTCTGGGGAGAGAGGTGGCGGTCAGTCTGATGAGGCCGAAAGAAAAAGAGCCGTTTTGGAACAGGCTCCTAGCCTGCAAGATATATTTCAGGAAATAAAAAAATGCAACACGGCGATACAGGACCTCTCTCTCCAGACTGGAAATATTAGGGAATCGGTCGGACTCCTTAGGTCGGATCTACAAAATTACAAAGATAGACTGACAAAAGAAGAGAAAAGAACTTCAGAAGTGGAGTATATAGTGCAAACAGTGGTTAAGAGAAAATAGAAAAACATGTTAATTGGTAGAAAATAAGGAAATAAAATATAAACTAACACAGTTGGAAAATAGGGCCAGGAGGTCAACTTTGAGATGCCTGGGGATCCCAGAGGGAGCAGAGGGGCAAGACCCTTGTATTTTTATACAAGATCAATTGAGGGAACTATTGGGTTTAGGACATCTCGGAATATAAAAGCTTTGTGGAGAGTGCTTATAGAGTGCCGGCAAAGATGGGGGGGAATGCTAGTTTAGAGAACCAGGACCTAGGTTTCCTGGATCATTTGTGAGGGATGGGTGAGGTTTGCCGTTTGCCTTTTTTTTTTTTTTTTCACCATCGTTCCCCATTGTCCCCCTCCTCTATCCCCGTTGAGCTATCCTCCTCCCTCTCCTGTCTCAGTATTGTCGACCCTTTTATAATAATGGGGACCTTCCATACTCTGGTAATGGATAGGAATATGAACAAAAAAACATGAGAATTATCTCATGGAATGTTAGGGGGTTGAGTAGGGGTTCCAAGAGAGTTGCGGTCTTTGATGCAATACATAGATCTCTCCCCGCAATAGTTTGTCTGCAGGAAACACACCTGACGAAGGAGACTAGGGATGGGATGGGTAGACCATGAATGCAATACGCTTTTCACTCAGTGTACTCAGTATACGTGAGAGGAGTAAGCTACTGTAAGTACTACTGTTAGTGGTTGGAGACTTTAATAACGTTTGGATGCAAGACTAGATAGATGTAAAGCGGGGAATAATCAGGGTCCCTGTATGGGATCCAAATGAAAAAATATCACTAAAGAGATGAGTTGGATTGACATGTGGAGGGTCATGCACCCTAACTCACGGAAATACTCACATGAGTCTATCACGGATAGATTTCAGTTTTCACAAATGAGAAAGGCTCACTGGAAATTGAAGGGGTAAAATATGGGCAACGGGGTGTTTCGGACCACAATCCAATATAAATACTAAAACACAAAAAATAAATAAAGAGGGATGAACATAAGTATAGGATGGATAAATATGATGGATACACACGATAAGATTCTACGAGAGATAACAGTTCTTCGAGATGAACGATGGATCAACGACAGTTGAGGGATTAGAGGGATTATTACAAAGTATACAGGGTTATATAAGAAAGGAATAAGGGAGAAAATAACAAAATTAGAAGGCGAGGCAGAAAAAAAAGAAAAAAAAGAAAAAAAATTATATTGCAAATCCTACAGATCAAAATTATATTTTCTGGATAGAGAAGGCCTCGGAATTAAAGGATGAATTGCTCTTATTGGCAGAACAACAAAAATAAAACTATGTAAGGGATAATTATATTCATGCACATATCCCTGGGAAAAAAACTAGCGGCCTTGGTAGCGACCCAAACATAAAATAATAAGTGTATCCATTGTATAATGGATAAAATAACAGCAACGGAGCGGGGCGCAGCCATAGCGCAGGGCGAACTGACTTAGGGGGAAGACTGCAGGCTAGGAGAGGGTTAAGGTGACTGGTGGATGTTGAGGGGTGGGTATGAGATAGGTGGGGAGGAGTTGGGTTTTCGGCGGGAGGATATAAGGATTGGAGGAGGAGCTGAGGGTCAGTTGCAGTTGACCAGCGTGATTTTGGTGCCTTGACCAGCGTGCTGTGGTGTCATGGCTTCTTTGGATGAGCTGTTGGAGTCGGTGCGGGCCGCGGTGCAGGTACATGGAGTGGACGCCTTGCATCAGTCTATTCAGGCTGCCCTTCACCCTCCCGCCCCTCCGGTTGCTGTGGCTCGCGCTGCCAGGGCCAGGAGATCTGTCCCCACTGAGCGCTTGAGCCCTGAAACGACCCCCCGGGTCCGCCGACGCACTAGAAGCCCCGCCTGGGACCCTCCGCTGTGTTCTGAGGTGTCTGTGGCCAGTCGGACCCTCAGGCGCAGCGGGAGGAATTTGGTATCGCGTGGCGGGCCGGTGGGAGAGGGTCCGGCATCCCCTGGACTCGGCTCCCTTGCAGCAAGGGGGAGGGATCATTCACGGGCGGCGATGTCCCCGCGAGAGGGCCCGCGATGGGGACGAGCCATGAGGAACTCACCGGTGGGTAGCGGAAGTGTTGCGGCCGGGTCGTCCAGAGGCCTGGGCCTACCTGCGGCGGTGGAGGTGATGTCTTCAGCGATGCGGCGGAGGGATTCGGGCCGGCAGCTCCAGTGTGAAGGGGCAGTGAGCGGAGCAGCTGGCTTTGATGTGGGTGCGTCGCGACCCCTGGCGGTGGGTCGGCGACATAGCAGCAGGTCAGGCGCCGGAGAGGAGGCTGGGGCCCTGCACCCTGACCGGCAGCATGGTGGGGCGACTAATGGCCGGCTGGCTGCAGAGTCTGTGGCAGTGGAGGCAGGAGGTGTTGTGGAGATACGGCCAGAGGATGAGGCCCGCCCGGCTGGGGTTCGGACTGTCACCCTCCCCTCACGTCGGCGCCATGAGGGGGAGGCATTGCGTTTGGAGGAAGGAGAGGTGGAGTCTGGAGAGGATGTCGCGGCAGGCGGAAGAGACAACGCGGTTCTGGAGGACGCCGTGCCATGTGGAGGGAGCTCGCTAGTGAGGACGTCTGTGAGTGAAGCTGCGGCTGCCGGAGGATCTGTCCGGGGACGGCCAGGTGAGATGACATCGTGTCAGATGCCAGTTGGGGGTGCTGTTTCGCATAGTATGGGGGGTTCTGATGTGTTTGCTAGGGAGGTACTGTTGGGGATGCTGTCATTGTTGTCGTGGTTGGGGTCGGGGGCTCCTGCGTCCCCGGCGGCGGTCTGGGCGCCTGCGCAGGCAGTGGGGTCGTTAGAGCAGGGGATGGTGCACGGTTCGGTTGGTGTGGGGGATGGTGTTGTCGCGGGTGGTGTGCAGGCTTCAGGGGTTCGTGGTGATGTGGCGTTTGGTTGGCGGACGCGGCGAAAGAGGAGATCTATGTTTGCTTTGAGGGGCCGTTGCGGGCTCATTTGAAACCGGAAATCAGGGAGAGGATTTGGAGGGATGAATATGTTGAGATATTTTCATTGCTTCCTTTGGAAAAATGTAATTTGGACAGGGGGAAGCCGGATGAAAGTAAGAAAGAGGAGGAGGAAAGGCGGCGGTACCGGTTGATCCCGCGTACATTTCAGAATTGGCTTCAGGCCTTTGCGATTTTGGCCAGTGTGGTTGGGGAAAAATCGCCGAAACATTGCTCTGCACTGTTCTGCTATATGGATGCGATAGGGGAGGCTCATCGGACCTATGGGGACGTAGCGTGGCTTAGGTATGACGAGCATTTCCGTCAGCGGAGGTGTTTTTTGCCGGCGTCTGGCATTAGCTACGGCAGGGGTTGTCGCTCCTTTTCATTATTTATGATTACCTGTTGCGGTAAAGGAGGATTTGGCGGTGTGGGAGATTTTTCTGGGGGAGTATAATGGGCGGTCTATGTGGATGGAGGAAGCGATTAGTAGCGTGCATTTGGAGTTGCTTTCTGATGCGGCGGGTTCATGTGGTTACGGTGTTTTTTGCCAGGGTCAATAGAGTGCAGGGGCTTGGCCGGTGGAATGGGAACGGGCTGGTTTCCTTAGCAACTTGGTATTGTTGGAGCTTTTTCCCATTGTTTTGGCTACTGAGTTGTGGGGGGATTGGCTCAGGAATCGGTGGGTGCGTTTCTACTGTGACAACATGGGTGTAGTGCAAGCGATTAATAGCCAGACGGCTAATTCTCCGCCGGTGGTGAATCTACTCAGGCATTTGGTATTACAGGGGCTGCGATTGAATGCATGTTTTGTTGCGGTACATGTTCCGGGGGTAGATAACTCACTCGCTGATTCCCTTTCTCGTTATCAGTGGGACCGTTTTCGCAGCTTGGCGCCAGGTGCCGCAGTTCGGGGGTTGCCCTGTCCCCAGTGGCTCTGGAACGTGGCCTTGGGGTGTCAGCGGGTCTGATTGGTCGGTCGCTCAGTAGAGGTACGTGGTCGTCTTATTCATCGGTATGGTTGTTGTGGGAGGAGTTGATTGAGCGTGTTGGAGGGTGTAGTTCGGTGGATGACTTTCGGACTTTATTGGTTTTTTAGGTAGGTTCGTGTTATGCAGAGGGTTTGTCGTTTTCTGTGGCGTCTAAGAGGGTGGCGGCGGTTGCCTTCTGGTTGCGCTTGCGGGGGATTGCTGATGTGTCTCAGTGTTTTGTGGTTCGGCAGGCGCTTAAAGGTTATCGGCGGGGGGTGATTCGTAAGGACTCTAGGCGTCCGGTTTCCTTTGATGTGTTACAGGTGTTGTGGGAGATGGCGGGGTTGGTTTGTGTGTCTGAATTCGAAGCGCTTTTCTTTAGGGCGGTGTTTTCGTTGGCCTTTTTCGGGGCTTTTCGAATTTCGTAGTTGGTATCCGCCAGTTGTGCTGGTGGTGGTGGTTTGTTGAGGGAGGATGTTTGGTTGGGAGATGGCGACTTGCGGTGTGTGATTCGCAAGTCAAAAACGGATCAGGTGGGTAAGGGGGCTGTTTTGTGGCTCAGGCCTTTGGTTGGGTTGGTGCTTTGTCCGGTGCGTTGTGTGGAGGACTATTTGGGGGTGCGTCCTGATGGTAGGGGTTCGTTGTTGGTTCACCGGGACGGTTCGCGGTTATCGCGCTTTCAATTTATTGCTGTTTTTAAAAAATGTTTGGGTGCTGCGGGTCGTCCCGTGCATGAATATGCTTCTCATTCATTTCGGATAGGGGCTGCGACTGAGGCGCCAGGTAGGGGCTTGGGGAAGAGGTGATAAAACGTATTGGGCGTTGGGAGTCGGATTGTTTTCACTCTTATATTCGGCCTCATTTGTTGTGAATGTTGTGGGTTGTGTCGTGGTTGGCGGGATGCGGTGTGTTGGGCAGTGTTGACGGGATTGTTTTATTTTGTTTTAGGGGCAGCGCCTTGTCTTGCATGGATCTTCGGGCATTCCTACGTCTACTGGGGGGCCTTACGCGCAGATATTAGAAGGAACGGACGTCAGTTGGGTTTCCCGACGGGGGAATTGCTTATCCGGTGGATTGGTTTGAGGGGGCTCCTTTGGGGGCGGGTTTTGCCCGAAATTCACGTTAATGCCGCTTTGGACCGGCCGCCGGATATATTGGTGCTTCACGTTGGAGGCAACGATTTGGGAGTGCGGCGTTCCCGGGATGTGATACGGGATATCAAGTTGGATGTGCTGCGCTTGTTGTCGGAGTTTCCGGATTTGTTGCTGGTATGGTCGGAGGTGGTTGCTAGGCGTTGCTGGCGGTTTGCGAGGTCGGTGGAGCGGATCAATAAAGCCTGGGCGAAGTTGAATAAGGAGGTAGGGCGTTTTGTTCTCAGGCAGGGGGGTATTGTGGTGCTTCATCCGGAGTTGGAGGCAGCGTCGCCTCAATTCTTAAGAGAGGATGGTGTGCATCTGAATGATGTGGGCATGGACATGTGGGCGTTAGGTATACAGGAGGGTTTGGAGACAGCCGTTAGGGTTTGGCGGGACGCCCACAGGTGAGGTGTCACCAGTGGTCGTCGGTGGCTGCTGGAAATAGGATCCTGGGGAGCAATTCAATGGTTAAGAAGTGCAGGACATGTTGGAGCCTGCATCTCAGATGGTTTGTTAATGCCGAGGATGGGGCCCCTGTTTGGGCTACAAGGCCTACAGGGGGGATAATGGTATACTTCAAAGAGTTGGTGCCCTTGGGTCGGTGAGTGCGGCCAAGGGTAAGTCTTGAAGTGCGAGGTGAGGCGGTGAAGGAGGATACGGCTCGTTTGGGTTGCCCTCCAGGATCCTTGTTACGGTGCAGTAGGTGATAAGGTTGATGGATGTGTAAAATGCCTGCTGTTATTATTGTTATTGTTATTATTATTATTATTATTGTTATATGGTGTACGATGTGGTTTTGTTATGCGCGGAATAATAAAGTTGGCCATCATGGTCATTTCACCAAGCAAGTAAGTGTCAGTGTGGTTATTCGTTATTCAAGTGGGTAACGGGGTAGGTCTTGTAGCCGGAAGGAGATTCTTCCATCCTATTAAGTCATAACAGCAATGGAGTGGGGCGCAGCCATAGCGCAGGGCGAACTGACTTAGGGGGAAGACTGCAGGCTAGGAGAGGGTTAAGGTGACTGGTGGATGTTGAGGGGTGGGTATGAGATAGGTGGGGAGGAGTTGGGTTTTCGGCAGGAGGATATAAGGATTGGAGGAGGAGCTGAGGGTCGGTTGCAGTTGACCAGCGTGATTTTCCCACCCTCCCTCCCTTTGTTTATTTGTTGGAGATTGGCGGTAGTAGTAAGGCTGCTGGAAATAGGATCCTGGTGAGCAAGTCAATGGTTAAGAGGTGCAGGACATGTTGGAGCCTGCATCTCAGATGGATTGTTAATGCCGAGGATGGGGCCCCTGTTTGGGCTACAAGGCCTACAGGGGGGGGATAATGGTATACTTCAAGGAGTTGGTGCCCTTGGGTCGGTGAGTGCGGCCAAGGGTAAGTCTTGAAGTGCGAGGTGAGGCGGTGAAGGAGGATACGGCTCGTTTGGGTTGCCCTCCAGGATCCTTGTTACGGTGCAGTAGGTGATAAGGTTGATGGATGTGTAAAATGCCTGCTGTTATTATTGTTGTTATTATTATTATTGTTATATGGCGTACAATGTGGTTTTGCTATGCGTGGAATAATAAAGTTGGCCATCATGGTCAATTCACCAAGCAAGTAAGTGTCAGTGTGGTTATTCGTTATTCAAGTGGGTAACGGGGTAGGTCTTGTAGCCGGAAGGAGATTCTTCCATCCTATTAAGTCATGGGATATAAAAATACTGAGCAAACAGCCAAAATAGAGGTACTCCAAAAATATTTTGCTGATATATATAGAAGTAAGATAAATAAAAATTCTGAGCAAATACAACATTTTTTTTTGGGAAAAGACTGTACATGTCGATGGCAGGTCGTATTTCGCTTGTTAAGATGTGCGTATTACCCGCCCTAAATTATACCCTGTGGAATACACCAGTGATAATCCCCAAAAGATACTTTAAAACAATAGCTAGCTTATTGACCGATTTAATATGGCGAGGAAAAAAAACGAGGATAAAGGCACAGATGCTGAGCATTCAGGAGAGGGAGGGTGGGCTGTCTGTACCAGATTTGGAACTCTTCTTCAGCGCAGGGATTATAAAAAATACGATAACATGGAGCAATTCGTAAAACTACAAAAATTTTATAGCAGGGATAAATAAAAGACTGGAGAAATGTAACATCTTTCAAGTTATGGAAACAGGCATTCTTGCCCAACAGGGAGGTAAATGTAGACCTTTGATTCTGTTGATGGCCAAGAGCTGGGGGATGGTAAAAGAACTATGGTCCCAAACTGGGCTAAATGTTGACACCATACCATGGGACAATATCGGCCTCACAGAGCTAGAATCAAATGATCAGAAGATCTGTTGGAAATATGGTATATACAAATAGGGACAGGTATGGGAGGCAGGGGATATAATAACTTATAAGGAGTTAAAAAGAAAACACCAAATGAAAAATATAGGGTCGAGGTTTTATTACTTACAACTAAAACATGCACTGTATAAGACGATAGGGAAAGGCACACAAATAGCCACGTTGCCACAGCCTCTGGAGACTATAACTTAGTTAATACCTGGCAAGAAACTGATTTCAAGAATATACCAATGGTTGTCGCACCAAAAGAATAACAGAAGAGCAGTCGATAACCTGGCCCATAAATGGCAGGGTATTCTAGAACCAGTGCAGGATGACTTTTGGGACTTAGCTATATAGGCAAAGACGAGGGTTTCAAGGAATTTCTCTTATAGAATAATCCAATTCAATATATTGTATCGTCTCTACTATTCTCCTAAAAAGTTTATGAAGTATTATAGTACTAAAGTGCAGAGAGATAGGGGCGGACGATATACATATCTTATGGACATGCATAAAATGAAAAAAACTACTGGGCAAAGATAAATGAAAAAATAAAGGAATATCATCAGTTCACAGTGCCCAGACATTTTGAAGAATGCATCCTAGGGGTGCTGGATGGTGTGGAAGGGTCTCAACACAGGGAAATTGCAACCACATTACTGTTCCAAGTAAAGAATGGGAGAATCGTACAAGGATGTCGCTAGCCAGTGAGGAGTTCTATTTGACTGGATTGAAGAAAAAACATAGGTTTGCCAGGCTTTGGCGGAGATGATAATATTATATATATTTTTTTTTTCTCTTCCTTTTGCAGCAAACAACATACTATGGGTGGGGAGGCGGGGAAATATTTATATGTGTTTAAATTATGTCATTATGCAAGAACAAGATGTTTTGTAAAAAAGTTTTGTAAGAATAGAAAAAGTGCAATAAAGATTTATTATAAAAATAATAAAAAAAATTGACTGTAAAATAATAGAAGTCAGTTGCCTTCACACGTGTGTGTTTCAGGCCATGCCAGGGCACAGTGTCACACCAGTGCAACTCATATCTGGCGTAACAGTAGTGTACATAAAAAAAAATAAATACAAATTTGACTGTGAAATAATAGCCGTCAATTGCCTGCACGCGTGTGCGTTTCAGGCCCTGCCAGGGCACAGTGTCACACCAGTGCAACTCATATCTGGTGTAACAGTAGTGTACATAAAAAAATAAAAAAATTTGACTGTGAAATAATAGCAGTCAGTTGCCTTCACACGTGTGTGTTTCGGGCCCTCCCAGGGCACAGTGTCACACCAGTGCAACTCATATCTGGCGTAACAGTAGTGTACATAAAAAAAAATATACAAATTTGAATGTGAAAAAATAGCCATCAATTGCCTGCACGCGTGTGCGTTTCAGGCCCTGCCAGGGCACAGTGTCACACCAGTGCAACTCATATCTGGTGTAACAGTAGTGTACATTTAAAAAATAAAATAAAAATTTGACTGTGAAATAATAGCAGTCAGTTGCCTTCACACGTGTGTGTTTTGGGCCCTTCCAGGGCACAGTGTCACACCAGTGCAACTCATATCTGATGTAACAGTAGTGTACATTTAAAAAAACAAAACTAATTTGACTGTGAAATAATAGCAGTCGGTTGCCTGTTCGCAAGTGCGTTTCAGGCCATGCCAGGGCACAGTGTCACACTAGTGCAACTCATATCTGCTGTAACAGTAGTGTACATAAAAAAAAACTACAAATTAGGCTGTGAAATAATAGCAGTCAGTTGCTTTCAGACGTGTGTGTTTCAGGCCCTGCTAGGGCACAGTGTCACACCAGTGCAACTCATATCTGGTGTAACAGTAGTGTACATAGAAAAAAAAAAAAAAGCTACTAATTTGACAGTGAAATAATAGCAGTCAGTTGCCTGCATGCGTGCGCGTTTCATGCCCTGCCAGGGCAAAGTGTCACACCAGTGCAACTCATATCTGGTGTAACAGTAGTGTACATTTAAAAAATAAAATAAAAAATTGACTGTATAATAATGGCAGTCAGTTCCCTTCACACGTGTGTGTTTCAGGCCCTGCCAGGGCACATTGTCACACCAGTGCAACTCATATCTGGTGTAACAGTAGTGTACATAAAAAATTAAAAATATTTTTTTTTACTGTGAAGTAATAGCAGTCAGTTGCCTTCACACGTGTATGTTTGAGGCCCTGCCAGGGTGCAGTGTCACACCAGTGCAACTCATATCTGGTGTAACAGTAGTGTACATTTAAAAAATTTAATTAAATTTGACTGTGAAATAATCGCAGTCAGTTGCCTGCACGCGTGTGCGTTTCAGGGCCTGCCAGGGCACAGTGTCACACCAGTGCAACTCATATCTGGTGTAACAGTAGTGTACATTTAAAAAATTAAATTAAATTTGACTGTGAAATAATAGCAGTCAGTTGCCTGCACGCGTGTGCGTTTCAGGCCCTGCCAGGGCACAGTGTCACACCAGTGCAACTCATATCTGGTGTACCAGTAGTGTACATACAAAAAAAAACTACAAATTTGACTGTGAAATAATAGCAGTAAGTTGCCTTCACATGTGTGTGTTTCAGACCCTGCCAGGGCACAGTGTCACGCCAGTGCAACTCATATCTGGTGTACCAGTAGTGTGCATAAAAATAAAAAACTACAACTTTGACTGTGAAATAATAGCAGTCAGTTGCCTGCACGCGTGTGCATTTCAGGCCCTGCCAGGACACAGTGTCACACCAGTGTAACTCATATCTGGTGTAACAGTAGTGTACATTTAAAAAAATTTACTACAATTTTGACTGTAATAGATTGAATAGCAGTTAGTTGTCTGCAAGCGTGTGTGTCAGGCCTACAGCATCTGCTCTGCCAACTTTGGCCAGTGCACATTGCCACTTATATTTGGTGTCACAGTTTCTTGCACACATATTACTACCAATCGGAAAAAAAAAAATGACAGGCAGAGAGAGGCAGGCCACCCCGCAGTGGTCATGGTGATGTGATTCCCTTTGGCGCTAGAATAATGCCCAGTGTTCAGAGGGCACGTACCCTGAAATCGAAAAGTTCTGAGGATATAGTTGACTGGGTAACACAGGACACCCAATCTTGACGCATTATCCTCCTCCAGCTTAGCTTCGGGCACCTCTCAAGTTACCATTCGCCCGCCTGCCGCCACCACCAACACTAGCACCACAGCCGTTTCACTTGATCTGTCAGAGGAGTTATTTACACATCAGTTTGAAGAAATGAGTCATGCCCAACCATTATTGCCAGAGCATGTAGATAACAGGGATATGTCTCAGTCAGGTAGCATTACACACATGGACGTACGGTGTGATGATGATGATGTACCCGCTGCTGCTTCCTTTGCTGAGTTGTCAGATACAAGTAAAGCGGTTGATGATGACGATGTGTCTGTGGATGTCACGTGGGTTACCGCTCGAAGAGAAGAAGAACAGATGGGGAGACAGAGAGGAGGAGGAGACGAGTTGGAAGCAGTGGGAGGTCGTCGCAAGGAGCTAGTGGCACAGTCAGACAGCATGTATCGGCACCCGGGGTCAGCCAGACAGCACGCCAATCAATGCATGCTGTTGCCACCACCAGAATGCCATCATTGCAAAGCTCAGCAGTGTGGCATATTTTTGTGTGTCTGCCTCTGATAACAGTGATGCCATTTGTAACCTGTGCCAAAAGAAACTGAGTCGTGGGAAGTCCAACACCCACCTAGGTACAACTGCTTTGCGAAGGCACATGATCTCACATCACAAACGCCTATGGGATCAACAGATGATGACAGGTACAAGCAGCACACAAACTTAAAGCCACCATCCTCCTCCCAGTCCAGCATCTTCAGCCACATCAACCACTGCTGTCCTCCTTGCCCCCTCTCAACCACCCGCCACTCCGCCTCTCGCCTTGAGCAGTTCCTGCTCATCTGCCCACAGTCAGGTGCCTGTCAAGGACATGTTTGAGCGTAAGAAGCCAATGTCACAGAGTCACCCCCTTGCCCGGCATCTGACAGATGGCTTGTCGGAACTCTTAGCCCACCAGCTTTTACCATAGAAGCTGGTGGAGTCTGAGGCCTTCAAAAAATTTGTAGCTATTGGGACACTGAGGTGGAAGGTACCCGGATGAAATTTCTTTTCACAAAAAGCAATCCCCAACCTGTTCTCTATTGTGCAAAAGGAAGTCATGGCATGTGTGGCACACAGTGTTGGGGAAAGGGGCCATCTGACCACTGATACCTGGTCTGCAAAGCACGGTCAGGGCAGGTATATCACCTACACTGCGCAATTGGTAAACCTGCTGACGGCTGCCAAGCATGGAATGTGTGGCTCTGCAGAGGAGTTGGTGACACCGCTACGACTTGCAGGCAGGCCTGCTGCCACCTCTTCTACTCCTCCTACTCCATCTTCTTTGCTAACCTCCTTGGCTGAGTCCTCTTCTGCTGCTGCGTCTTGCTCCACATCAACTGCACACCCCCCAGCTCCCCAGGGGCTCTTCCACATCCCGGATACAACAGTGTCACGCCGTCTTGGGGTTGACTTGCCTAATAGCAGAGAGTCACACCGGACCAGTACTCCTGTCCGCCCTGAATGCACAGGTGGATCAGTGGCTGACTCCGCACCAACTGGAGATCAGCAAAGTGGTGTGTGACAACGGAAGCAATTTGTTGGCAGAATTGAATTTGGGCAAGATGGCACATGTTTGTAATCTGATAGTACAACGCTTTGTGCATAAGTACCCAGGCTTACAGGACGTCCTGAAGCAGGCCAGGAAGGTGTGTGGCCATTTCAGGCGTTCCTACACAGCCATGGCGCACTTTACAGACATCCCATCTGGATTGGGTTCAGCTCCGGTGACTGTGGAGGCCAGGTCATCTGGCGCAGCACCCCATCACTCTCCTTCATGGTCAAATAGCCCTTACACAGCCTGGAGGTGTGTTTGGGGTCATTGTCCTGTTGAAAAATAAATGCTGGTCCAACTAAACGCAAATCGGATGGAATAGCATGCCGCTGCAAGATGCTGTGGTAGCCATGCTGGTTCAGTATGCCTTCAATTTTGAATAAATCCCCAACAGTGTCACCAGCAAAGCACCCCCACACCATCACACCTCCTCCACCATGCTTCACGGTGGGAACCAGGCATGTAGAGTCCATCCGTTCACCTTTTCTGCATCGCACAAAGAAACGGTGGTTGGAACCAAAGATCTCAAATTTGGACTCATCAGACCAAAGCACAGATTTCCACTGGTCTAATGTCCATTCCTTGTGTTCTTTAGCCCAAACATGTCTCTTCTGCTTGTTGCCTGTCCTTAGCAGTGGTTTCCTAGAAGATATTCTACCATGAAGGCCTGATTCACACAGTCTCCTCTTAACAGTTGTTCTAGAGATGTGTCTGCTGCTATAACTCTGTGTGGCATTGACCTGGTCTCTAATCTGAGCTGCTGTTAACCTACGATTTCTGAAGCTGGTGACTCGGATGAACTTATCCTCCGCAGCAGAGGTGACTCTTGGTCTTCCTTTCCTGGGGCGGTCCGCATGTGAGCCAGTTTCTTTGCAGCGCTTGATGGTTTTTGTGACTGCACTTGGGGACACTTTCAAAGTTTTCCCAATTTTTTGGACTGACTGACCTTCATTTCTTAAAGTAATGATGGCCACTCGTTTTTCTTTACTTAGCTGCTCTTTTCTTGTCATAATGCAAATTCTAACAGTCTATCCAGTAGGACTATCAGCTGTGTATCCATCTGACTTCTCCACAACGCAACTGATGGTCCCAACCCCATTTATAAGGCAAGAACCTTATTAAAACCACTTATTAAACCTGACAGGGCACACCTGTGAAGTGAAGACCATTTCAGGTGACTACCTCTTGAAGCTCATCAAAAGAATGCCAAAAGTGTGCAAAGCAGTAATCAAAGCAAAAGGTGGCTACTTTGAAGAACCTAGAATATTACATATTTTCTGTTGTTTCACACTTTTTTTGTTATGTATATAATTCCACATGTGTTAATTCATAGTTTTGATGCCTTCAGTGTGAATCTACAATTTTGATAGTCATGAAATAAAGAAAACTCTTTGAATGAGAAGGTGTGTCCAAATGTCACGGCTGTTTAAGGGTAACAAGAGCATACACAGTAAAAAGAGCTACTGACCGGACCCAAACTAGGGAAGAGAAAGGGTGACCCCTGTCAGACCCTCAACACTCTCCCTATGCTGCTAAAGCACATGCCCGGATCCATGTGGTGGAACGAGGCATGCCCGCGTGCCTAAGACTGATGAGCCCTGTAACCCCTACAATAGTGGAAGGGGCACGGCCACCGATGCCCTGCTCAGAATATGGAGGGAACCGTGGCCACCTCAGATCCAGTCAGAAAATCACCAGGTACACAACAATGTCTGCACACTTAGCTGATGGAGCTGCAGCCGCAGAGAAGATGGATCCAAGGGCTGCTGGCAATATCCGGAGTGCTTGCAGCAACAGAACACAGGTCCAGAGAACTAATAGCTTAACAAGTGAAGATACTCAAGGCAGAGCTACAACTGAAAAGAGAAATATAATCCACGCCCTGCAATAGGAGGAGGGGTGATTTAAAGGCAGGGAAATCAAACGCAGGAGGAACAGCTGGGAGTAAAGACCTCATCACAGGGGCAGAGAAACAGAACAGTGAGAACACCTCCAAACTCTAAGTGACATCATCAGAGGGGTGGAGAAACAGAGCTGTGAGAACGTCTCAAAGCTCTGGTAGTGACAGTACCCCCCCCCCTCTCTACGGGTGGACTCCGGACACCCAGGACCCACCTTCCCAGGATGAGCCCTATGAAATGCCCTGATAAGGCGAGTGGCTTTAATGTCCGACATCGGAACCCACATCCTCTCCTCAGGACCATAACCCTTCCAATGAACGAGATACTGAAGAGAACCGTGGACAATGCGAGAGTCCACAATTCTGGAAACCTCAAACTCCAGATTGCCATCAACCAAAATCGGAGGAGGAGGCAAAGAGGAGGGTACCGTGGGCTGGACATATGGTTTTAAGAGAGATCCTTGAAATACATTATGTATCTTCCAAACCCGTGGAAGATCAAGGCGGAAGGCAACAGGATTGATGACTGACAAAATTTTATAAGGCCCAATAAACTTGGGACCCAATTTCCAGGAGGGAACCTTCAGTTTAATATTTCTTGTAGACAACCACACCAGATCACCCACATTCAGGTCCGGACCAGGCACACGTCTCTTATCAGCCACACGCTTATACTTCTCACTCATCTTTCTGAGATTACTCTGAATCTTTTGCCAAATGGTAGACAAAGATGAGGAAAATCTCTCCTCCTCAGGTAAACCAGAAAGAGCCCCTCCCGAGAATGTCCCAAACTGCGGATGGAACCCATATGCACCAAAAAATGGTGACTTATCAGAAGATT
Source organism: Bufo gargarizans (assembly GCF_014858855.1). Classification (NCBI taxonomy): domain Eukaryota; kingdom Metazoa; phylum Chordata; class Amphibia; order Anura; family Bufonidae; genus Bufo; species Bufo gargarizans. Next base: position 247,649,608 of record NC_058084.1, on the reverse strand, counting down.
CCTGACGACGGTTGTTCAAAGCAAACTCAGCAAGAGGGAGAAATGAACACCAATCCTCCTGGTTCTCTGCCACAAAACAGCGCAAATATGTCTCCAGATTCTGATTGAGGCGCTCAGTCTGACCATTTGACTGCGGGTGAAAAGCAGAAGAGAAGGACAGCCGAACCCCCAGGCGAGAACAGAAAGCCTTCAGAACCTGGACACAAACTGCGTGCCTCTATCGGAAACAATATCAGAGGGAATGCCGTGCAATTTAACAATATGGTCGACAAAAGCTTGCGCCAACGTTTTAGCATTGGGTAAACCAGGGAAAGGAACGAAATGAGCCATCTTGCTAAAACGGTCCACCACCACCAGGATCACCGACTACCCCGAGGAAAGAGGAAGATCCGTGATAAAGTCCATGGACAGGTGTGTCCAAGGACGGGAAGGTATGGGTAACGGGAGAAGGGAACCTGAAGGTCGTGAACGAGGGACCTTAGCGCGAGCGCACGTCTCACAAGCCGCCACAAAACCCTCCACCGACTTACGAAGAGCCGGCCACCAAAATCTCTGAGCAATGAGATCTACCGTGGCTCTACTCCCGGGGTGACCAGCAAGAACCGTATCATGATGTTCCTTAAAGAGTTTGTGACGTAGCTCAGGAGGCACGAACAACTTCCCGGAGGGACAACGGGCAGGTGCCTCAGTCTGGGCAGCCTGGACCTCGGCCTCCAAATCGGAATATAGAGCAGAAACAACTACCCCCTCTGCCAAAATGGGACCCGGGTCCTCGGAGTTTCCTCCTCCCGGAAAACAGCGACAGAGAGCATCAGCCTTCACATTTTTGATCCCAGGACGGAAAGTAACAACAAAATTGAATCTGGAGAAGAACAGAGACCATCTGGCCTGTCTCGGATTCATACGCCTGGCCGACTCCAAGTACGCCAGATTCTTATGGTCGGTAAAAACGGTGATAGGGTGCCTGGCCCCCTCCAACCAATGGCGCCATTCCTCGAAAGCCAACTTGATGGCCAACAACTCCCTATCTCCCACATCATAGTTTCTCTCTGCCGGGGAGAGTTTTTTAGAGAAAAAGGCACAGAGTCGCCACTTGGCAGGAGAAGGGCCCTGGGACAAAACCGCACCCACACCCACCTTGGAAGCATCCACCTCAACAATAAAAGGTAAGGAAACATCAGGATGCACCAAGACGGGAGCAGACGCAAAACTCTCTTTAATCTTAGAAAAAGCTGCAAGCGCCTCCTCCGACCAAGAGGAAAAATCTGTCCCCTTTTTTGTCATGTCAGTAAGGGGTTTGACAGTAGAGGAATAATTTAAAATGAACTTTCTGTAGTAGTTAGCAAAACCCAGAAAGTGCATCAATGCCTTCTGATTTTCAGGAAGCTCTCACTCCTGCACAGCACGGACCTTCTCCGGATCCATGCGAAAACCAGAAGCAGAGAGGAGAAAACCCAGAAATTGAATCTCCGATACCATAAAAAGACATTTCTCCAGCTTGGCATACAGTTTATTTTCCCGCAGTATCTGCAGGACCTGAAAAAGATGATCCTGATGGGTCTGAACATCAGGGGAAAAAATCAAAATATCATCAAGATACACCAATACAAATTTCCCCATTAAATGATAGAAAATACTATTAACAAAATGCTGAAAGACGGCCGGAGGCATTCATTAGGCCGAAAGGCATAACGAGATTCTCGAAATGCCCGTTAGGGGTATTAAAGGCCGTTTTCCATTCATCCCCCTCTCTGACCCTGACCAGGTTGTACGCGCCTCTCAGATCCAATTTGGAAAACACCTTGGCCCCAACAATTTGGTTGAAGAGGTCCGGGATCAGAGGAAGGGATAGGGATCGCGAATCGTGATACGGTTCAGCTCCCTAAAATCTAAGCAAGGTCTCAGAGAGCCATCTTTTTTTTTAACAAAAAAAAACCCGCGGCAACAGGTGACTTTGAGGGACGAATATGCCCCTTCTCGAGACTCTCTGAGATATAGGTTCGCATTGCGAGTCTTTCCGGTTGTGAGAGATTGTAGAGGCGTGCTTTTGGCAGCTTGGCGCCGGGAATGAGGTTAATGGGACAGTCAAACTCCCGGTGAGGAGGTAGCTCCTGAACACCGCTCTCGGAAAACACATCCGAGAAATCAGAGAGAAATGATGGCACAGTTTTAGTAGACACCTCTGCAAAAGTCGCTGTGAGACAATTCTCTCTACAAAAGTCACTCCACTCATTTATTTGCCTTCCTTGCCAATCAATAGTGGGGTTATGTCTAGTGAGCCAGGGTAGCCCCAAAACTAGAGGAGAAGGCAATCCGTTAAGGACAAAACAAGATATCTCCTCCACATGAGTGTCACCTACAGCTAGCCGGATATTGTGAACAATGCCTTTCAGAGATCTCTGCGAGAGTGGGGCAGAGTCAATAGCAAAAACAGGTATATCCTTTTCTAATGTACAAACCTGAAAACCATGCAAGGCTACAAATTGAGTGTCAATAAGATTGACGGCCGCTCCACTATCGACAAAAATCTCACAAGGAATGACTTTGCTCTCTAGCGCCACCCTGGCAGACAGGAGAAAACGGGAACTGCAGGTCAGAGGAATAGCATCAATTCCCACATCAACTTTGCCCAAAGTAGCAGATGAAGCAGAACTTGATGATCTACCTCTTGAGGTTTTTCTCTTATTATCGCTCTTAGTACAGTTCAGGAATCTCCTAGACGGACAAACATTTGCCAAATGACCTATGCCCCCACAACAAAAACACACCATATTCTGAGGACTAAATCCTCTTTTATCAGGGGCAAGTCGGCCTAGCTGCATGGGCTCCTCCTCAGAGGGGAGCGAGACAGGATGAGACCCCTGCATACTGAATGAGTCCGCACCTATTGCCCCTAGACTGACAATGGCTGGACGGAGAGGTCTTGTTTCTTTCCCTTAGACGCCTGTCAAGGCGTACCGCCAATGACATGGCAGACTCTAAGGACGTTGGTCTCTCATGGAAAGCAAAGGCATCTTTCAAACCCTCTGAGAGACCATGACAGAACTGACTTCGGAGTGCAGCATCATTCCAGCCTGAATCAGCTGCCCATCTCCGAAATTCAGAACAATAAAGCTCCGCAGACAGTTTGTTCTGGCATAAAACACGTAAGTTCGATTCTGCCAGAGCAACACGATCCGGGTCATCATATATCTGCCCCAGGGCCACAAAAAATCTTTCCACGGATCGAAGGGAAGGATCCCCTGATGGCAACGAAAAAGCCCAAGTCTGAGCATTACCCCTGAGCAGGGAGATGACAATCCTCACCCTCTGTTCCTCATTACCAGAGGAGTGGGGACACAAACAAAAATGGAGTTTACATGCCTCTCTGAAGTGAACAAAATTCTCACTGCCCCGGAGAACGTTTCAGGAAGTGAGACCTTTGGCTCGCAACAGACTCCATGAGCCGGAGCAGAGCCCAATGCTTGTAGCTGAGTCACAGATTGACGGAGATCCGCTACTTCCAAAGAAAGACCTTGCATGCGGTCAACCAAGCCAGAAAGCGGATCCATGTCAACAAGGACGGTTTTGGTGGATTATAATGTCACGGCTGTTTAAGGGTAACAAGAGCATACACAGTAAAAAGAGCTACTGACCGGACCCAAACTAGGGAAGAGAAAGGGTGACCCCTGTCAGACCCTCAACACTCTCCCTATGCTGCTAAAGCACATGCCCGGATCCATGTGGTGGAACGAGGCATGCCCGCGTGCCTAAGACTGATGAGCCCTGTAACCCCTACAATAGTGGAAGGGGCACGGCCACCGATGCCCTGCTCAGAATATGGAGGGAACCGTGGCCACCTCAGATCCAGTCAGAAAATCACCAGGTACACAACAATGTCTGCACACTTAGCTGATGGAGCTGCAGCCGCAGAGAAGACGGATCCAAGGGCCGCTGGCAATATCCGGAGTGCTTGCAGCAACAGAACACAGGTCCAGAGAACTAATAGCTTAACAAGTGAAGATACTCAAGGCAGAGCTACAACAGAAAAGAGAAATATAATCCACGCCCTGCAATAAGAGGAGGGGTGATTTAAAGGCAGGGAAATCAAACGCAGGAGGAACAGCTGGGAGTAAAGACCTCATCACAGGGGCGGAGAAACAGAACAGTGAGAACACCTCCAAACTCTAAGTGACATCATCACAGGGGTGGAGACACAGAGCTGTGAGAACGTCTCAAAGCTCTGGTAGTGACACCAAACTTTTGGTCTGTACTGTACATGTGTCAATTGCCCTTTGTGATCATTACCTTGTTGTGGTGAAGGGGCTTGCGTATCACAATGAAGTGACCACCTCTTTGAGTGTGTTGGCAATGGCAATGTTGGCACACCCCAGATGATAAGGTCGTTGCTTCATTGTGAACAGATCAAAAGCGATCGGCTGGATAATTTTGCATAGAAAAAACATAACATTTTCTTTGTGATCATCTAAGGTGATCATTAAAGCCTACTAGGCCAACAATGGGCCCACACTGCAAAATCATTGTTTTCTGGGTCATTTAACTATCACTAAACTGCCTCAGCACGACCATAGGCTTTGAAAAACCACCATCGCCTGCAATCTCCCAAATGTGCGCACGAGCACAATCATCACTACACCAAGATTGACGCATAGAGGAATAAAGAGCACAGATAAACTGTAAGTGCACAAAACACCTCACATTTAGCCCCAGATCACCCTCCATCACCCCAATTAACCCCTTGATCACCCCTGTCAATCACTAGTGAAAGGGAAAAAAGTGACCAGTGTAAACTGTCACATTTTTTTTTCACCAGTATTGACGGTTAGGTTTTAGGATAGTTTAGGCCCCTTTGGTAGGTAGTTAGCGTCGGTTAGCGCCCAGCCCACCGCACCACAGTCACTGATTCTCTGATTAGCGTATTGCTAATCAGAAGAGTTGAGCGAACACCTGGATGTTCGGGTTCGAGAAGTTCGGCTAAACTTCCCGGAAATGTTCGGGTTCGGGATCCGAACTCGACCCGAACTCCGTCCCGAGCCCGAACCCCATTGAAGTCAATGGGGACCCAAACTTTTCGGCACTAAAAAGGCTGTAAAATAGCCCAGGAAAGGGCTAGAGGGCTGCAAAAGGCAGCAAAATGTAGGCAAATCCCCAGCAAACAAATGTGGATAGGGAAATAAATAAAAATAAAAATAAAATAAATTAAAATGAACCAATATCAATTGGAGAGAGGTCTCATGGCAGAGAATATGGCTTCATGTCACCCACCACTGGAACAGGCCACTGTCAGATATTTAGGCCCCGGCACCCAGACAGAGGAGAGAGGTCCCATTGCAGAGAATCAGGCTTCATGTCATAGCAGAGAATCATGCTTCACGTCACCCAACACTGGAACAGGCCACTGTCAGATATTTAGACCCCGGCACCCAGACAGAGGAGAGAGGTCTTATTGCAGACCTCTCCCAGACAGAGGAGAGAGGTCCCATTGCAGAGAATCAGGCCTCATGGCATAGCAGAGAATCAGGCTTCACGTCACCCACCACTGGAACAGGCCATTGTCAGATATTTAGGCCCCGGCACCCAGACAGAGGAGAGAGGTCCCATAGCAGAGAATCAGGCTTCATGTCATAGCAGAGAATCAGGCTTCATGTCATAGCAGAGAATCAGGCTTCATGTCACCCAATCAGAACAAAAGAGAAAATGGAGCTCAAACAGCCAGATAGTAAATGTAAAAAATACTTTATTAAGACATTAAAGGACATCAAGGTTACATAAAACAATGCAGTAGGGCAGGGAACAGAAAAAGGAGCAGCCCTACTTCATTGTTTTATGTAACCTTGATGTCCTTTAATGTCTTAATAAAGTATTTTTTACATTTACTATCCGGCTGTTTGAGCTCCATTTTCTCTTTTGTTCTGATTTTGTGCTCGGGAGCTTTAGCCAAGTTATTTCTTCAGGGGTGTTATAGTGGGTATATTGGGTGAGCACTGGCTCTTCCCTGATTCTCCTTTTCCCCTCTCTTTGGCGCCCCTAGGGTCGTCCCCCTCCCTTTCTGATTCATGTCACCCAACTCTGGAACAGGCCATTGTCAGATATTTTTAGGCCCCGGCACCCAGACAGAAGAGAGAGGTCCCATAGCAGAGATTAAGGCTTCATGTCATAGCAGACAATCATGCTTCACGTCACCCAACACTGGAACAGGCCACTGTCAGATATTTAGGCCCCGGCACACGGACAGAGGAGAGAGGTCTTATTGCAGAGAATCAGGCTTCATGTCATAGCAGAGAATCAGGCTTTACATCACCCACCACTGGAACAGGCCACTGTCAGATATTTTTAGGCCCCGGCACATAGACAGAGGAGAGAGGTCCCATAGCAGAGATTCCGGCTTCATGTCATAGCAGAGAATCAGGCTTCATGTCATAGCAGAGAATCAGGCTTCACGTCACCCACCACTGGAACAGGCCATTGTTAGATATTTAGGCCCCGGCACCCAGACAGAGGAGAGAGGTCCCATAGCAGAGAATCAGGCTTCAAGTCATAGCAGAGAATCAGGCTTCATGTCATAGCAGAGAATCAGGCTTCACGTCACCCAACACTGGAACAGGCCATTGTCAGATATTTAGGCCCCGGCACCCAGACAGAGGAGAGAGGTCCCATAGCAGAGATTCAGGCTTGGGCGTGTCTGGTGTCTGCAGACACAGAGTTAGGAGGTGTTTCCACTGAGCTCCTGAAACATCCAGTGCCGGCCTCTCTGGGGAGTTTTCTAACATCTGCTCCCCAGAAGAAAATCCAGGCTTGCGGGGAGTTTTCAACACCTCTCCCCAGCCCAGGCCCTGCCTCTCCTTAGGGAGAATGTCTCCAGTTGGGACCCAGGATCCTGCTTCCCGGGGTAGGTCGGCGGGAGGCAGGGGAGGTGAATTACCGGCCTCTGCACCATCATCCGTCCCAGGGGTCAGAAGATCGAGCAGGAGTCATGCTGTGGTGTCCCCTGCAGCCCCTGGGAGCGGGGCTGTGAAGACCACCAGCAAGTCCGGAAGGGTGGATGGTAACCCTGCTCCCGTATTGCGGCCTGCCTCAGGGAGTATGAAGATGCTGGCAAAGCCTTAAAAAAGCTCAGAAGCGAGATAAAGCTGGAAAGAGTAAAGGTGGACCGTCCCCGCCGCGGTCCTAAACACGCTGAATGAGTGTGTGGTGGACCTGCGGCGGAGTGACGTGGTAGGGGGCGGCTGCCGTGGCTGGCGCTCCTCCCCTCTTTCCCATAAAGATGGCTCCAAGTTTCCCTATTTTCCCCTCCGGTCCCGCTGCTCCAGTAGTGCCCGTTGCTCCACCCTCCTGCGCCACAGTGTTGGTGGCGGGGAGCGGTGCAGCGGGAGTGGTGGGCGGGCCGGGGGTGTGTCTGTTGGTGTATCCCTGGATGAGGTTGAGAGCGCTCCTAAAGGACAATTTAGGAGTGGAAGGCATCGGCTTGCTGAGCGCAGTGGTGCCACGGCACGGCGCTTCTCAAGAAGAAGAACTGTTAGGAGGAGGGGATGTGTCTCCCCCTCCTCCATGGCCGCCTATGTGGCCACCAGTGTCATTCCCTCCGCTTCTGCCTCTGCCCCCAGCGCTGAATCAAGCGCAGGGGAGGTGGGGGTAGTGACCACCAGAGCCCAGGTCCTGAGTGGGGCAGGTGGTAGCAGAGGGAAGGATAAGGAGGATAAAAAGGATAAAAGTGATGATATAAATAAAAGCAATGTAAATAAAAGCAATGTAAATGATGTAAATAAAGTGTCAGCTGGCCCAGCAGTGTGTATGGGGTCCGATGTGATTAAGGTAGTCCCTGTAAAGGTGACTACTGAAAAAGTGGTCGCCCAAAAGGGTTGCGGAGGGGGTGTTAGTTTAGGGGTCGCTCCGGGTCCCGATGGGGGGGTGAATGCGGGGGGTTTCCCTGCTGCTGGAAAAGTGGCGGGGTCCCCCCGTGTGGCCCCCTCAGAGGGATCCGGTGCAACAGTTGAGGCAGGTAGAAGGGGGGGAGCCGGTTCAGTTACCCCTCCTGCATCCCTATCGCCTGGCAGGAGTTATGCCAGTGTGGCCGCGGCCGTGGGGGGAGGGGCTGGCTTCGTTGGCTTCCTCGCTCTCAGGGTTTGGTAATGGTGACTTGCAGCGGCGACTGCTGGAGGCCCTCAAAAAGGGGGAGAGCTCTATTACCGAAGAGGGAGAGAAGGTGGAATGCTCATTCTGGTTCAACAAACATGGCGGTCGGACCTTCCGAGAACAGAACGGGGGCGAGACCACCTGGTCTTCACCCACAACCGGCCGTGGAGCCAGACGGAATGTGGTCTGACTCAGGTGGAGTAGAGATGAAACTTGCCCTACTAGAAAGAGGGTAGTGGAGCTCCTGCTTGGGATGGGTTTCAAGGCAACCAACATCTTTGCCTTGATCCATCCGTTTGGTTCCAAGGAGTTTGACCTCAGTTTTGTCCGGCCAGAGGGGCTTGAGCTCTTCTGGTCCGGATATGAGCTGGTGAAGAACATGCCGGACTGGTGTGGTTTTGCTGTAAAAGCAATAACCCGCCAGAGTGAGGTCAAGAGAGTGACCATTTTGACCCGTAATGAGTCGCTCTCTTGTGTTAATATCATGACCTGGCTGGGTAGGTACGGAGAGGTCCAGGGAGTACCAGCTAAAAACCTGGACGAGTTTGGCATTTGGTCGGGTGCCTGGACGTTTGATATCAAACTCAAGCGTCTGGGGAGTACAGTTTCCCACATTCCATCATCTGCCTTTATCGGCCGAGACAGGATCTTAGTCTTTTACAGAGGGCAGCCTAAGCTCAGCCACAAGTGCGGCAGCCCCACACACTTCAGCGCCAGCTGCCAAGTGCAGAAGTGCGCGTTGTGTGGGGGGACAGGTCATCTAGCCGCATCTTGTGAGGAGATTAGATGCAACCTGTCTGGTGAGCTCGGGCACCCCTTCAGTCGCTGCCCTCTCTCTGAGGCCAATGCGGCCCTAGCTCATGCAGGAGCAGGCCGGGAGGTCCCTTCGGCTGAGGCGGGTACTGGCCAAGGCAGTGCAGTTAAGGGGTCAATGAGGAACCGGAACAACCCGGCCCGGCAGAGGCGGAGAGAGAGGCGTCAGGCGGAGAGGGAGGGGGAGGAACCCCGTCCTGGGGTGATGCCCACTCCCTCCCAAACGACTGCCCCTCCTGAATCCGAGACCCTAGGGGGCAGGGAGCTGAGGAAGAGATTGAGAGACTGGATCGGACCGAAGAGACTCTGTCCTCACACTACAAAAGTGCTGCAGAGGGTAGTGGGGCAGAGTCCCAAAGTAGACGGAAACGGCGTACTAAGAAAAGATCTAGCCTGACCAAGGTTGCCAGGGAAGGTGTAAACGGCTCCCCTCTGGAGCTCTCCAACCGGTACCTCACTTTGGATGAGACATCTGCCTCCTCTGCTGAGGAGGGGGTTGAAGGTGAGGGGCCGGGGGCGAAGGAGGGAGGACCTTCAGGGAGGACCTCCTACTGGTCTCTTGCGGCTGAGCCGTACAGCGGAGTGGCGGTCCTTTTTACCACACCTGTAGAATGCTATAGTGTCCCTTTAATACAGAGGTTTACCAACGGGTGGGGGCTTCCATTGGCTGGCCTAGGCTAGCCAGCCTCTCCTACGCGGAGTGGGCTTATGGAGTGCTCAGAGACATTGGTAGAAGGGACCTGTGCACATGTTTTTTGGTCAGTATAGTGGTTAGGTTCTACACGTGGAATGCACGGTGCTTAGTTTCAACGCAGCAGAAAGTCCTCCCAGTGGACGTGGTATGTAGGAACATTCTGGGTGACCTGGTGAAGGACCTCTGGGTGACCTCTGGAGAGGCTTTGCTTTTAGCATACCCTAGCCTAGTCATACGTTTCCTGGTGGTGGGCTGATGCTTTCACCGTAGATTTTTGTTTTGTGAGAGGTTGAGCTTTGAAGAAAGGCTTACAGAGACCGAGCTTGGGTCTTCGGGTAGTTCTGTATATTGGAATAGTTTGCAGTGTGTGTTAAATACCGTATTTTTCGCCCCATAAGACACACTTTTTCTTCCCCCAAAACGGGGGAGAAATGCCCCTGCGTCTTATGGGGCGAATGCTTGCCGTTTTACATCGCAAGCTGCGATGTAGATGCGAGCGGGGACTCGGGGAGGGACTGGGAGGAGGAGCTGGGGCCGGCAATAGTGGCGGGGCGGTGCAGTCAGTGTAGTATCCCCACCCCGCCGCTCCGGTATAGTAATATAAGATGTCATATTCATTTATTGGTTATTAAACATGCCCCCTCAGTCTGATTACTACCTTATATCCTAATCGCATCTGTAGAATTCATGCAGGCCGGGCGGGCAGCAGCAAGTCTTGTCATGTGCCTGCGCCGCCTACTTTATGAATGAAGCAGGCGGCGGAGGCAAGTGACGTCACTGAGGGACGCGCCGGCCGCCCGCATGGCCTGCCTGAATTCTACAGATGCGATTAATAACCAATAAATGAATATAACATCTTATATTTGTATACTGGCGGCGGTGCCAGGGGGGGGGGGGGCGGCTGCGATCTGTGGATGGCACAGTTATGGGCTGGGGGGGTATGTGGATGTCACTGTTATGGGCCGGGGGGGGGTCTGTGGATGTCACTGTTATGGGCTGGGGGGGTCTGTGGATGTCACTGTTATGGGCTGGGGGGTCTGTGGATGGCACATATATAACAGTGCCACCCACAGACCCCCCCCCCCTGTAACAGTGCCAGCCACAGATCCCCCTGTAACAGTGTCCGTCATCCACAGATCCCCCTGTAACAGTGTCAGTCATCCACAGATCCCCCCCATAACAGTGTCCGTCATCCACAGATCCCCCCCATAACAGTGTCCATCATCCACAGATCCCCCCCATAACAGTGTCCGTCATCCACAGATCCCCCCCATAACAGTGCCCGTCATCCACAGATCCCCCCCATAACAGTGCCCGTCTTCCACAGATCCCCCCATAACAGTGTCCGTCATCCACAGATCCCCCCCATAACAGTGTCCGTCATCCACAGATCCCCCCCATAACAGTGGCCGTCATCCACAGATCCCCCCCATAACAGTGTCCGTCATCCACAGATCCCCCCCCATAACAGTGTCCGTCATCCACAGATCCCCCCATAACAGTGTCCGTCATCCACAGATCCCCCCCATAACAGTGTCCGTCATCCACAGATCCCCAGTAATAGTGCCATCCACAGACCACCATTAGTTCCAAACACACAGCACACCTTTTTGTTAAAAAAAATTTTTTCTTATTTTCCTCCCCAAAAACCCAGGTGCGTCTTATGGGCCGGTGCGTCTTATAGGGCGAAAAATACGGTAGTTATGTTGTTTATGTTATTTATTAGGATAGAATGAGTTGGGGCTAGTTAGGTTGGGTGGGTGAGGGAAGGGGTCTTTTATTTGTGCTTTTATGTGTTTTATGTGTGTATTGAAGTGGGGGGCCTGCATCTAGCCCTGGACTATGCGGACATGGGAGGACATGGGGCGAGGGGCTAGATGCGGGTGGTGGAGGTAGGGCTGGCCTCGGACTATGCAGACACGAGAGAGACGTGAGGCGGAGGTCAGCCTTGGGTGATGGGTGAAGGGTGATGGAGTAGGTAGTGGGGGTTAGGGCTAGATTAGGGCAGTAAATAGGTTTTTGCTTTATGTGTTATATTAGTATTATAAAAAAAAATAATTATAATAATAAATTTGGTGATGGGAAATTTTATTTATTTATTATTATTGTTTTTGTTTTATGGGCTAGTCTTATTTGCGTTTTCGTTTTATTGACGAGTAGTCAAGTTTTCTTTTTGTTTAGGGTTTTACAGCTGAATCGGCTAAGTTTTCTTTCCATTTCTTTTTAGCATTTGTTTATAGTTTTGTATATAGTTTGTATATAGTTTTTATAGAGTATAGCTATGAATTCGAGTATGAATGAGGCTGGGTCAGCTGGAATGCTGTTCTGTTTTTATATTTTGATGTTTTGGTGTTTTGGAATTTTGTCTGTAAAGTTTTGTATTTTTTTTATAATAAAAAGAGTTCCCATATCAGAGAATCAAGCTTCATGTCATAGCAGAGAATCAGGCTTCATGTCACCCACCACTGGAACAGGCCATTGTCAGATATTTTTAGGCCCCGGCACCCAGACAGAGAAGAGAGGCCCCATAGCAGAGAATCAGGCTTCATGTCATAGCAGAGAATCAGGCTTCATGTCACCCAACACTGGAACAGGCCATTGTCAGATATTTTTAGGCCCCGGCACCCAGACAGAGAAGAGAGGCCCCATAGCAGAGAATCAGGCTTCATGTCATAGCAGAGAATCAGGCTTCATGTCACCCAACACTGGAACAGGCCATTGTCAGATATTTTTAGGCCCCGACAGCCAGACAGAGGAGAGAGGTCCCATAGCAGAGAATCAGGCTTCATGTCATAGCAGAGAATCAGGCTTCATGTCACCCAACACTGGAACAGGCCACTGTCAGATATTTTTAGGCCCCTGCACCCAGACAGAGGAGAGGTTCATTCAACTTTGGGTTGCCCCGCAATATAATGGTAAAATGAAAATAAAAAAAGGATTGAATGAGGAAGTGCCCTGGAGTACAATAATATATGGTTAAGGGGAGGTAGTTATAAATCTCTAATCTGCACAAGGGATGGACAGGTCCTGTGGGATCCATGCTTGGTTCATTTTTATGAACTTCAGCTTGTCCACATTGGCTGTAGACAGGCGGCTGCGTTTGTCTGTAATGACGCCCCCTGCCGTGCTGAATACATGTTCAGAAAAAACGCTGGCCGCCAGGCAGGCCAGCACCTCCAAGGCATAAAAGGCTAGCTCTAGCCATGTGGACAATTTGGAGACCGAACCATCAGTCAGTACGTGGAGGGGTGTGCACACGTACTGTTCCACCATGTTAGTGAAATGTTGCCTCCTGCTAACACGTTCCGTATCAGGTGGTGGTGCAGTTAGCTGTGGTGTGGTGACAAAACTTTTCCACATCTCTGCCATGCTAACCCTGCCCTCAGAGGAGCTGGCCGTGACACAGCTGCGTTGGCGACCACTTGCTCCTCCTCTGCCTTGGGCTTCCACTTGTTCCCCTGTGACATTTGAGAATGCTCTCAGTAGTACCAACGTGCGCTTGTACTCACACATCTTCCTATCACGCTCCAGTGCAGAAAGTAAGGTGGGCACATTGTCTTTGTACCGGTGATCCAGAAGGGTGGCCACCCAGTAGTCCGCACGCGTTAAAATGTGGGCAACTCTGCTGTCGTTGCGCAGGCACTGCAGCATGTAGTCGCTCATGTGTGCCAGGCTGCCCAGAGGTAAGGAAAAGCTGTCCTCTGTGGGAGGCGTATCATCATCGTCCTGCTTTTCTCCCCCCCAACGAACCAGTGATGGGCCCGAGCTGCGTTGGGTGCCACCCCGCTGTGCACATGCTTCATCCTCATCCTCCTCCACCTCTTCCTCATCCTCGTCCTCCTCGTCCTCCAGTAGTGGACCCTGGCTGGCCACATTTGTACCTGGCCTCTGCTGTTGCAAAAAACCTCCATCTGAGCCTCTTCTAAGAGACTGGCCTGAAAGTACTAAAAATGACCCCTCTTCCTCCTCCTCCTGGGCCACCTCCTCTTCCATCATCGCCCTAAGTGTTTTCTCAAGGAGACATAGAAGTGGTATTGTAACGCTGATAACGGCGTCATCGCCACTGGCCATGTTGGTGGAGTACTCGAAACAGCGCAACAGGGCACACAGGTCTCGCATGGAGGCACAGTCATTGGTGGTGAAGTGGTGCTGTTCCGCAGTGCGACTGACCCGTGTGTGCTGCAGCTGAAACTCCACTATGGCCTGCTGCTGCTCGCACAGTCTGTCCAGCATGTGCAAGGTGGAGTTCCACCTGGTGGGCACGTCGCATATAAGGCGGTGAGCGGGAAGGCCGACGTTATGCTGTAGCGCAGACAGGCGAGCAGCGGCAGGATTTGAATGCCGGAAGCGTGCACAGACGGCCCGCACTTTATGCAGCAGCTCTGACATGTCGGGGTAGTTGTGAATGAACTTCTGCACCACCAAATTCAGCACATGCGCCAGGCAAGGGATGTCCGTCAAACCGGCTAGTCCCAGAGCTGCAACGAGATTTCGCCCATTATCTCACACCTCCAGGCCGGGCTTGAGGCTCACTGGCAGCAACCACTCGTCGGTCTGTTGTTCTATACCCCGCCACAACTCCTGTGCGGTGTGGGGCCTGTCCCCGAAACATATGAGTTTCAGAATGGCCTGCTGACGTTTACCCTGGGCTGTGCTGAAGTTGGTGGTGAAGGTGTGTGGCTGACTGGATGAGCAGGTGGCAGAAGAGGAGGAGGAAGCCGAGTAGGAGGAGAAGGCAAAGAATGTTGCCCTGCGATCCTTGGCGGCGGAAGGACGTGCGCCAAACTGCTCTCCGCCTGGGACCCAGCCGCCACTACATTTGCCCAGTGTGCAGTTAGGGAGATATAGCGTCCCTGGCCGTGCTTACTGATCCACGTATCTGTGGTTAGGTGGACCTTGCCACGGATGGCGTTGCGCAGTGCACACTTGATTTTATCGGTTGTGCAGGGAAGGCACGGCTCTCTTGGAGAAGTAGTGGCGGCTGGGAACAACATACTGTGGGTCAGCAAGCGACATGAGCTGTTTGAAGCTGTCTGTGTCCATCAGCCTGAATGACAGCATTTCATAGGCCAGTAGTTTAGAAATGCTGGCATTCAGGGCCAGGGATCGAGGGTGGCTAGGTGGGAAACTTTCTCTCAAATGTTTGTGAGATGGAGAGCTGAACGCTGCCGTGTGACATGGTTGAGATGCTTGGTGACGGAGGTGGTGGTGTTGGTGGTACATCCTCCGTTTGCTGGGCGGCAGGTGCCAACGTTCCTCCAGAGGCGGAGGAAGAGGCCGAGGTGGCAGCAGCAGAAGAGGTAGCAGGGGGAGCCTGAGTGAGTTCCTTGTTTTTAAGGTGTTTACTCCACTGCAGTTCATGCTTTGCATGCAGGTGCCTGGTCATGCAGGTTGTGCTAAGGTTCAGAACGTTAATGCCTCCCTTCAGGCTCTGATGGCACAGCGTGCAAACCACTCGGGTCTTGTCGTCAGCAAATTGTTTGAAGAACTGCCACGCCAGGGAACTCCTTGAAGCTGCCTTTGGGGTGCTCGGTCCCAGATGGCGGTGGCCAGTAGCAGACGGACTCTCTTGCGCGCGGGTGTTCTGCTTTTGCACACTGCTCCCTCTTTTGCTACAATGTTGGCTCGGTCTCACCACTGCCTCTTCCTCCGAACTCTGAAACAGTGACACGACCTTCATTCCATGTGGGGTCTAGGACCTCATTGTCCCCTGCATCGTCTTCCATCCAGTCTTCCTCCCTGACCTCCTGTTCAGTCTGCACACTGCAGAAAGACACAGCAGTTGGCACCTGTGTTTCGTCATCATCAGAGACGTGCTGAGGTGGTATTCCCATGTGCTCATCATCAGGAAACATAAGTGGTTGTGCGTCAGTGCATTCTATGTCTTCCATTGCTGGGGAAGGGCTAGGTAGATGCCCTTGGGAAACCCTGCCAGCAGAGTCTTCAAACAGCATAAGAGACTGCTGCATAACTTGAGGCTCAGACAGTTTCCCTGATATGCATGGGGGTGATGTGACAGACTGATGGGCTTGGTTTTCAGGCGCCATCTGTGTGCTTTCTGCAGAAGACTGGGTGGGAGATAATGTGAACGTGCTGGATCCACTGTCGGACACCCAATTGACTAATGCCTGTATCTGCTCAGGCCTTACCATCCTTAGAACGGCATCGGGCCCCACCAAATATCGCTGTAAATTTTGGCGGCTACTGGGACCTGAGGTAGTTGGTTCACTGGTACGTGTGGCTGTGGCAGAACGGCCACGTCCTCTCCCAGCACCAGAGGGTCCACTAACACCACCACGACCATGTCCGTGTCCCTTACTAGATGTTTTCCTCATTGTTACCGTTCACCACAATAAGAAAAAAATTATTTGGCCCAATGTATTGAATTCAAATTTAGGCCTTTTTTTTTACAGGCACCTAACACTATCTGGCTATCTATTTAGGTACCGTATTACACTAATACAGGCACAGCAATAACAACAGATTTAGCTGAATATAAATTGTAGGACTAGTATTTAGGCCCTGGATGACAGGTATCCCTTTTACGGACAGAATTAGACTTGGAAATGCACGGTAGCGTGTGAAGTTATTGAGGATGACCCTATCCGCAACTTCAATCTAATATACGCTTTTATGGATAGATTTAAACTTGGCCTGATACAGCAGAAACCACTGATTTAGGGAATTGCTAAGTTGGGAATTGTATTTCAACCCAGAACAAAAATATATCCTTTGCCAGACAGCAGACAGTATTACAATTGGCTAGCTACAGCTGAAACACCAGATTTAGGGTACTGCTATTTTGGCAATTGTATTTCACCCCTCAATAAAATAGCAAGCACAGCCAAGCACCTGATGTAGGATATAGCAAAATAAAACACACTATTGATGATTAAATGTATTTGGTGGCAGCTTGTGCTGGCGCACCACAAAACACAAAATGGCCGCCGATCACCCCAGAAAAAAGTGACAGAAAAATGCTCTGGGCAGCCTAAAAACAGTGAGCAATTAAATAGCAGAAGTTGAATGATTCACAGCTGTAGATCAATCACTTCATTAAGTGTTTTTGCTGAGTAAATCCCTGCCTAATCTCGCCCTAACAGCAGCAGCTGCATCCTCTCCCTACACTGATCAGAGCAGAGTGACGTGCGGCTGGGTCACATGCTGCACTGGCCAATCACAGCCATGCCAATAGTAGGCATGGCTGTGATGGCCTCTTGGGGCAAGTAGTATGACGGTTGTTGATTGGCTGCTTTGCAGCCTTTCAAAAAGCGCCAAGAAAGCGCCGAACACCGAACCCGGACTTTTACAAAAATGTTCGGGTTCGGGTCCGTGTCACGGACACCCCAAAATTCGGTACGAACCTGAACTATACAGTTCGGGTTCGCTGATCCCTACTAATCAGCATTGGTACTTTTATAGTATCTGTAAGTGATCAGAACTGATCACAGTCAGATCTATAAATAGTATTAGTGTCACCTTAGTTCGCCCTCCACCCAAAATGCAGTGTTTGCCCGATCAGGCCTGATCGGTCGCTCACATGTGCGTTCACCCACGCTCGCCCCGCCACAGTGCCAAAAATTATTTTATTTTTTTATGACCCAGTCGGAGGAGAAATGGGAACCCTCATCTGACGAATCCAGCGGGTCAGAATACGAACCTGTAGAAAACAGTGGCAGTCTGACCCAAAGTTCGGACAATGAGGTTGAGGTCTCTGATACCACCAGGCATACCTGGCCCCATGTTGCTAGACCACAGGTTGCGCAGGATCCGCTTCAAGGGCAGCAGAGTGGGTCTGGCGCTGTTGGATTACGTGGTGAGGCATACACCAGCAGCTCAGCCCACCCTGGACCTAGTATCAGCACTGCCGTACAACATGGTTAAGTGGCGAGCACCAGAAGGGCAGTTGAAGCTGGTACGGTGGCACGTGCATTAGTTCCCCCGTCGCAGCCACCGCACAGACAGGCCCGTAGAGCCCCCAGAGTCTCTGAGGTGCTGGCAAACCCTCATTGGCAGCCCCCAACTTCAGCCGCACCAGTAGTTCCCCCTTTCACCGCCCAGTCTGGAGTTCGAGTTGAGACAGCTCAGATCGGTTCGGCACTGTTTTTTTTTAGCTGTTCTTGACTGCGGAGCTGTTGGACTTAGTTGTGGCAGAAACAAATCGATATGCCACTCAATTTATAGCCGCCAACCCGGGAAGCTTTTATGCCCAGTCTTTCCGGTGGAAACCCGTCCAAGTTTCCGAAACTTTTCTGGGCCTTCTCCTTAACATGGGCCTAACGAAAAAGCATGAATTGCTGTCATATTGGTCCACGAACCCAATTCATCACATGCCCATGTTCTCTGCTGCCGTGTTCAGGACACAATTTGAGACCATCCTGCGTTTCCTGCACTTTAGCGACAACAGCACCTCCCATCCCAGAGGCCACCCAGCTTTTGACCGGCTCCACAAAATTCGGCCCCTCATAGACCAGTTTAACACCAAATTTGCTGATTTGTATACCCCTGAGCAAAACATCTGCGTAGACGAGTCCCTTATACATTTTACCGGGCGCCTTGGCTTCAAACAATACATCCCAAGCAAGCGCGCCCGGTATGGGGTCAAATTGTATAAGCTCTGTGAAAGGGCCACAGAATATACACACAAATTTCGGATCTATGAGGGTAAAGATCACACCCTGGAGCCGGTCGGTTGCCCTGACTACCTGGAGAGCAGTGGGAAGACAGTCTGGGACTTGGTGTCACCCTTATTTGGCAAGGGGTACCATCTTTATGTGGACAATTTCTACACAAGTGTGCTCCTCTCCAGGCATTTGTTCATGACATGACAATCTAAATTGAACGAGCAACCAGTGTCATTGAAAAGCCCCTCTGTGTCCACGACTATAATTTGCTCATGGGAGGGGTGGACTTCAATGACCAGATGTTGGCTCCCAATTTACTTTCCCGCAGAACCAGGCGCTGGTATAAGAAGGTGTCTGTATATTTGATTCAATTGGCTGTATATAATAGTTTTGTTCTCTACAGTAAGGCTGGGAGAACAAGATCCTTCCTCAAATTTCAGGAAAAGATCATCGAGAACCTCCTGTATCCAGGAGGTTCCGTGGCCCCAACCACCAGTGTAGTGAGAGACATTTTCCCCAGTGTCGTTGCCGGTACCTCAAACCAACCGCCACCCCGAAAAAAATGTCATGTCTGTAGCAGGAGTGGAATAACCGGACACCCGCGATTTCTGTCCTGACTGCCCTTACCACCCTGCCCTATGCTTAGGGGAGTTTTTCCAGAAGTACCACACACAGGTACACTTAGCATATGGATTGCATCTCACAGGACAGGCACACAGGGCTATTAGGGCCCATTCACACAGAGCTGCTGCAAACCTCCCCTTTCACCTGGGACAAAGTGCATAATGTACTTCGTCATATCTCTGGGCGATTTGCACATTGCACATTGTCCCATGGGGAAGGAGAGGTTTGTCGTATAAAGGCAAAAAATAAAATAAAATAAAAATCACTGGTAAGCAAAAAAGTTAATGTTCTGTTTCCAAATTTCATAAAAGTTTTTTTTTTTTTACCTTCTAGGTGGACCAACCGATCAACCAGCTGCAGCACTGATGTGCATTCTGACAGAAGCATTGCGCTGCTGTCAGATTACACAAAAGTCGGTGTATGCGAGATTTTTTTTGGGCAGAGATTTTTTCATCCACATTGATCGATGCGAATGAAGAAATCTGTGCCGTTCAGTTTTTCTTTCAGCCCAGAGGCTTAATGGGAAAAAAAGATCTCATTACCTGTATGCTCAATATAAGGAGAATAGCAGAAACTCCTAATGCTGGCCATACATGTAATGATTGCGGAGACCCTAAAATGCCAGGGCAGTACAAACACCCCACAAATGACCCCATTTTGGAAAGAAGACACCCCAAGGTCTTCGCTGATGGGCACAGTGAGTTCATAGAAGTTTTTATTTTTTGTCACAAGTTAGCGCAAAATGATGTTTTGTTTCTTTTTCTTACAAAGTCTCATATTCCACTAACTTGTGACAAAAAATAAAAACTTCCATGAACTCACTATGCCCATCACGAAATACCTTTGGGTGTCTTCTTTCCAAAATGGGGTCACATGTGGGGTATTTATACTGCCCTGGCATTTTAGGGGCCCTAAAGCATGAGAAGAAGTCTGGAATCCATAGACTCCTTTCTTATATAGTGAGTAAGGTATTCCAAAAAACCTGAAGTGGATCTTTTTGGGCAAATGTTTTATCCTTCCGTTTATTATTTTCAAAGCTTCACGATCAAATCTTCGTGCTACAATACCATATCTATTTCTAATATAAAAGCCATAGTAGTACAATCTACTTATAATGTATTTACATGTCATAAAAACTATAAAAAACTATAAAAAAAAATTAGCGCAACTATATTTAACAGTCCTAATATACCTATGTGTATCATTGCCTATTGGTTCTGTCACACTAAAAAACGCATCCGAACCCATGCGGTATTGCTGCGGTTCCGTTACGATTCTTCTTATAAATACTACAGACACATCCATATTGCTGCTCTATAGTAATTAAAGTATAACTGTCGTATTTTTGAGTATTGGATTGTGGTGATTAATATCTCCTTGGTGGCCCTATTTAAACTTTTCACTGTGTATGCAATTACCCCTTAATTCCACAGTTTTGTTCCTTGTACTGCCTACTTTTACCTGTGCTTAAAATTGGGTTGCTAGGCAAGGTCTGTCTCTCTGTTGAAGGACGGAGGACGCAGAAGCAGGCTGCGTGCAAGGTCAGATTACTGACAGCCAGGGACTGTGAGTAAATGATTAAAGCCAGGTCCTCCCCAGCAGCTGATAACAGTGCCTGGGCTGTGTGCACTTCTCCCTGTCCCTGCGCTTGGCAGACGCTCCCTCACTCAGCAGAGCTGGAGAAGTAGAGTTGAAGCAGCGCAGACCAGGGAAGGGAGATCTGTCATCTGCTCAGTGTATAAATGAAAGCAACATTGTGGTAAGAGGACCCATTTGTGCTGCAGGAGATTAACCCTCTAGGGGGGAGGGCTCTGATTACTGACACTTTTGGGGGGCTATTGTTACTGGCTAGTGAGGGCAGGCGGGATTAGCCTCAGGGTGAGGGCAGTGGCGGCCATCTTAACTGAATAGTGAAATTGCTGTTTTATGCAGACTGGTTGCTAAGGGCTGAATCTTATTAAGTATGGGGTAAGTCAGTCTAATAGTAACTGATTCTGAAATATCATGTTATTAGTAGCTACATATATGAAATAGAAAAATCTTATATAAAACAATCTTATATAAAACAATATTCATATGAAAGGAGCAATTAGCACGTAATTGAAAATCTTCACGTAAATAACGAATAAGCAGAGACATTGTAAAGATAACGTGTGTGGGTGGAAACCCACTGCTAAGGGAAAAAACCCCTGATATACAGTACAGACCAAAAGTTTGGACACACCTTCTCATTCAAAGAGTTTTTTTTATTTTCATGACTATGAAAATTGTAGATTCACACTGAAGGCATTAAAACTATGAATTAGCACATCTGGAATTATATACATAACAAAAAAGTATGAAACAACTGAAAATATGTCATATTCTAGGTTCTTCAAAGTAGCCACCTTTTGCTTTGATTACTGCTTTGCAAACTCTTGGCATTCTGTTGATGAGCCTCAAGAGGTAGTCACCTAAAAATGGTTTTCACTTCACAGGTGTGCCCTGTCAGGTTTAAAAAGTGGGATTTCTTTCCTTATAAATGGGGTTGGGACCATCAGTTGCGTTGTGGAGAAGTCAGGTGGATACACAGCTGATAGTCCTTGTTGAGGAAGGGTTGAGACGTATGCATATATATCCATGCATGCCTGCAAACACGTGCGGGCATGTATGGTATATATGTGCATACATTAACCACAGCATCATGGGATGATGTGCGCAGATGTGCCCAGCATCTGCGCACGTCTGCCCATGGTGATCCCCAGGGGCTCATGGTGGCCCCTGTGGGAAATATGTGCCTCCTTTAGACCGTGCCCCTTATAATATATATGGCTGTGGCCCCCTATAACATATATATATACAGACGTGGACAAAATTGTTGGTACCCTTTGGTCAATGAAAGAAAAAGTCACAATGGTCACAGAAATAACTTTAATCTGACAAAAGTAATAATAAATTAAAATTCTATAAATGTTAACCAATGAAAGTCAGACATTGTTTTTCAACCATGCTTCAACAGAATTATGTAAAAAAATAAACTCATGAAACAGGCATGGACAAAAATGATGGTACCCCTAGAAAACACAGAACATAATGTGACCAAAGGGACATGTTAATTCAAGGTGTGTCCACTAATTAGCATCACAGGTGTCTACAACCTTGTAATCAGCCATTGGGCCTATATATATGGCTCCAGGTAATCACTGTGTTGTTTGGTGATATGGTGTGTACCACACTCGACATGGACCAGAGGAAGCAAAGGAAAGAGCTGTCTCAAGAGATCAGAAAGAAAATTATAGACAAGCATGTTAAAGGTAAAGGCTATAAGACCATCTCCAAGCAACTAGATGTTCCTGTGAGTACAGTTGCACATATTATTCATAAGTTTAAGATCCATGGGACTGTAGCCAACCTCCCTGGACGTGGCCGCAGGAGGAAAATTGATGACAAATCTAAGAGACGGATAATCCGAATGGTAACAAAAGAGCCTAGAAAGACTTCTAAAGAGATTCAAGGTGAACTTCATGCTCAAGGAACATCAGTGTCAGATCGCACCATCCGTCGTTGTTTGAGCCAAAGTGGACTACATGGGAGACGACCAAGGAGGACACCATTGTTGAAAACGAATCATAAAAAAGCAAGACTGGAATATGCCAAACTACATGTTGACAAGCCACAAAGCTTCTGGGAGAATGTCCTGTGGACAGATGAGACAAAAATCGAAGTTTTTGCCAAGGCACATCAGCTGTATGTTCACAGACGAAAAAATGAAGCATATCAAGAAAAGAACACTGTCCCTACTGTGAAACATGGAGGAGGCTCTGTTATGTTCTGGGGCTGCTTTGCTGCGTCTGGCACAGGGTGTCTTGAATCTGTGCAGGGTACAATGAAATCTCAAGACTATCAAGGAATTCTAGAGAGAAATGTACTAGCCAGTGTCAGAAAGCTTGGTCTCAGTCGCAGGTCATGGGTCTTGCAACAGGACAATGACCCAAAACACACCGCTAAAAACACCCAAGAATGGCTAAGAGGAAAAAATTGGACTATTCTAAAGTGGCCTTCTATGAGCCCTGACCTCAATCCTATTGAGCATCTTTGGAAGGAGCTGAAACATGCAGTCTGGAAAAGGCACCCTTCAAACCGGACACAACTGGAGCAGTTTGCTCATGAGGAGTGGGCCAAAATACCTGCTGAGAGGTGCAGATGTCTCATTGACAGTTACAGGAAGCGTTTGATTGCAGTGATTGCCTCAAAAGGTTGCGCAACAAAATATTAAGTTAGGGGTACCATCATTTTTGTCCATGCCTGTTTCATGAGTTTATTTTTTTACATAATTCTGTTGAAGCATGGTTGAAAAACAATGTCTGACTTTCATTGGT
Source organism: Bufo gargarizans (assembly GCF_014858855.1). Lineage (NCBI taxonomy): Eukaryota > Metazoa > Chordata > Amphibia > Anura > Bufonidae > Bufo > Bufo gargarizans. The sequence goes on along the minus strand of NC_058084.1, from coordinate 247,626,362 downwards.
TAACATTTATAGAATTTTAATTTATTATTACTTTTGTCAGATTAAAGTTATTTCTGTGACCATTGTGACTTTTTCTTTCATTGACCAAAGGGTACCAACAATTTTGTCCATGTCTGTATATATATATATATATATATCTATATCTATAATATATGTGTATATATGTTGTCAGGAGGACATATATGTGTATCTGCCATGGCTCTCCCCCAGGTGTGTGTGTGTGTGTATATATATATATATATATATATATATATATATGGGCCTATAACTGCCCATGTATGTCCCCAGGTTTATGATGAGTATATATATGTATATAGATGCGCCCCAAGTATCTATATACATATATATATATATATATATATATTTATATACTGTTATGAGACGCACAGGAGTGAATGAAGCCACAGACGGAGGTGCTCACAGTAAAAAGGATTCGCCCCTCCTTTGCAAGTAAAAACAATGTCAAATAGTATACTGGGCACTCACACTGTAGGTAGAACCATTAATAGAATAACCAATGTCTGAATGGTCAAATGAATAGTTTATTAGTAACTTGTTAATTCTAGTAATAAAATAAAATACAATAATAAAATAAAATAAAATACAATACTAATATTTATCGGTCAATAGGATACATAAGTATAAAAGCACTAGACACTAGACTAAAAGTATCTAAAAGTGAATAAATTACACAGTGATAGGTATAGATATTCAAGTCTCAGGAATGTGATGGTATGCGGCTATAGTGGCACTTGCTGATTTATCCTAAATAGGTAAGTACTGGCCAAGGAAATAAAGGGTGATCCTAGGACGAAGTCTCTGAAGAAATAAAGTCCGATAGTGCAATTTGAAGCAATGTCCTAGTACAGTGAGGATTTTAATGCGGCGTCCCGCTTCTACTCACTGTTCGGTGATCGATGATGTTAGTTTTACTGCTTCAGTTCCGATCCTCTGTGTCACCTAATGTTCCTCCTCAGGTTATCTCCGCTGCCGGTTTAAGTGGCTCTGGGCATCGCTCCGTAGGTATAAAGAGCCGATGTCCTCCAAGCCTATGTTAGCCTGCTTCCACGCTGCATCTGACATGCGGTTATAGAGTGGAAATATACTCGCTCTCCGGCTGCAAGAGGTTCGAGTTTCCAGTGAGTCAGCGTGGCAGGTTCTCTCAGATGATGTTGCGGCTTCTCAGCGTCAACCTAGAGGAATTTTTTTCAATGCTAGGTGTAACAGGACTTCATGTAGAAATAAGCTGGGGGTCTTGAATCAAACGCGTTTCGGGGCTTCACGTTGCCCCTTCCTCAGTGATAAACAATCCCCCTTACAAAAGGCCTTTTTATTTAAAATGTTATGCTGGTTCCAATTGTCCAAATTGCGGTTACTCCTCCTATTTTTCACATCCTGATACCAATCAGTGCGATGTAGACTGGGGAGTCTTTGTTACGTTTGTCAAGATATATCTCTTTACTCTTATTCACACATTTTTCATTTTATCTTCCAATTCTATATATATGCCGCTATTTTATTCATACATCAAAGAGCATTAGTGCAAGACAAAGAGCATATCTCGATACAAATGTCCAGGAAGTACTATTCACTTTCTTTATAAACATATATATATGTATAGATATAGTATCCATATAGATACGATTAAAGGAAATAAAGGAAATAAAAAGGAAATAAAAAGGACATATTTCCTTAATATCCTAACCCTCCATATAATTAATTTATGTTCTATTGCATTGAATAAAAATCTATAAATATATATACACGGGGATTTATTAAGCATAAAAATATATGTATATGAAATATAAATACAAATAACCAGCAACAAATTTCCAAAACTTTTATAATTTTTCACTGTTTTAAAATGCCATAAAAATAAAAATATTTGCCATAAAAATGTTTTATAAAATTATTTAGGCTCCTTCTTTCATCTTTTTAGCTATTTACCTTTAATTGTTTCTAGTAGTTTCTAGTAGTTTATAATTTTGACCATTCATTCATATTGCTTCTTGTCAAGAGTGGTGATGGGGGATTCAATAGTCTTTGGAGGTGTAGAGAGATATGCCAGGTTGCATGAGTCTCTATGGGTACACACATTTAATGGAATTTGGTGTTGGGAGGGATATGAAATGTATTTTGTGTGAATGGGGATAAGGTTAGGTCACGATAGGGACAGGCATCATTCATTTGCCACCTTGAACCCTGGAACGGTGAAGTTCTTAAGGGAAGGGCTGGATGTGTAGTGTGGCGGAGGTGTTCTCCGCAGTAGAATTTAGGTACTGTGACATCGCCGCTTAAGAGTCTGACCTGCCTTGTAAAGACCTATTAATCTGTCCACGGGAGAACCGCAAGATGGAAACAGACGTTGGATAGAAGAAAGTTGGGACTGAGACTGTGAGGGTGAACCCGCTCCAGATGCCTTGGAGGCGGGCCATACCTGAGATCGGCAGAACGACCGAGAGACTGTGGGGGTGTGGTCACTCCAAAGTGGGGGTGGCCGACACCAAGAGACTGTTAAAGAAAGGCCAGATTATAGACTGTAAGGGTGAACCCGCTCCAGAATTGGGGGGGACGAAGATACCTGAAGATCGGCAGAATTACCGAGAGACTGTGGGGGTGTGGTCACTCCAAAGTGGGAGTGGCCGACACTAAAAGACTGTTAAAGAGATTGTGGGTGTGTGGTATCCTAAAGATGTCAAGAAGAAGACTGTGTATCCTGTGGACGGAGGAGTAGGTTACGGTGAAGGGCAGGTCGGAGGAAAATGGATTAGGGATGTCTAAGTACCTAAAGAACAGTGTACACTACAGTTCTTCCTGAACTTCCACCAAGGATGGGGTTGAGGGGGGGGCAAATATATCTCAACCCGTTCCCCCAATATATTGTCGTATTATAGTCCGACAACAGGTGGATTGTTGAGGAAGGGTTGAGACGTATGCATATATATCCATGCATGCCTGCAAACACGTGCGGGCATGTATGGTATATATGTGCATACATTAACCACAGCATCATGGGACGATGTGCGCAGATGTGCCCAGCATCTGCGCACGTCTGCCCATGGTGATCCCCAGGGGCTCATGGTGGCCCCTGTGGGAAATATGTGCCTCCTTTAGACCGTGCCCCTTATAATATATATGGCTGTGGCCCCCTATAACATATATATATATATATGTTGTCAGGAGGACATATATGTGTATCTGCCATGGCTCTCCCCCAGGTGTGTGTGTGTATATATATATATATATATATATATATATGGGCCTATAACTGCCCATGTATGTCCCCAGGTTTATGATGAGTATATATATGTATATAGATGCGCCCCAAGTATCTATATACATATATATATATATATATATATATATATACTTAAGTTTCCCAAGCGTCTGCAGGGGGGTGGATATGTCTCCAGGTGGCTGGTGACTTTACAAAAGCTAATGGTTATCAGCCTTTTTACTATGCGGCCCCAACCTTGTGTTTGTGACATGGCTGGGCGTGTGGTGCTGTGAGCCTCAGGGGGCCAGCCAGTTGTCTGCTGCAATCTGAGTGCATGCATTCCGTCACACGCACACGATGATGTCACACACCTGGAAATTGGGGGGGGGGGGGTGAGAGGGACTTATATATCAGTCCAAGACAAAGGAACGGGGGTGCTTGCAACCAGACTAGAAGCAGAGACACATGAGGACTGCTGCCTGAAGGAAGAGAGGCCATTTGGCCCTGGAGATGGCTGAGTATACGCTGGCATGGCATTGTACCTCCCTTGCAGTGCCAACCATATTCACCCCCCTTATTTCCCTACCACTATCCTAACCCTTTGTATCCCAGACCCCATGCTGCCCCTTGTTACCCCTGATTAACCCTACTGTTTAACCTCTTCCCTGCCACCCCAGCTCCCCTGCTGGTCTCATACCCCTGAGTGTTTAACCCCTTCCCTGCCAGGACCCTGGTGGCCCTGATTCTGTGCCCCTGATGTCCCTAATCCATTAACCCCTGGTGGTAACCCCTGCTTAACCACTTCAGCCCCGCTAGGTGAAACCCCCTTCATGACCAGAGCACTTTTTACACTTCGGCACTACACTCCTTTCACCGTTTATCGCTCGGTCATGCAACTTACCACCCAAATGAATTTTACCTCCTTTTCTTCTCACTAATGGAGCTTTCATTTGGTGGTATTTTATTGCTGCTGACATTTTTACTTTTTTGTTATTAATCAAAATGTAACGATTTTTTTGCAAAAAAATGAAATTTTTCACTTTCAGCTGTAAAATTTAGCAAAAAAAACGACATCCATATATTAATTTTTTGCCAAATTTATTGTTCTACATGTCTTTGATAAAAAAAAAAATGTTTGGGCAAAAAAAAATGGTTTGGGTAAAAGTTATAGCGTTTACAAACTATGGTACAAAAATGTGAATTTCCGCTTTTTGAAACAGCTCTGACTTTCTGAGCACCTGTCATGATTCCTGAGGTTCTACAATGCCCAAACAGTAGAAAACCCCCACAAATGACCCCATTTCGGAAAGTAGACACCCTAAGGTATTCGCTGATGGGCATAGTGAGTTCATAGAACTTTTTATTTTTTGTCACAAGTTAGCGGAAAATGATGATGATTTTTTATTTTATTTTTTTCTTACAAAGTCTCATATTCCACTAACTTGCGACAAAAAATAAAAAATTCTAGGAACTCGCCATGCCCCTTACGGAATACCTTGGGGTGTCTTCTTTCCAAAATGGGGTCACTTGTGGCGTAGTTATACTGCCCTGGCAATTTAGGGGCCCAAATGTGTGAGAAGAACTTTGCAATCAAAATGTGTAAAAAATGACCGGTGAAATCCAAAAGGTGCACTTTGGAATATGTGCCCCTTTGCCCACCTTGGCAGCAAAAAAGTGTCACACATCTTGTATCGCCGTACTCAGGAGAAGTTGGGGAATGTGTTTTGGGGTGCCATTTTACATATACCCATGCTGGGTGAGAAAAATATCTTGGTCAAATGCCAACTTTGTATAAAAAAATGGGAAAAGTTGTCTTTTGCCAAGATATTTCTCTCATCCAGCATGGGTATATGTAAAATGACACCCCAAAACACATTCCCCAACTTCTCCTGAGTACGGCGATAACAGATGTGTCACACTTTTTTGCTGCCAAGGTGGGAAAAGGGGCACATATTCCAAAGTGCACCTTTCAGATTTTGCAGGCCATTTTTTACACATTTTGATTGCAAGGTACTTCTTACACATTTGGGCCCCTAAATTGCCAGGGCAGTATAACTACGCCACAAGTGACCCCATTTTGGAAAGAAGACACCCCAAGGTATTCCGTAAGGGGCATGGCGAGTTCCTAGAATTTTTTATTTTTTGTCGCAAGTTAGTGGAATATGAGACTTTGTAAGGAAAAAAGAAAAAAAAAGAAAAATAATCATTTTCCGCTAACTTGTGACAAAAAATATAAAATTCTAGGAACTCGCCGTGCCCCTCACGGAATACCTTGGGGTGTCTTCTTTCCAAAATGGGGTCACTTGTGGCGTAGTTATACTGCCCTGGCGATTTAGGGGCCCAAATGTGTGAGAAGTACCTTGCAATCAAAATGTGTAAAAAATGGCCTGCAAAATCTGAAAGGTGCACTTTGGAATATGTGCCCCTTTTCCCACCTTGGCAGCAAAAAAGTGTGACACATCTGTTATCGCCGTACTCAGGAGAAGTTGGGGAATGTGTTTTGGGGTGTCATTTTACATATACCCATGCTGCATGAGAGAAATATCTTGGCAAAAGACAACTTTTCCCATTTTTTTATACAAAGTTGGCATTTGACCAAGATATTTTTCTCACCCAGCATGGGTATATGTAAAATGGCACCCCAAAACACATTCCCCAACTTCTCCTGAGTACGGCGATACCAGATGTGTGACACTTTTTTGCTGCCAAGGTGGGCAAAGGGGCACATATTCCAAAGTGCACCTTTCGGATTTTGCAGGGCATTTTTTACACATTTTGATTGCAAAGTTCTTCTCACACATTTGGGCCCCTAAATTGCCAGGGCAGTATAACTACGCCACAAGTGACCCCATTTTGGAAAGAAGACACCCCAAGGTATTCCGTGAGGGGCATGGCGAGTTCCTAGAATCTTTTATTTTTTGTCGCAAGTTAGTGGAATATGAGACTTTGTAAGGAAAAAAGAAAAAAAAAGAAAAATAATCATTTTCCGCTAACTTGTGACAAAAAATATAAAATTCTAGGAACTCGCCGTGCCCCTCACGGAATACCTTGGGGTGTCTTCTTTCCAAAATGGGGTCACTTGTGGCGTAGTTATACTGCCCTGGCAATTTAGGGGCCCAAATGTGTAAGAAGTACCTTGCAATCAAAATCTGTAAAAAATGGCCTGTGAAATCCGAAAGGTGCACTTTGGAATATGTGCCCCTTTGCCCACCTTGGCAGCAAAAAAGTGTGACACATCTGGTATCGCCGTACTCAAGAGAAGTTGGGGAATGTGTTTTGGGGTGTCATTTTACATATACCCATGCTGGGTGAGAAAAATATCTTGGTCAAATGCCAACTTTGTATAAAAAAATAGGAAAAGTTGTCTTTTGCCAAGATATTTCTCTCACCCAGCATGGGTATATGTAAAATGGCACCCCAAAACACATTCCCCAACTTCTCCTGAGTACGGCGATACCAGATGTGTGACACTTTTTTGCTGCCAAGGTGGGCAAAGGGGCCCAAATTCCTTTTAGGAGGGCATTTTTAGACATTTGGATTCCAGACTTCTTCTCACACTTTCGGGCCCCTAAAAAGCCAGGGCAGTATAAATACCCCACATGTGACCCCACTTTGGAAAGAAGACACCCCAAGGTATTCAATGAGGGGCATGGCGAGTTCCTAGAAATTTTTTATTTTTTGCATAAGTTAGCGGAAATTGATTTTTTTGGTTTTTTTTCTCACAAAGTCTCACTTTCCGCTAACTTAGGACAAAAATTTCAATCTTTCATGGACTCAATATGCCCCTCAGCGAATACCTTGGGGTGTCTTCTTTCCGAAATGGGGTCACATGTGGGGTATTTATACTGCCCTGGCTTTTTAGGGGCCCTAAAGCGTAAGAAGAAGTCTGGAATATAAATGTCTAAAAATGTTTACGCATTTGGATTCCGTGAGGGGTATGGTGCGTCCATGTGAGATTTTATTTTTTGACACAAGTTAGTAGAATATGAGACTTAGTAAGAAAAAACAAAAACAAAAACAAACAAAAAATTTCCGCTAACTTGTGCCCAAAAAAATGTCTGAATGGAGCATTACAGGGGGGGTGATCAATGACAGGGGGGGTGATCAATGACAGGGGGGTGATCAATGACAGGGGGGTGATCAATGACAGGGGGGTAATCACCCATATAGACTCCCGGATAACCCCCCTGTCATTGATCACCCCCCCTGTAAGGCTCCATTCAGACGTCCGCATGATTTTTTACGGATCCATGGATACATGGATCGGATCCACAAAACACATGCGGACGTCTGAATGGAGCCTTACAGGGGGGTTATCAATGACAGGGGGTGATCAGGGTGATCACCCCCCTGTCACTGATCACCCCCCCTGTAAGGCTCCATTCAGACATCCGCATGATTTTTTATGGATCCATGGATACATGGATCGGATCCACAAAACACATGCGGACGTCTGAATGGAGCCTTACAGGGGGGTTATCAATGACAGGGGGTGATCAGGGTGATCACCCCCCTGTCACTGATCACCCCCCCTGTAAGGCTCCATTCAGACATCCGCATGATTTTTTACGGATCCATGGATACATGGATCGGATCCACAAAACACATGCGGACGTCTGAATGGAGCCTTACAGGGGGGTTATCAATGACAGGGGGTGATCAGGGTGATCACCCCCCTGTCACTGATCACCCCCCTGTAAGGCTCCATTCAGACATCCGCATGATTTTTACGGATCCATGGATACATGGATCGGATCCACAAAACACATGCGGACGTCTGAATGGAGCCTTACAGGGGGGTGATCAATGACAGGGGGGTGATCAGGGAGTGTATATGGGTGATCACCCGCCTGTCATTGATCACCCCCTGTAAGGCTCCATTCAGACGTCCGCATGTGTTTTGCGGTTCCGATCCATGTATCCATGGATCCGTAAAAATCATGCGGACGTCTGAATGGAGCCTTACAGGGGGGTGATCAATGACAGGGGGGTGATCAATGACAGGGGGTGATCAGGGAGTGTATATGGGTGATCACCCGCCTGTCATTGATCACCCCCCTGTAAGGCTCCATTTAGACGTCCGTCCGCATGTGTTTTGCGGATCCGATCCATGAATCCGTAAAAATCATGCGGACGTCTGAATGGAGCCTTACAGGGGGGTGATCAATGACAGGGGGGTGATCAGGGAGTTTATATGGGGTGATCATGGGTGATCATGGGTGATCAGGGGTTTATAAGGGGTTAATAAGTGACCGGGGGGGGGGGTGTAGTGTAGTGTAGTGTGGTGTTTGGTGCGACTGTACTGACCTACCTGAGTCCTCTGGTGGTCGATCCTAACAAAAGGGACCACCAGAGGACCAGGTAGGAGGTATATTAGACGCTGTTATGAAAACAGCGTCTAATATACCTGTTAGGGGTTAAAAAATTCGGATCTCCAGCCTGCCAGCGAGCGATCGCCGCTGGCAGGCTGGAGATCCACTCGCTTACCTTCCGTTCCTGTGAGCGCGCGCGCCTGTGTGCGCGCATTCACAGGAAATCTCGCGTCTCGCGAGATGACGCATATATGCGTGACTGTGCGCAGGGCTGCCACCTCCGGACCGCACATCTGCGTTAGGCGGTCCGGAGGTGGTTAAACCCTGCCACACCCCCCCCCCCCTCACTGTACACTTGCAGGGTATTTATCCCCTGCATTGCTGTACAGTTCTGATATCACCACCCCATTGTTAATCCTTAGTGTTTGTGGTTGGCTTACACCCCTGTAAGACCACCGTCTACCCTCGTCGCACCCCATAGGGATAGTATTAGTCAGGTGGGTGGGTTGTTAATGTTACTTGTATGTGTGTATTGTATAGTTAGTTTGTGGGTGGAATTTGGGAACGTGTAGTGTAGTTATTGTATATGTGTAGTGCTGTGTATTGTTAGTGTATTGCGTGCTTAGTGTGTTAAATAAATACCGTTATATTTGTACCCTTTGTGTAGCGTGTACTTGTTAGCGGTAGCGAGTTAGTAAGGCGCATGCAGCTAGCATTAGTGATCAGTGTAAAGCATAGCAAAAGTATTGTGTATTTATTATATAAAGGCATAAATAGGCGGAGTCATCACTAGACGGCTCCTCCTATTTAGGAATATTAATTATCGATATTCGCACAATATTGGTGATTGAAATTCCCCCATTACAGTCCTACTGAAAATACTGGCGAGGGGGGGACTCACTGGCGCAAATCAATAGAAAGGAGGTAGAGTGGATTTATCAGTTAGGAACCCTACAGCCAGGTGGGTTAAATATTGAATTTGATTTGAAACCATGCTTACTGTAGAACACCCTGACCAGTCGCGTTGCTTTGGTTCTCCTGACCCTGCTCCTTGAGGACCTTCGAACTACGTCATGGCGACGGAGTGTGACGCGGATGTCGGAGGGAGGAGGCGGGGTTCGGAGCACCCAAGCGACGTCACAAAAGTGGGTGGAGGATTAATGGCGGCTTTGTGAATATTTGAATATTTAAGTATAGAGCATATCGAAAATCGGACGATTTATGTAATGTTGTAGGTGAATTAAGTGGGATGAAGATCTATATCCACTAAATAATATTGCGGTGTATAAAATAATGATGAATAAGAGATAAATGTGTTGGAGATCAAGTTGTTTATAACAGCAAGAGTTTTATAATTTTGTATCTATTTATATGTATATGTGTTAATTTTTATGCGGAATGGGAAGGTATATGAAGATACTTGTAAAATGCATGATGGGAAACTTTTCTGCAATGTTGGGATTTGATCCGGATCACCGCCGGCTCATTTATCGAAATAAGCTGGGCTATTTAAAGGGCCCCATTGCGCATATGCGCAGTTGTCGCCCCTGAAGAAGCGAGGCAGCGAAACCCGGGTCGGGCAGAAACCAGACGATTGTATCTATTGATATATGCCTTTTGTTGATCGACTCTTGTGAGTATAATAAAACCTTTTAATAACATCAAGCCAAAGGGTGCTTCACTATTGTATCAATTTCCTTGAACCCTATAGAGGAAACCATCTGTGGAAGATTGGACCTTTTTTGGGTGGAAAGGAAAGGTGTTGGAGCCCGGCACCATCCACTATTGACCGGAGATTATAGTCCAGAGCAGCGCGGTTCCAAAAACTCTCATTACCTGCATTTCCAGTGTGATACACCTACCACACTACTCCGGAACCAGCAGCAGCACAAGCAATCTGTCCGTGTGAGGATACAGGACTGACTCTTTTATTGTTGATCTACTGAAAATACTGTTAGAATTTGTATTATGTCAAGAAAAAAGCAGCTAAGTAAAGAAAAACAAGTGGCCATCATTACTTTAAGAAATGATGGTTAGTCAGTCAGTCCGAAAAATTGGGAAAACTTTGAAAGTGTCCCCAAGTGCAGTCACAAAAACCATCAAGCGCTACAAAGAAACTGGCTCACATGCGGACCGCCCCAGGAAAGGAAGACCAAGAGTCACCCTTGCTGCGGAGGATAAATTCATCCGAGTCACCAGCCTCAGAAATCGCAGGTTAACAGCAGCTCAGATTAGAGACCAGGTCAATGCCACACAGAGTTCTAGCAGCAGACACATCTCTAGAACAACTGTTAAGAGGAGACTGTGTCAATCAGGCCTTCATGGTAGAATATCTGCTAGGAAACCACTGCTAAGGACAGGCAACAAGCAGAAGAGACTTGTTTGGGCTAAAGAACACAAGGAATGGACATTAGACCAGTGGAAATCTGTGCTTTGGTCTGATCAGTCCAAATTTGAGATCTTTGGTTCCAACCACCGTGTCTTTGTGCGACGCAGAAAAGGTGAACGGATGGACTCTACATGCCTGGTTCCCACCGTGAAGCATGGAGGAGGAGGTGTGATGTGTGGGGGTGCTTTGCTGGTGACACTGTTGGGGATTTATTCAAAATTGAAGGCATACTGAACCAGCATGGCTACCACAGAATCTTGCAGCGGCATGCTATTCCATCCGGTTTGCGTTTAGTTGGACAATCATTTATTTTTTAAAAAGGACAATGACCACAAACACACCTACAGGCTGTGTAAGGGTGATTTGACCATGAAGGAGAGTGATGGGGTGCTTCGCCAGATGACCTGGCCTCCACAGTCACCGGACCTGAACCCAATCGAGATGGTTTGGGGTGAGCTGGACCGCAGAGTGAAGGCAAAAGGGCCAACAAGTGCTAAGCATCTCTGGGAACTCCTTCAAGACTGTTGGAAGACCATTTAAGGTGACTACCTCTTGAAGTTCATCAAGAATGCCAAGAGTGTGCAAAGCAGTAATCAAAGCAAAAGGTGGCTACTTTGAAAAACCTAGAATATGACATATTTTTTGTTGTTTACTTTTTTGTTATGTATATAATTCCACATGTGTTAATTCATAGTTTTTATGCCTTCAGTTTGAATCTACAATTTTCATAGTCATGAAAATAAAGAAAACTCTTTGAATGAGAAGGTGTTTCCAAACTTTTGGTCTGTACTGTAAAATACTAGGTTGGGTTGACCATCAGCAGGGGGCATCCACCAACTCTACAGGAAACCGAACAGTTTGAATTCTGCATTTAGTCCCCCTGGAAGCATATTCAGTTCAAAAATATGTTGTGTTTTTAATCTTAACATCTTACTGTTGTGATTACCCCCCTCCAATCTCTATTCACCTTATCAATGGCTGCAAACTTAAGGCCTGCTGGGTTTTTGTTATGTGCTATTTTAAAATGGTTGGACAAAGAGTGTGTGTCCAAACCTTTTCTAATGTTGGCCACATGTTCCGAGATGAGTTTTTTCTGTGTCCTTTTTGTCCTCCCCACATATTGTCTACCACAAGGACATTCTATGATGTAGATCACATCTATCGATTTACATGATAAGAACTCTCTTATTGTATGTTTATGCTAATTTATGGTAGAAATTATTTCATTAGTTCTACGTGGGAAATCTGTAATTTTACTATTTCCACATTGTCCGCATCGAAAAAAAACATTAATGTTCGCCCAACTTTGGACTGAACATATCTGATTAGTTTCTCTCTAAATCGTTGGGGCCACTTTGTTGCTTAAACACGATGCTTTTGTGAATGTGATGAGGTGGTTTGTTGAGATAATAGGGCTCAATGTTTTGTCATTTTTTTATTAGGTGCCAGTATTTGTGTATTATCTTTTGAATCCTTTGGTATTCACTATTGAAAGGTAAGATTATACGTAATTCTCCTTCCTTCTAGAACAGAAGGAAGGAGAATTACCTATAATCTTACCTTTCAATAGTGAATACAAATACAAGAACTTATCCACTTCATCCCTTTCCTTAAAGAAGTTTTCCCTTTTCATGTCTCATACTTTATTAAGTGCTCCATCTAAAAGCTCCATAGGGTAATCTTTCTCTAAAAATGCTTTTTTCATTCCTTCTGCTTCCATTTCGAACTGGTCATTTCGAGTACAGTTGCGTTTAATCCTTCGAAACTGGCCCTGAGGTATAATAATGAGCCAACTCGGGAGATGACTGTTTCTAGTAGAGGGTTTAGTGTATGCACAACATTTTAACTTATTAGACTCCACATAAATATTTAGATCTAAAAACGCCAGTCTTTCATTACTTATGGTTCCTGAAAATTTAAGGTAAAAAGTGTTTTAATTGATCTCCTCTAAAAAATTGTCCAACTTTTCCCTTCCAGATTTCCATATAAAAAATATATCATCGATAAATCTTTGCCAGAGCACCAGGTCCACCCCCAGTAGGGGGGCAATAGTTTGCTCCTCCCAATCGGCTATACACAGATTGGCATAACTGGGGGCAAACCTGGTGCCCATGGCTGTAATCTGAGTCTGTAGTTAAAAGTTCCCATTAAAATTAAAATAATTATAGGACAATATAAAATCAATACCATTAATTAAAAACTGTATTTGTTTCTGGGCCAACCTCCCTTCTTCTTGTAATTGAGCCTTAACTGCTTATTTGCCTTGTATATGATTAATCACCGTATATAAAGATTGCACATCTAACGAACCCATCAACCAGCTGTCTTCAAATTCCATATTCTCTATTATTCTAATGATTTGAGAAGTATCCTTCGTATAGGAAGGCATTTTTTTAACCCTAGGTTGTAGTAGTATATCAATATACTCAGATAGATTACAAGTCAGATAATCTATCCCTGATACAATAGGGTGTCCCGGTGGATAAATTATGTCCTTATGTATTTTAGGTATAGTATAAAACACTAGTATCCGTGGGTATTTATTTAGTATAAAATTTGATTCTTCTTGTTTTAAAATGCCGCCTGTTGTCCCTTCTTCGCAAAAGTTGACCAATTCTTTATAGAATTGTTGGGTCGGATCCCCTGTCAATTTCCTAAAGTATCTATGTCCGACAGTTGTCTTAAACATTCAGAATTGTATTTTTCCACATCCTGCACTACTATTGATCCACCAATATCAGCAGGGCGGATAATGATACTATTGGCTTTTTGCAGATTTCATTTGTAATGTCTCCGATATGTTTGCCTATTCTGCGCCTGAATTCCCTCTTAGTCTTTCCAATGTACTCTTTTCCACACTTACAGGTGATTTTCTAGACGACACCCTTTGATTTACAATTAATCATATCTCTGATGGTATACACCCTTCCCGTGACATTGCTCACAAATGTTTTTCCACGGTGTACATATTTACAGGAGACGCAAGCACCACATTTATAGCAACCCGTAACTTGTTTATTCAACCATGTTCTGTGTGCTGGAGGTCCTACAAAGGGACTTTTTACGACTTTGTCACGTATGCTTATTCCTCTCCTATAAGTAATGCTGGGGTATTCCCTGATTACACAGCTTATATCCGAGTCCATCCTTAGGATGTGCCAATACTTGGAGATGATATTTTTCACATTTGAGGCAGCTTGATCAAAAGTTTGGATCAAGCAGATCTCTTTTGTATCCTTATTCTCATCCCTAACACCATCCTCAAGTGCCCTTTTCTTCTTAGTTTTCAGAAGTAGCGCACGGTCTTGTGCATGTGCGAACTGAAAAGCTGGCTTGAGGGTATGTAGGGGATAGCCTCGGTCGTGAAATCTATTTCTCAGATCAGCAGCCTGTTTTAAAAAATCTGATTTCTGCGAACAGTTCCTTTTGATTCGAAGGTACTGTCCACGGGGGATACCTTTTCTAAGGGGATACGGGTGACTACTTTCCCATCTTAGGAGAGAATTTGTGGATGTTGGCTTCCTGTAAATTGTAGTGTCTAGTGAGCCATTCAAATTTTTGATTATACAAATGTCCAGGAAGGATAACCTCGATTAGTTTCATTCTGATGTGAACCGTAGGCCAACAGAATTGTTAGGCCCTTAGTCCAAGTAGTAAATGCCTCTGAATCGCCCTTCCAGTTCACGAAAATATAATCTATAAATCTAGACCACATTTGAATGTTCTCACTCCCTTGTAGGGTTTCATCCCCAAATACATGGGTGTCCTCCCACCAGCCCAGGAACAAATTTGCATACGACGGGGCACAAGAACTCCCCATGGCAGTGCCCCTGAGCTGGTGGTAGTATTTACCATTAAATAGAAAGTAATTTTTTGTAAGAGAGAATTCAAGGAGCTGCAAGACAAATTGGTTATGTAAAGAGAATTGGCGACCACGTGTGGACAGAAAGTACTCTGCTGCCAGGAGACCAAATTTGTGGGGGATCGATTAGTACAAGGCTTCCACATCGATACTTCCCAAAATGGAACCATCGTTCAGATGGATCCCCTCCAATTGTCTAGTGAGATCTCCTGTATCACGCACATGAAAAGGGAGAGCTGTGATAAACGGTGATAAAATTTTGTCAACATACAGTACAGACCAAAAGTTTGGACACACCTTCTGATTCAAAGAGTTTTCTTTATTTTCATGACTATGAAAATTGTAGACTCACACTGAAGGCATCAAAACACATGTGGAATTATATACATAACAAAAAAGTGTGAAACAACTGAAAATATGTCATATTCTAGGTTCTTCAAAGTAGCCACCTTTTGCTTTGATTACTGCTTTGCACACTCTTGGCATTCTCTTGATGAGCTTCAAGAGGTAGTCACCTGAATTGGTCTTCCAACAGTCTTGAAGGAGTTCCCAGAGATGCTTAGCACTTGTTGGCCCTTTTGCCTTCACTCTGCGGTCCAGCTCACCCCAAACCATCTCGATTGGGTTCAGGTCTGGTGACCGTGGAGGCCAGGTCATCTGGCGCAGCACCCCATCACTCTCCTTCATGGTCAAATGGCCCTTACACAGCCTGGAGGTGTGTTTGGGGTCATTGTCCTGTTGAAAAATAAATGATGGTCCAACTAAACGCAAACCGGATAGAATAGCATGCCGCTGCAAGATGCTGTGATAGCCATGCTGGTCACCAGCAAAGCACCCCCACACCATCACACCTCCTCCTCCATGCTTCACGGTGGGAACCAGGCATGTAGAGTCCATCCGTTCACCTTTTCTGCGTCGGTGGTTGGAACCAAAGACACAGTGGTTGGAACCAAAGATTAAAAATTTGGACTCATCTGAACAAAGCACAGATTTCCACTGGTCTAATGTCCATTCCTTGTGTTCTTTAGCCCAAACAAGTCTCTTCTGATTGTTGCCTGTCCTTAGCAGTGGTTTCCTAGCAGATATTCTACCATGAAGGCCTGATTCACACAGTCTCCTCTTAACAGTTGTTCTAGAGATGTGTCTGCTGCTAGAACTCTGTGTGGCATTGACCTGGTCTCTAATCTGAGCTGCTGTTAACTTGCGATTTCTGAGGCTGGTGACTCGGATGAACTTATCCTCCGCAGCAGAGGTGACTCTTGGTCTTCCTTTCCTGGGGCGGTCCGCATGTGAGCCAGTTTCTTTGTAGCGCTTGATGATTTTTGTGACTGCACTTGGGGACACTTTCAAAGTTTTCCCAATTTTTCGGACTGACTGACCTTCATTTCTTAAAGTAATGATGGCCACTCATTTTTCTTTACTTAGCTGCTTTTTTCTTACAATATAATAATACAAATTCTAACAGTCTATTCAGTAGGACTATCAGCTGTGTATCCACCTGACTTCTCCACAACGCAACTGATGGTCCCAACCCCATTTATAAGGCAAGAAATCCTGCTTATTAAACCTGACAGGGCACACCTGTGAAGTGAAAACCATTTCAGGTGACTACCTCTTGAAGCTCATCAAGAGAATGCCAAGAGTGTGCAAAGCAGTAATCAAAGCAAAAGGTGGCTACTTTGAAGAACCTAGAATATGACATATTTTCAGTTGTTTCCCACTTTTTTGTTATGTATATAATTCCACATGTGTTTTGATGCCTTCAGTGTAAATCTACAATTTTCATAGTCATGAAAATAAAGAAAACTCTTTGAATGAGAAGGTGTGTCCAAACTTTTGGTCTGTACTGTATATCCCCAGATTTTGTCCCAGGCTTCCAATCCCAGATACAATGGGACGCCCTTTTATAGGGTTAGTCCCCTTATGTACCTTGGGGAGGTACCTTTTGTCACAGCTCTCCCTTCTCATGTGCGTGATACAGGAGATCTCATTAGACAATTGGAGGGGATCCATCTGGAGGATGGTTCCATTTTGGGAAGTATCAATGTGGTAGCCTTGTACTCATCGATCCCCCACAAATTTAGTCTCCTGGCAGCAGAGTACTTTCTGTCCACACATGGTCGTCAATTCTCTTTACATAACCAATTTGTCTTGCAGCTCCTTGAATTCTCTCTTACAAAAAATTACTTTCTATTTAATGGTAAATACTACCACCAGCTCAGGGGCACCGCGATGGGGAGTTCTTGTGCCCCGTCTTATGCAAATTTGTTCCTGGGCTGGTGGGAGGACACCCATGTATTTGGGGATGAAACCCTACAAGGGAGTAAGAACATTCAAATATGGTCTAGATTTTATAGACGATATTTTCGTGATCTGGAAGGGCGATTCGGAGGCATTTACTATTTGGACTAAGGGCCTCAACAGCAATTCTGTTGGCCTACGGTTCACATCAGAATGCAACGAATCGAGGTTACCCTTCCTGGACATTTGTATAATCAAAAATTTGAATGGCTCACTAGACACTACAATTTACAGGAAGCCAACATCCACAAATTCTCTCCTAAGATGGGAAAGTAGTCACCCGTATCCCCAGTGGACAGTACCTTCGAATCAAAAGGAACTGTTCGCAGAAATCAGATTTTTTAAAACAGGTTGCTGATCTGAGAAATAGATTTCACGACTGAGGCTATCCTCTACATACCCTCAAGCCAGCTTTTCAGTTCGCACATGCACAAGACCGTGCGCTACGTCTGAAATCTAAGAAGGAAAGGGCACTTGAGGATGGTGTTAGGGGTGAGAATAAGGATACAAAAGAGATCCGCTTGATCAGAACTTTTAATCAAGCTGCCCCAAATGTGAAAAATATCATCTCCAAGTATTGGCACATCCTAAGGATGGACTCGGATATAAGCAGTATAATCAGGGAATACCCCAGCATTACTTATAGGAGAGGAATGAGCATACGTGACAAAGTCGTAAAAAGTCCCTTTGTAGGACCTCCAGCACCCAGAACATGGTTGAATAAACAGTTACGGGTTGCTATAAATGTGGTGCTTGCGTCTCCTGTAAATATGTACGCCATGGAAAAACATTTGTGAGCAATGTCACGGGAAGGGTGTATACCATCAGAGATATGATTAATTGTAAATCAAAGGGTGTCGTCTAGACAATCACCTGTAAGTGTGGAAAAGAGTACATTGGAAAGACTAAGAGGGAATTCAGGCGCAGAATAGGCAAACATATCGGAGACATTACAAATGAGAGAGAGACATCAGTCTCCCGTCATGTCAGACTTGAACATGATGGAAGACCGGACTCCCTGGAATTCATGGGAATTGATTTAATAAAACAATCCGGTAGAAGAGGAAATTGGGATAAAAGATCTTACAATGTGAGGCCAAATGGATATTTTATAGGAAAACAGTGTATCCTAATGGCCTTAATGACCAATTGAACTATGGTTGCTTCATTTTAGCTATTTGTGGATATATGTAGCCATGTATATGGACTGCACATGTGGGAGCATATGTGCAGCTCTATAATATGAAGACACCTCGTTTTGGTGTATACACACACATATGTCCTATTAGAAAAAGTATTGAGCTCCTCTTTAATAGCTAAAATAACCTAGAATTATACTCGCCTCTGAGCCTGTCAAAGAAATCCTAGATCGAGCAACAGTGCTCATACGTTGAATAGGTCAAGTTATCAGACTAGACAGCAGAGTTGCGCGTCACCCGGTTGCTTAGCAATGGGTGACGCACACTCGCAGCGTCATGTACCTCCGGCCTGCCCCATTGTCACGTGGTCGCTCCTCCCTCCCTCTTTCCTTTTTTGTGTTCCACGTGTGTTCTAGCGCACAGGCAGTGGGGGTGGAGCCACCTTTGGGCTGTACCAGAGCGGGGTATTTAAAAAGGGAAATAGGCGCAATACCGAGCACCACCTTCCTGAGAAAATATACAGGCGGTGAGACGTGGATGCTGGGTGACACTTCCCCGCACCACACCGGGACGCGGACCACTGTCTGAAACTGTCCTTGGAATAAATGGACCTGTCTACACATCTGACATCTCCAGCATTCAACTGAACCACATACTTTAGCGGTTAGTGGATATCAGATCAATTTGCATGTGATCCTTTTTTCCTATAATCAGAACAAATTGTGACTGTTTTGTTTTGTGTTTTCCCTTAAATTTCTTTACTTTAGTTGACTCTCTAAGATTATACATCCCTCCTGATGAGTCCCCGTATAGTAGGACGAAACATGTTGGGACATTAGAGAGGGATTCCATTAGGGATTTAGGCCCCTTACAGGGACAGGTTCCTGATGGGGTCGCCCCTATCCGGACGGTGCTCTGTATTTCTGGTAGGCAGGGTATAATATCAACTATCCTAATATATGGTTTAGGGATTAGATCTAGGGCTAGGTAGTATTTGTCCCATGGAAGATTCCATTCAGCAATACGAGCCTAACCGCACACCATTAATCCGTTTGGACTCATACAGACGGTTGTAACATGGACAGACTGATACCTCCTGATCTGGTAAGACCATTCCATATCATTATAGGGACTGTCCAGTTACAGGTATTCACTGAGATATACATTTATGTTATCACAGTTTTTTTTTGAGTATTTATAGAGTTTCCCCATAATTTTAAGCGTAACTTTGTAAAAGTTATGTTTTAATTGAGCAATGGTCCTACTTTAGTGGCATATATAACCTAAGATCTAAAACTAGTGTTTATACCATGAAACAGTTATCAATCAAATAATCAGCACAAAAAGGACTAATGTAGGTACAATGTGTAAATGGAAGGTTGATATCACAGTTTATTTGACTGGCATCAATTAAAGTGGATTGTGTTCATAAATTCCATTGCGAAATAGTTCTAAAGATAAACAGTAGCAGCAATATTAGCAATGTCTTGAAATATGCCCAATACGATATATTGGTAAATGGAAATCAAATGTTCCTATGTCCCACAATAGCAAGCAAGAGGTAGCGGCGTCCCGCTATACACAAATACCAGCGTCGTCCCACTGGAATACTCAGTGAGTATTAAGACAATTCAGCCGGAAATAATTTGAACGGTCTTACCGCAATACTTTTTCACATCACAAAGTCGCTCTGCAAGGTGATCCTGTGTGTGTAGAGACCAATATTCTACAAGCGGTGTTCGTCCTGACTTCCCACGCTGGCAAATGTTTGGCACGTGTAGCCAGACCTTCAATATGGTTTCAGGTCTTGCGCAGTATTTTTCAAAACTACCATTCGCGCGGCGAACGATATCTCTGTGCGAATCCGGCAAGATATTCAAGCTTCTCAAGTGGTCACAGACTTGGGGGTTCTATCCTAGCTAAAATGCCCCTCTGTATAATATATAATGGCACCTTTGCATAATTATTTATTATAGCCTCTCTGTATACCTATAATATATCATGGCCCACTGTATAATATATAATGGCCACCTTGTATAATGATTATATATTATGATCCCTCTGTATAACTATAATATATAATTGCCCCCTCTGTATTATTATTATTATTATTTATATACTGGTCCCTCTGTATAATTATTATATATAATAACCCCTCTGTATAATTAGGATATATAATGGACCCTCTGTATAATTACTATATATAATGACGCCCCTGTATTATTATAATATATAATGGACCCCTCCTTATTATTAGGATATATAATTGCCCATTATATATTCTAATATTACAGAGGGGCCATTATATATTATACAGAGGTGGCCATTATATATAACAATAACTAATAATAATAAAACTCTGCAGAGATGAGACACGGCTAAAAGAAGGTATCATGGCGGTCTTATCTCTGAATGAAGACGTTGAGGAAAGTCTACATCACAGGAGATGTCACTGGATGGATGAGGTATGTGGTGCTGTATTATACTGTATATTTTTTAGTTATGTATGTAATGTCCAAACACATATTTGTTTCACTGTAGAGTTGGGGGGTGAATTAAGAATTTGGCCCACCCTGCCGCATCCTGGCCCCAGACTTCAGGTCACACTGTGTGTGTGTTCTGAATGCTGGGGCATTATACCCATCTACTACATCATCTGTACTTAGAGAGTTACCACCATGTTATCTGTGGTGTTATATAGGACTACTATATTATCTGTAAAAGGGGCGCGCCTCTTTGTCAGAGTAGGTCCCACTCAAAGAGGCGACCTTGTCTTGGTGAGTGGGCTTATGCCTTTTGATCAAAATGTACACTAATGCCTCTTGTACAGCATGAAGTATGGGGGGCTGTACACTTTAATATAGTGCTGAGAAGCAAGTTGAATTAGATCAAAGCATAGCATTGTGGATGTGCGATACAGTTCTGTTTTCTCCCCCTGATAATTGTTATTTGAATCTTCCTTCTTTACTACTGGTATCAGCACTCCTCCCATTCGGCACAGGTGGTTTTAATCACAGAAATCTGCATATAAGTGGCCATTGACCTGTAGCTCCTGATAGCAATGAACATATTGTGTTAGACAACATGGTGCAGTACTGTGTGGTGGCCTTAGTTTTTGTGGCACTGTGCTGGTGGGACCCAGTACCAGGGGGGGGCATTGTCAGACAGCAGCGCTGCTGTCTAACTCCTGGATCCCGCCGCCCTCTAGGGCAGTGCTGCTTTGTCACCACATTGTCGCTGCGCCTCTTTGTCAGAGTAGATCCCACTCAAAGAGGTGACCTTGGCGTGGTGAGTGGGCTTATGCCTTTTGATCAAAATGTACACTAATGCCTCTTGTACAGCATTAAGTATGGGGGGGCTGTACACTTTAATATAGCGCTGAGAAGCGAGTTGAATTAGATCAAAGCATAGCATTATGGATGTGCGATCCAGTTCTGTTTTCTGCCCCTGATACTAAAACCTACATTACTGACCAAAATCCACGCATCTGGATCGAAAAATGTTATGTTTGCATCCTAAATATTTCCTCCCTGTGTGAACCCAAATAACAAACCCAATAATAACCCCATATCACAGATTTCGGACAACTACACTGATGGACCTTCAGATTCCAGGTGTTTTCCTAACCAATACACCCTCCTCCACGTCCCCACCCCCATCTACACTTTAGGTGCCCCTGGGACTCAGTCAAACAAATCTCCTATGCGTCAGACACCTACCAATTCACCTGAAAATGTATCCATTTACTCCACGCCCACCATATCCCCCTTAAAGAGGACCTTTCACTAGAATAAAACATCTAAACTAACTATACAGACATGG
Source organism: Bufo gargarizans (assembly GCF_014858855.1). Classification (NCBI taxonomy): domain Eukaryota; kingdom Metazoa; phylum Chordata; class Amphibia; order Anura; family Bufonidae; genus Bufo; species Bufo gargarizans. The sequence goes on along the minus strand of NC_058084.1, from coordinate 247,604,320 downwards.
AGAGCTGCGCCCAGGGATCTCCCTGCACTTACTGTTATTCCTGGGCGCCGCTCCGTTCTCCCGGTATAGCCTCCGGTATCTTCATAGTTAGGCTCCACCCAGGGGAACCTGTCGGCGTCTCATTCTCCCATGCTGTAGCGCTGGCCAATCGCAGCGCTCAGAAAAAACAGGCTATGAGCTGAGCGCTGCGATTGGCCAGCTCTACAGCATGGGAGAAGGAGACGCCAGTAGGTTCCCCTGGGTGGAGCCTAACTATGAAGATACCGGAGGCTATACCGGGAGAACGGAGCGGCGCCCAGGTATAACAGTAAGTGCAGGGAGATCCCTGGGCGCCGCTCTCCATGTCTGTATAGTTAGCTTAGATGTTTTATTCTAGTGAAAGGTCCTCTTTAACCTCTTCAGGACACATGACGTACCGGTACGTCATGTTGTCCTGGTACTTAAGGACACATGACGTACCGGTACGTCATGTATTGTTCCGATCACTGCCGCCCCGGCGGGCAGAGATCGGAACCCGGTGCCTGCTCAAATCATTGAGCAAGCACCTAGGCTAAATGCGCCGGGGGGTCCTGTGACCCCCCCATGTCGGCGATCACAGCAAACCACAGGTCAATTAAGACCTGCGGTTTCCTGCGCTTCTGGCAGTTTATGATCTTCTTTAAAATGCGGGAAATATAGACTTTTCACCCGCACCCCCGAATGATTATTATGCCGGCAAGTGGTGCTGGGGGGGTGTTGCAGGCGGTGCGGGCAGTGCGGGAGGCGGGATCGCAATTCCCCAACCGCCTCCTCTTGAATAATCATTGGTGTGCAGTGGTTATACCAGAGTGTCAGCACATTGCTGACACTCTGGTATAAACGGCTGACATCTGTGCTGCGATGTCAGCCGTTTAACCCTTTCCATACCGCGGTCCGTACCGACCGCTGTATGGAAAAGGTTAATTACAGTCAGGTAGCTCCCTCCATCTCCCATCGGGGGGTTGCTGTGCCTTTGCAGCCCCCAGACAGGATGGGGTGACAGAGGGAGGGAGCTCCCCTCCTTCCCTTTTCCTGTCTGCTCAGTTGTGGCAGATGGGGAAGGTTCCCATGGTAACAGGACGCCTTTTCAGGCAACCTGCTGTCCATGATGCTGAACAGATCTGTGCTAAAGGCATAGATCTGTTCAGACAAAGTGTAAGTAAAATACAGTACAATACACTATATAGTGTACTGTACTGTATTATACAGACATCAGACCCACTGGATCTTCAAGAACCAAGTGGGTCTGGGTAAAAAAAAAAGTAAAAAAAAAGTGAAAAAAAGGTAAAAATCTAAAAACATATTTATCACTGATTAAAAATGAAAAAAATAAAATTCCCTACACATATTAGGTATCTCCGCATCCGTAACAACCTGACCTATAAAACGGTCATGTTACTTTACCCGAACGGCAAACGCCATAAAAATAAAAAATAAAAAACTATGATGAAATTGAAATTTTGCACACCTTACTTCCCCAAAAAAGTCATATGTAAGCCAAAATAGTACCAATCAAACCGTCACCTCATCCCGCCAAAAATGAGACTCTACCTAAGATAATCGCCCAAAAACTGAAAAAAATATGGCTCTCAGAATATGGAGACACTAAAACTAGATTTTTTTGTTTTTGTTTCAAAAATGAAATAATTGAGTAAAACTTACATAAATAAAAAAAGTATACATATTAGGTACCGCCACGTCCTTAATAACCTGCTCTATAAAAATATCACATAACCTAAGCTCTCAGATGAATACTGTTAAAAAAATTAAATAAAACGATGTAAAAAAAGCTATTTTTTGTCACCTTACATCACAAAACGTATAATAGCAAGTGATCAAAAAGTCATACGCACCCCAAAATAGTGCAAATCAAACCGTCATCTCATCCCGCAAAAATCATACCCTACCCAAGATATTTGCCCAAAAACTTAAAAAACTACGGCTCTTAGACTATAGAGACACTAAAACATGATTATTTTTTGTTTCAAAAATGAAATCATTGTGTAAAACTTACATAAATAAAAAAATTGTATGCATTTTAGGTATCGCCGCATCCGTGGCAACCTGCTCTATAAAAATATTACATGATCTAACCTGTCAGATGAATGCTGAAAATAACAAAAAATAAAAACGGTGCCAAAACAGCTATTTCTTGTTACCTTGCCTCACAAAAAGTGTAATATAGAGCAACCAAAAATCATATGTACCCTAACTAGTACCAACAATACTGCCACCCTATCCAGTAGTTTCTAAAATGGGGTCACTTTTTTGGAGTTTTACTCTAGGGGTGCATCAGGGGGGCTTCAAATGGTACATTGTGTAAAAAAAAAAAAAGGTCCAGCAAAATCTGCCTTCCGAAAACCATACGGAACACCTTTACCTCTACACCCTACTGTGTGCCCGTACAGTAGTTTATGGCCACATATGGGGTGTTTATGCAAACTACAGAATCGGGGCAATAAATATAGCATTTTGTTTGGCTGGGAACCCTTGCTTTGTTACTGGAAAAAATGGATTAAAATTGAAAATTTGCCAAAAATCCAAATTCTGAAATTTTATCACCATTTGCCATTAACTCTTGTGGAACACCTAAAGGGTTAACAAAGTTTGTAAAATCAGTTTTGAATACCTTGAGGGGTGTAGTTTCTAGAATAGGGTCATTTTTGGGTGGTTTCCATTATGTAAGTCTCACAAAGTAACTTCAGACCTGAACTGGTCCCTAAAAAGTGGGTTTTTGAAAATTTCTGAAAAATTTCAAGATTTGCTTCTAAACTTCTAAGCCTTGTAACCTCCCCAAAAATAAAATATCATTCCCAAATTGATCCAAACATGAAGTAGACATATGGGGAATAAAAGTAATAACTATTTTTGTAGGTATAACTATGTATTATAGAAGTAGAGAAATTGAAACTTGGAAATTTGCAATGTTTTACAATTTTTGGGTAAATTTGGTATTTTTTTTATAAATAAAAAAGATTTATTTTTTTACTTAATTTTGCCAGTATCATGAAGTACAATATGTGACGGAAAAAAAAAATCTCAGAATGGCCTCGATAAGTCAAAGCATTTTAACCACTTCAACCCCCCTAGCTGAAACACCCTTAATGACCAGGCCACTATTTACACTTCTGCACTACATTACTTTCACCGTTTATTGCTCGGTCATGCAACTTACCACCCAAATGAATTTTACCTCCTTTTCTTCTCACTAATAGAGCTTTTATTTGGTGGTATTTCATTGCTGCTGACATTTTTACTTTTTTTGTTATTAATCGAAATTTAACGATTTTATTGCAAACAAATGACATTTTCCACTTTGAGTTGTAAAATTTTGCAAAAAAAAACTACATCCATATATACATTTTTCACAAAATGTATTGTTCTACATGTCTTTGATAAAAAAAAAAAATGTTTGGGTAAAAAAAAAATGGGTAAAAGTTAAACAACTTTTCCCATTTTTTTATACAAAGTTGGCATTTGACAAAGATATTTATCTCACCCAGCATGGGTATATGTAAGATGACACCCCAAAACACATTCCCCAACTTCTCCTGAGTACGGCGATACCACATGTGTGACACTTTTTTGCAGCCTAGATGTGCAAAGCGGCCCAAATCCGTTTAGGAGGGCATTTTTAGACATTTGGATCCCAGACTTCTTCTCACGCTTTCGGGCCCCTAAAATGCCAGGGCAGTATAAATACCCCACATGTGACCCCATTTTGGAAAGAAGGTATTCAATGAGGGGCATGACGAGTTCATAAAATTTTTATTTTTTTGGCACAAGTCTCACAAAGTCTCCCTTTCCGCTAACTTGGGACAAAAATTTCAATCTTTCATGGACTCAATATGCCCCTCATGGAATACCTTGGGGTGTCTTCTTTCCGAAATGGGGGTCACATGTGGGGTATTTATACTGCCCTGGCATTTTTGGGGCCCTAAAGCGTGAGAAGAAGTCTGGAATATAAATGTCTAAAAAATTTTACGCATTTGGATTCCGTGAGGGGTATGGCGAGTTCATTTGAGATTTTATTTTTTGACACAAGTTAGTGGAATATGAGACTTTGTAAGAAAAATAAAATAAAAATAAAATATCTATTTCCGCTAACTTGTGCCAAAAAAAAGTCTAAATGGAGTCTTACAGGGGGGTGATCAATCACAGGGGGGTGATCAGGGAGTCTATATGGGTGATCACCCCCCTGTCATTGATCACCGCCCTGTAAGGCTCCATTCAGACATCCGTATGTGTTTTGCGGATCCGATCCATGTATCTGTGGATCCGTAAAAAACATACGGACGTCTGAATGGAGCCTTACAGGGGGGTAATCAATGACAGGGGGGTGATCAGGGAATCTATATGGGTGATCAACCCCCTGTCATTGATCACCCCCCTGTAAGGCTCCATTCAGACATCCGTATGTGTTTTGCGGATCCGATCCATGTATCCGTGGATCCGTAAAAAACATATGGACGTCTGAATGGAGCCTTACAGGGGGGGTGATCATTGACAGGGGGGTGATCAGGGAGTCTATATGGGTGATCACCCCCCTGTCATTGATCACCCCCCTGTAAGGCTCCATTCAGATGTCCGTATGTGTTTTGCGGATCCGATCCATGTATCCGTGGATCCGTAAAAAACATACGGACGTCTGAATGGAGCCTTACAGGGGGGTGATCAATGACAGGGGGGTGATCAGGGAATCTATATGGGTGATCAACCCCCTGTCATTGATCACCCCCCTGTAAGGCTCCATTCAGACGTCCGTATGTGTTTTGCGGATCCGATCCATGTATCCGTGGATCCGTAAAAATCATACAGACGTCTGAATGGAGCCTTACAGGGGGGTGATCAATGACAGGGGGTGATCAGGGAATCTATATGGGTGATCACCCCCCTGTCATTGATCACCCCCCTGTAAGGCTCCATTCAGACGTCCGTATGTGTTTTGCGGATCCGATCTATGTATCCGTGGATCCGAAAAAATCATACGGACGTCTGAATGGAGCCTTACAGGGGGGTGATCAATGACAGGGGGGTGATCAGGGAGTCTATATGGGGTGATAATGGGTTCATAAGGGGTTAATAAGTAACGGGGGGGGGGGTGTAGTGTAGTGTAGTGGTGTTTTGTGGTACTTTACTGAGCTACCTGTGTCCTCTGGTGGTCGATCCAAGCAAAAGAGACCACCAGAGGACCAGGTAGCAGGTATATTAGACGCTGTTATCAAAACAGCGTCTAATATACCTGTTAGGGGTTAAAAAAATTGCATCTCCAGCCTGCCAGTGAACGATCGCCGCTGGCAGGCTGGAGATCCTGTCTCTTACCTTCCGATCCTGTGAACGCGCACGCCTGTGTGCGCGCGTTCACAGGAAATCACTGCTCTCGCAAGATGATGCGTATATGCTTCACTCTGCGCAGAGCTGCCGCCTCCGGACCGCGGATCTGCGTTAGGCGGTCCGGAGGCGGTTAAAGTTATCAGCACTTAAAGTGACACTGGTCAGATTTGCAAAAAATGGCCTGGTCCTTAAGGTGAAATAATGCTGTGTCCCTAAGGGGTTAAATATATCCATATTCCACCTCTACCAATCAATCCGAGATTCTTTTAGCTTTACCTCCCAACCTAGCAGAAAGTTCTTTTTTAGAGGGGATTTCACCTTCCATCCCCAGAAACTTGACACCACCAATCCAGTCCATTCCTCACTCCCAACATGCCCTTTACCGGTAATTGCTGTCTGGACTATTATAGGATCCTTAAGGATGACCCCACCGTCTCTTTTAAAAAAGTGCTTTCTGATCTCATTGAATTTGGGCAAGGCACAGGGGTTATAGACAAGAAAGAAAAAAAAATTCTATTGATACCTGTGAGGGCAATTACCCCTGCGTCTATGATTATGGGTTCAAAATTCAAATAGTATAATGTGCACAGAGAAGGCTGATACACGCAATGGTTGTAATCAGTAATCTCCTTTATTGTAAAATTAGCGGACAATCTTATACCATAATTATTGGTAGATGCCCAACAGCCGTGCGTCACATACAACCACAAACATAAGACAGAAGAAATGAAACCTCTTTATCAGACAGAGGATCTTAAACTTAGAACAGCAGAAACTAGCATTTATAAAAATAGAACAGGAAGGGGGAGGTTGTCAGTTGAATCCCCCTCCCTGCATGCCTGCAAAGAGCGGACACTTGTCTAAAATTTTAATAACCACTAATTGAACTCTGGTTCAGATAGATATAGGATATACAAGATGGAGTTCTATCTCTCACAATTCCCCCATTTTGAGAAATCTGTGAACTGTTACCGCTCAAAGTTACTTCAGAGCAAGCTAATCCTATTCTGTCCCAAGGATTCCCTTAAGGGGGAACAGTACCACAGATACTCTCAATAATCTTGATATTGTTTCCCCTTCTTACAAACTTTATTAATAAACATATCTATGTTGGAATGGGGTATTATAAAGGTTGCAGGAGTAAGTCGGGCGATTGTACAAAACCAGTGACATTTCTGGGCAACCACTTGTATGCCTTATGCCCACAGACTAGGTATATACTTTCTGGGACTGTAACCACCGTACTATTAAACAACTGAGCTATCAATTTGGCCAGTAGGACACCTTCTGCCAGTTTTGGTCCCTTTTCCTGACCCTCTGAGGAGTTAGAGGTCTTTCCAGCAATTAAATCAACTAAAGTATGGTTATTGCAGGCCAGATTCTTACCCTTTGCAGGATCTATACCAACACACTGCACCAGGCTGTTTGAATTAGAGTCATTGCAGCCAAATTTGTCATGAGGACTAAAAGACATACCTTTCGACTGTATTTGCAAACCATAACAGTGTGTCCAACTTGGAAAGAATGACACATTGCACCACATGTTCTCGTTCCAGGGGGTAGAGCTATAATCAACTGGTGTCCCTGATCTGTTTACCATGAGCCAGGGGGGCTCAGCCCATCCTGCAACGTGTAAGGGTACCTCCCTGTTTTTAGTTTGGACTTAACCTGCTTCATACCTATGAAAAAGATAGTAGAGTTGGCCAGTTTAGTCAATTCAGAAAAACTGAGGGGCACGGCGAAATAGGGCATACTGGCTGAACTCACAGGACTGTGAGTACAGATCCAACAGTCCCTCAATTTTATTCATTCCTTCAAACAGCACCTGATGATGCCATATCAAAGCATTGTCCCATTCGTCATTCAGTGGACAAAACACTGCTGACACGCTCAGGGTCAGAGCCACTGTCAGCAGAAGGACCTTCATCCTGTGGTTCCAAGACTTTCTTGCAGTGAGAAGAGTGTATCCAGTTGGGTTTTCCTTCAACCTTTACAGTGGTGTGGGTGGTCGACTCAACAGTACTTGAAAGGGACCATCGAATCTTGGAACTAGTCCTTTTCTCACAAGCCTTTTTGTGTCCGGGCTGAAAGTTGTGAGTTCCTTCTACTGAGTCAGGATCTGGGAATGAAGCAAACACCGGTTTATGCGTGTATCCTACCCTTTTTGTGAGGGCCCGTATGTAACTGATCAGACTGTCATTATTCATCTGCAGCTTCTGGGGAAAGTACAACCCTAACCTGGGGGCACTTACAAACAGGATCTCAAATGGGGAAAATCCTGTTCTCTTGTTTGGGGTAGTCCTTACTGAATATAGAACCAGAGGCAAGAAATCTGTCCAGGGCCTCTGGATCTCCCGCATGGCCTTTTATCCGTTCAAGCGCTCAACTTGGAAAGCTTGGATCACCCCTAATGCTTGCATAACTTCCCTCATCACTTCAACTGCAAAATGAGAACCTCTACCTGACTCAATAACTTCAGGAACACTATACCTGCATATCAGTTCACTGACCAGTTTCTTTGTCGTATTCTTGGCATTTGCTTTAGCTATTGGGAAGGCTTCCAGCCAACCTGAAAAGAGATCAACACACGAGAACAAATTCATGCACTCCTACCTTTGTTAGTTGTATATAGTCTATCTACAGTCTCTGAAACGGGTAGAGTGGCCTGTGGGTGTGCTTGCTTGGAGTCTTCACCACTTGACCGGGGTTATTCAGTGCACAGAGAAAACCCTGGATCAATCCACCCTGTATTAACCACACTTACCATGGCACCTTTCAATAGGTGAGTGGGCCCGTGGGCCTCCTGAGCCATCATAGGATAGAGGGCTCTGGGTAGGCATATTTTTCCTGACACTTCCCAGAGTCCCTGCCCATTCGGTACTGCTCCACTCTTAGCCCAGGAGGTCTTTTCTCCTTCATCTGCCTGTACAGACCGTTTAATCAACACATCTTCAGACATGTGGTGAGGCTCCAGGACAACGACAGGAATTACCTTGGGTTTCCAAGGCTTTACTGCTGTCTCTTTTGTAGCCCCATCTGCCCTGTTGTTGCCCCTAGCCTCACAGGTTTGTTGTCTGGTATGTGCCTTAACCTTGACAATGGCTACTTCCTCTGGAAGCAGTAATGAGTTTATTAGTTCAAACACTGAGTCTTTGTTTTTTTTTTCAATCTCCATATTTTATTTATGATACAAAAATACATATCGACATGACATTTATAATATCTTAAATGTTGAAATCATCCCCAACCCGCCCCAACCACCCCCCTCCCTCCCAACCTTGCAGGAAAATAAAAATAAAAAAAAAATAAAAAAAAAAAAAAAGAAAAAAAAAAAAAAAGAAAAAATTAGTGAATTAAGCCGTAACCCACTCACCCCACAGACCACTCCATTTTAAGTAGGCTCCTCTCTGTTTGTACAAGATCTTCTCGTAGTTCTTCACCTTCTCAACCATAGCCATCCAGTTACCACAATCTGGGATGGAGGAGCTAAGCCACAGTCTAGCAACAATAAGCCTGGCCAGGAACATAACCTTAATCAATAATTGACGATTTGTAGGCTGATAGTTAACCTCCGATAGGTCTCCCAGGACCCATATCCTGGGGGACAAAGGAACAAGCATATTCAGTTTGCAGGCCAAAGTGGTCTGGACTGATCTCCAATAACCACCCACCATCGGGCAATCCCAGAACAGATGTAAATGATCTGCCCCGGAGTCGCCACAGCGTGGGCAATCGGAGGAGGTCCTAAATCCTCTTCTATATAACCACATAGGTGTCACATATATTTTGTGCAGAATGTTAAATTGTACAACAGTGTGATTGAAGTTGTGTGAAACATATTTTAAGTTTTCCCCTATAGTTTCCCAATCTGGGGGACCCACCTCCGAAAGTAGCAAAGACCAGGACTTCTGTCCTGGAGAAAGAAGACCCATAAAAAAGTGTTTCATTAAGTGTCTATAACAATATGACATTTTAATTTTTGTAGCAGTTTTCTTAATAATAAGATTGTGTAAAAATTCAGGAGAATCTATAAAAAGAAGGTGACTATTCAAAGTGCTGGAGAGTGCAAACCTCAATTGGAAATATGCATACCAAGCCACCTCACCCATATCTGCCCTCTCCCCTATTTCCCTTGAGGACAGAATTTGTCCACCACTAACCACCTGATGTAAATACTGAACTTTCTTCGTCCTCCAGTACTGGCAGCACTTCAGGTCCCTTATATTCACAAGCTTTAGGTTATGCCACAGTGGGGTGCAAATAAGCGATGCCTCAACTCCACACCAGCTCCTGATGACCCGCCAGGTCTTTGTAGCCATTCTGCAAAAAAGTGTATACCCGGTCTGTGAATTTAATAGATAGTCGGACTCCAATACAGTAAAGAAATCCGTAAAGCCTGAGTCTTTCACCACCTTATTGCAGAAATGGCTATTCTCCCAATCACTAAAAAGGCAGAGCTGAGAGGCCATGAAGTAACCCCTAAAGTAAGGGAGGTTAAGGCCTCCCTGACTATAGGGCATAGAGAAGTAGAGCGCCTTCAATCTGACGCGCTTCCTCCCCCACAATAGATCATTAAGCATCCGCTCAATTAATCTAAAGTACTTGTCTGCGATCCATACAGGCGAGTTGCGCAGGACATAAAGAACCTGGGGCAGTACTACCATTTTGATTAAAGAAATTCTATCAGCTTTCGTATGCAGAATTTTTTGCCATATCTTGGATTTAGCCCTCAGCTTTGTCAGCAGGGGAATCAAGTTAAGTTGTAAATATTCCAGAGGTTTAGCAGAAACTAAAATCCCCAGGTACTTTATTGATTCAGAGACAGTTAGCTGATCATCCCAGTTACCTCGCAGCTCGTCTATGGGAAGGAGAGCAGTCTTCTCCCAATTGATCTCTAGGCCAGACGGAGCGGAGAAAAAGCCAACCAAATCCATTATACGAGGGAGACTAGTTTCTGTTTGCTGAAGGAAAATCAAAATGTCATCTGCGTAGAGAGATACGCGGTCATGCTTCCCCATTAAACCGAAGCCAGCCACCTGCAAATCCTGTCTTATGCTGGCTGCTAAAGGTTCAATATAGATATTGAAAAGAAGAGGTGAAAGAGGACAGCCTTGACGGGTGCCTCTTCCTAGGAAAAAGCTCTCTGTGACCGTATCATTAATCCTGATCCTAGCAGTTGGGGAGCTATATAATAGCTGAACCATCGCCATAAATCTAGGGCCAAAGCCCATTTTTTTCATTACCGCCCAGAGAAAAGTCCACTCCACCCTGTCGAAGGCCTTGGTGGCATCCAGCGACAGGATGGAGCGGGCCCCACACCCCGGAGACTGAATGTTAATAAATAACCTGTGCAGATTGTGGTGAGTGCCCCTTTTTGGCATGAAGCCATTTTGGTCTGGGTGAATAATAGTTGATATAACCTGTGAAAGCCTCCTAGCTAAAACTTTAGATAGTAGCTTAGCATCTGTGTTTAATAACGAGATCGGTCTATAGGCGCTCATTTCTAGCGGATCCTTATCCTGAGTCTTTGTTTTTAATGGACTGACCAGCAGAGGTTAGAAAGTCTCTAGCCCGCCATATGGGTACATAGTCATGTGCAATACCAAAACCATACCTTGAATCTGTATAGATGTTCACCTTCTTCCCCTCAGGCAATTTACACGCCGCAGTGAGTGCCTTCAGCTCTGCCTCCTGCGCAGACATGTGCAGAGGGAGTGGTTCAGCAATGGCTACAGCATGCTGTGTGACCACTGCATATCCAGTGTGGAACTGGCCATCCTCTCCCATATTCCTGCTTCCATCTACAAAACTCTAAAAATCAGGGTTATAAAGAGGTTTTTCATGAGAAAATCCAGAAGTTTCTTGTTGCATCAACTGTATACAATCATGAGGGGCATTTTCAGCTAAATCAGACAAAGGGCTACCTGTGCTACTCTCCCCTATTTCTGAATCTGTAATTGTTAACAAAGTAGCAGGATTCAAAGTAGTACATCTTTTGAAAGAAATGAGCAGTGCACATTGGAGTCTGAGTTGTCTAGCCATAGAAATATGTTTTGGTTGCACTTGTGTGAGTATGTCCTGTGTGTTTGCACAATTGTATGTTTCCATCCCCCCTGCACTTCCTGAAACTCGAACTGATTGCTAAAGAGGAAATTGTGGGGAAGGGGGTGCGTGTGGATGCTATCTATACACAGAAACTGCCATGTCTTCACAGCTTCTCATTAATTTCATTGCCTGCACTGCTGCGACTGCCCTGACACAGGAGGGGGCGCCTCAGGCAACAGGGTCTAACCTACTGGCTGACTGTGACCCTGAATTTCAGAACAGAACAAGTTCAATTCCTCATCATATTTTGGAATACTCGCGGCTGGGGCTGAGATTATGCACAGCTTCATTGTATGAAAATTATTTACTGCCTCTTCTGTCAGGTGAAATGGGTCAGATAACAGACAATCACACAGAGGCTACATTAACATGGAGGAATGTCTAATCCAGTATGACACCAGTCCCAAAAAAAAACCTTAGGCTTTGTGCTTCTTTGGGCACTTGAATCCTTTCAACAGCCTCTCTTCTATCTGGGGTTTTCAAAATTGTCACCTTGTTAACTTCTCTAGAAACATGAGCCATCCTGTAACTGACAAGCAGCCCCTTAATTGTGTTTCTTTTTTAGTAACAATTGGGTAACAACTTTACTGTCTTATCTTTAGTTTAACTGGCTCAGATTCACGGATAAAAACTGTTTCTCCTATAAATCCCACAACCAGTACATAACAAGGGGTTAACTAATAAGGCTGCAAGAAACTATTTCCTACTCTCTCACTATTTGCCTGGAAGTTTTCCTCTTCTGCTCCCCGGACTTATTTGGTATGGTCCCCATAGTCTGTCTCAGTCCAATCCCAGGATTTGGGTCTGGCTCACAAGGCACTTTAACACTCCAAATCCTGAACTACATAATTTGTCAGCCGGGCTTCCCCTAGGTCCTCCTCCCTCGGATCGTAATCCTTCTGGTACAACTAGTCAGGACTTAAGCACAGACCACCTTGGTGACCCACCAGATCTATAATAATCTCAACACGGGGTGTCCCTTACAAGTACCCAGCTCTCCATATGTTCTCTATCTCAGCAAACAGAGTTCCTACGGGTTCTGCAGCAGTAATTCTTGCATGTACAAACCGGATTCCCAAAAAGTTGGGACACTATACAAATCGTGAATAAAAACTGAATGCAATGATGTGGAGGTGCCAACTTCTAATATTTTATTCAGAATAGAACATAAATCACGGAACAAAAGTTTAAACTGAGAAAATGTACAATTTTAAGGGAAAAATATGTTGAATCAGAATTTCATGGGGTCAACAAATCACCAAAAAGTTGGGACAAGGCCATTTTCGCCACTGTGTGGCATCTCCCCTTCTTCTTACAACACTCAACAGACGACTGGGGACCGAGGAGACCAGTTTCTCAAGTTTAGAAATAGGATGCTCTCCCATTCTTGTCTAATACAGGCCTCTAACTGTTCAATCGTCTTGGGCCTTCTTTGTTGCACCTTCCTCTTTATGATGCGCCAAATGTTCTCTATAGGTGAAAGATCTGGACTGCAGACTGGCCATTTCAGTACCCGGAGCCTTCTCCTACGCAGCCATGATGTTGTGATTGATGCAGAATGCGGTCTGGCATTATCTTGTTGAAAAATGCAGGGTCTTCCCTGAAAGAGATGACATCTGGATGGGAGCATATGTTATTCTAGAACCTGAATATATTTTTCTGCATTGATGGTGCCTTTCCAGACATGCAAGCTGCCCATGCCACTCGCACTCATGCAACCCCATACCATCAGAGATGCAGGCTTCTGAACTGAGCATTGATAACAACTTGGGTTGTCCTTGTCCTTTTTGGTCCGGATGACATGGCGTCCTAGATTTCCAAAAAGAACTTTGAATCGTGACTCGTCTGACCACAGAACAGTCTTCCATTTTGCCACACTCCATTTTAAATGATCCCTGGCCCAGTGAAAACGCCTGAGCTTGTGGATCTTGCTTAGAAATGGCTTCTTCTTTGCACTGTAGAGTTTCAGCTGGCAACGGTGGATGGTACGGTGGATTGTGTTCACTGACAATGGTTTCTGGAAGTATTCCTGAGCTCATTCTGTGATTTCCTTTACAGTAGCATTCCTGTTTGTGGTGCAGTGTCGTTTAAGGGCCCAAAGATCACGGGCATCCAGTATGGTTTTACGGCCTTGACCCTTACACACAGAGATTGTTCCAGATTCTCTGAATCTTCGGATGATGTTATGCACAGTTGATGATGATAGATGCAAAGTCTTTGCAATTTTTCGCTGGGTAACACCTTTCTGATATTGCTCTACTATCATTCTGCGCAACATTGTGGGAATTGGTGATCCTCTATCACAGGGATGTCAAACTCGTGGCCCTCCAGCTGTTGCAAAACTACAACTCCCATCATGCCTGGGCATACTACAGCTATCAGGGAATGATGGGAGTTGCAGTTTTGCAACATCTGGAGGGCCATGAGTTTGACATCCATGCTCTATCCCATCTTGGCTTCTTAGAGACACTGCCACTCTGAAAAGCTCTTTTTATACCCAATCATGTTGCCAATTGACCTAATTAGTGTTAATTGGTCTTCCAGCTCTTCGTTATGCTCAAATTTACTTTTTCCAGCCTCTTATTGCTACTTGTCTCAACTTTTTGGGGATTTGTTGACACCGTGAAAAATCAACGTATTTTTCCTTTAAAATGATACATTTACTTGGATTAAACGTTTGATCTGTCATCTACGTTCTATTACAAATAAAATATTGACATTTGCCATCTCCACATCATTGCATTCAGTTTTTATTCACAATTTGTTTAGTGTCCCAACTTTTTGGAATCCGGTTTGTACATAAAACCCAAGCACCCTCACTCCTTGAGAGGGATGGCAGTAACAACCGGACTTGATGAGTCTCAAATTCAAAGAATCAGTACGGGAATTTCCTCTGCTACATTGCACAGTTTTTTGTGTGTGTTTTATTTTCTTCTGAGGGGAGACACAATTAACAAGTATACACAATAAAGATAAACTTTCAACTTCATGTTTACCCACTTGAACATTAACAAGGCTAAAACAAGCATCACCTTCTCTTTAACAACAAGCAGGGATCACTCACTGGCAGAAAGGATTTTTCCCCGGCTTCCACGGTTGACCTGCCAGTCGGACCACCCCCTCTGCCCCCTCATCTGGCAATTCCTTCAGACGCTCACAGGCAGAAATCTCTTGTGGTCTCAGTCAGTCCCGTCCCTGAGCTCAAAGCAAAGAATTCTCTTGCCCTGGTTAATTTCTACCTGGGAGGCGCCTGACACACAACACAAACCACAGAAAACACAGAGAAGAATATCCACAATAAAGTAAAATATTCCTTCTTAGTCTGGTTCTAAAGGCCCAAAATGTCAACACCAGTTACTACTCACAGTATGATCATCGTCCAGCAGACAGACAGCCATGATGTAATGAAATAAAGCAACTAGAGGCAGGCAAGATTGCTTGCCTTCTCATAGGGCCGCTGTCCCCTCCTCAAGTGCCTTTTGTAATACCCCAGAGGTAATTAATGTCTGCTACGGATGCTCTCTCAAGCACCCAGTTTCAACCTCACAAACTACTTTCATACATATGTCAACAACTCCTTTGCATCCATGATCCCTAATCCAATCACCATAAGTTTGTTTTAGCTTTTCCCACACTTCCACTAGAGTCTTTGCTGTCTTGTAACCCTCTGGGACACTAATATCATTAGCCATATCTGTCAGTTGTCCACAAGTTTTGTTATTTAACACCAAAGAATACAATTTCCTGACGTCAGTTTCTCCTAGTCCTAGAGCTTCCTCACTTGTACCAGTGTACTCAAGTAGACAAAAATTATTTTTCCAGGGAACCCAACTCAGTTACAGAACTTCCCCACTATATACCTAGTGTATTCTGCACTGATCCTCAACTTATTCAACCCCTCAGGGGGTTCCAGGGCTCACGATTTCCCTTTTTGGTGTTCTTAGTTATTTTCCACAAAACATACTGGACAACAGATATCTATGTCAGCAATCCCAGTTTACTGTCTCAAACGTCACAGTAAAAAGTCTTACCCAATAATCATAGGAATATCATCTCTTTAGAGTTCTTTACCAAAAACAAGCTTTTTAGATTCCAACTCCACACCGATTTGGACAGACAGGAGATGAGGCACAGATTTTAGCAAGACAAAGTATCTTACCTTGCAGTGCTGCTTTAAGTGGATCTGTACGTCCTCTGACTGTCTGACCGTGGTTATCGGGGTGTCAAAGGAGAGCCGATTAGTCCAGCCCCACATTGGGGGTCAAGTTTTGTGAGGGCAATTACCCCTGCGTCTATGATTATGGGTTCCGAATTCAAATAGTGTAATGTGCACAGAGAAGGCTGATACACGCAATGGTTGTAATCAGTAATCTCCTTTATTGTAAAATTAGCAGACAATCTTATACCATAATTATTGGTAGACACCCAACAGCCGTGCATCACATAAAACCACAAAGATAAGACAGAAGAAATATTTCATTGATGATATCATCTTTATCTGGGGGGCAATGAGGAATCTTTATCAGCCCTTATAGAAAGATTAAACATCAATGACTTGGGACTTATATTCAGTCATGAACATAGCCCCAGAGAGGCCATTTTTCTGGACGTCCTTCTCACTGTGACACAGGAGGGAATTACTACCAAAACGCATTTCAAAAAGGTAGATGCGAACAGTTACCTTGACTTTAAGAGTTGTCACCATCATAAATGGCTAAAGAACATTCCATATAGCCAGATGAAAATAGTCACGAGAAATTGCTCGGAAGATCACGCATGTAAACAACAGTTAAAAACCCTCACAGACTGCTTCTGTGAGAAGGGATATCCTAAAAAAAATCATAAAAGATTCTGTAGAGATGATACTGAAGGACAGACAAAAAACAGCTCTTATACCTAAACCTTCCAATAGTGACCAGAGAAATAACAAGACAACTCCATTGAAAAAAGATAGAGCCACCCCTAGGTTGAACCTGATCACTAAAATATATATAATATATATATATATATATCTATAATACTAGATATAACTCGAATCATGCTACCATCAGGCAAATACTCTCCAAACATTGGGAGGTATTATTGAAAGACCCAATTTAAAAAAATGAAATTACACGTTTCTCTTCAGTCACTTACCGACGGGCCCAAACACTCAAAAATATTTTAGCTCCCTCTTGTCCAAAACTATACCAAAAGGAAACAGCTACTTCATTACTATCAAAAAATCCAGCCAAGGTAGGGGCATCAAAATGTGATAACAAAAGCTGTATGTGCTGTACCGTCATAACACACGACACAAAGGAAGTAATTAGTACTACCCCAGAAGAAAGATTCACACTTAAACATGAAATGAACTGTGTGTCCAGCAATATCATTTATTTACTCCAATGTCCCTGCAATCTTTAATATGTTGGTAGGACCACCCAGACATTACGTATAAGAATGAACAAACACCGTTCCAATATTAATCGTAAGGTTCTGACCCATAGCGCTTCCCATCACTTTTCATTGTGTCACGATGATAACCCGTCAGTTCTTAGGGTGACACACCCCTTGAGTGGATACCAAACTCATACCGGACTCTTTGTCGGAAGGAAATGTATTGGAGATACCAGTTGAACACTCTATCACCATTCGGACTCAACGAATCGTTGGAATACATCAGTTATTAGACCCCTACAGACAGTAATAATAACAATATGTATCCAACCCATAATCACCATAGGGACACACACCTATCGGTGGACGGACAAGATGACGGAAGAATGAATTGGACGAATAGTCCAATTCATTCTATCATTTAAAGATGTACCTGTACTGCTTTTTATATGGTATTTGATATACACCCATTTGGGCATCAACTTGGGATCCTTGGTTTTATCTATATTTACATTTAGATTTATACATATATTTATATATATTCTTTTATATATCATATCTATTATTTTTATGTACACTTGGATTGATATATGTACAGAGGTGGCCCTTTTATTTAAAACCCCACAATGCCCCGCAATGGATTTTATCTGCAAACTCTGCTAATTGTACAACATTCCTTTATGTTATAATTAATGGTGTGGTCTATGTGCAAGGGACCTATATGTTATTAACCCACACCTACTTGGTGAAATACACTCACATTATGCTCATTCATAGAAGGGCCGTCTGCTAGCGTATCGCTCTTCCCCTGACCTTTTGCAACTACTCCTGATCTCAACCCCGCCCCCGAAACATCCTACTTACTTATTCTCTGGTCTGGGTGAGTTGCGGAACTCACGCAGGCGCAGAGGCACCGGTACCAGTCATTAGTGTTGAGCGAACCCGAACTGTAAAGTTCAGGTTCGTACTAAACTTTAGGATTTTTGGAACCTGGACCCGAACATTTCTGTAAAAGTTCGGGTTCGGTGTTCAGCGCTTTCTTGGCGCTTTTTGAAAGGCTGCAGAGCAGCCAATCAACAAGCGTTTAACTGTACTAATGACATGGCTGTGATTGGCCAGTGCAGCAATTGACCCAGCCTCTATATAAGGTGGAGTCACGTAGCGCTGCATGTCACTCTGCTGTGCTTAGTGTAGGGAGAGGATGCTGCTGGTGCTTTGAGGGAGAGAATAGGAGACAATCTGTGATCAGAACTACAATTGAACTCAGCGATCTACATAGATTTAGTTGTGTGGGTGCAGTGCACAATCTTTTTACCCTGCCCTGAGCCCAGTGACAGAAAAAAATAACTTTTCTCCTGCTGTTAGTTAGGTGGGCGGCGGCGGCGGCCATTTTATGCAAGCTCAGTGCACCAGCACTGCATCTGAGCTTTTGTGACATTCACATCCAAGCTTGAAATACTGCACTAATAATCTGGTTTAAAAAAAACACCCTATTTTGGCAATATACAACATCTGGTGCATTTTCAGGATTAGTCAGTGTGCAATTTAAGCTAGAAATACAGCCATAAATTTCTGGGTTTTTTCAAACACCTTTTTTTGTGTGCAAAATACACTATTTTATAGCATCTTGATGCATCTGCACGTGTGAAATTTAATCGTTATATACAGCTTTCATATTTTGTTAGTAAAAAAACTAACTTTTGTGGCAATATACAATATCTGGTGCCTTTGCAGGATTAGGCAGTGTGCAATTTAAGCTAGAAATACAGCCATCATTTTCTGGGTTTTTAAAAAACACCCTTTTCTGGCAAAATACATAATTTTACAGCCCATGCTGCATCAGCACGTGTGATATTCAAACATTATAGACAGCTTTCATATTCCGTTAGTAAAAAAACTAACTTTTGTGGCAAAATACAATATCTGGTGCCTTTGCCAGATTAGTCAGTGTGCAAGTTACCGTATTTTTCGCCCTATAAGACGCACCGGCCCATAAGACGCACCTAGGTTTTTAAGGAGGAAAATAAAAATAGAAAATTTTAACCAAAAGGTGTGCCTAATGGTGTTATGTGGGATCTGGGGATGGCACTGTTATGGGGGGTCGGTGGATGGCATTGTTATGGGGGTCTGTGGATGGCACGGTTATGGGGATCTGTGGATGGCACTGTTATGGGGATCTGTGGATGGCACTGTTATGGGGATCCGTGGATGGCACTGTTATGGGGGGTCCGTGGATGGCATTGTTATGGGGGTCTGTGGATGGCACGGTTATGGGGATCTGTGGATGGCACGGTTATGGGGATCTGTGGATGGCACGGTTATGGGGATCTGTGGATGGCACGGTTATGGGGGGCACTGTGGATGGCACTGTTATTGGGGACTGTGGATGGCACTGTTATGGGGGGCACTGTGGATGGCACTGTTATTGGGGACTGTGGATGGCACTGTTATGGGGGATCTGTTGATGACACATAAATAGCATTTTACGCTATGTGTCATCCACAGACCCCCATAACAGTGCCATCCACAAATCCCCATAACAGTGCTATCCATAGAATGACCCCCAATAGGGAGGAGGGGCCGGCATCTAGCTCTGTAATTACAGCGTGCCCGGTGCAGTCACTGTATTCTGCTACACCGGGCCCGCTCACTGTAGGAATCCTAACAGCAGACAATGCTGTATGCTGATTAAGGTACCGTAACAGTAGTCTTTTATGCAGCCTGTACTTACAATACTAACTTTCCGGCAGGAGGCTGAGCTGGCGGGCGCTGAAAACGTAACTCACTATTTCACGCGCCGGCTCTTTCTTCTTCATTCATAAAGTGGGCGGAGCCGGCGTGACATAGTGAGTTACGTTGTTAGCGCCCGCCCGCCAGCTCAACCTCCTGCCTGCTGGCTGCCGGAAAGTTAGTATTGTAAGTACAGGCTGCATAAAAGACTACTGTTAGCATTGCCTGCAGTTAGGATTCCTACAGTGAGCGGGTCCGGTGTAGCAGAATACAGTGACTGCACCGGGCCCGCTGTAGTTACAGAGCTGGATGCCGGCCCCTTCTCCCTCATCCATGCCTACTAATACACCCGCCACCGCGCTGCGCAGCATGCGGTCGGCGGTATACAAACTGAAGTATTCGCCACATAAGACGCACTGCCTTTCCCCCCCCCCAATTTTTGGGGGGAGAAAGTGCGTCTTATAGGGCGAAAAATACGGTAAGCTAGAAATACAGCCATCATTTTCTGGGTTTTTAAAAACACCCTTTTTGTGCAAAATACTTAATTTGTTCAGCATCAGCACATGTGAAATTCAAGGGTTATACACTGCTGTCATATTCAGTTATTAAACAAACACCCGTTTTGGGCAAAAAAAACTTTAATTGCGGCCTTGTCTGCATCTGTACGTGTGAGATACATCCTTTACATACTGTGGTTCTATTCAGTTATTTGCAAAACAGCAATTTTGGGCAAAAAACTTTAATTGCGGCCTAGTCTGGATCAGTCCGTGTGAGATACACACTTTAGATACTGTGGTTCTATTCAGTGTGAGGCAGTGACAGGCCTCACAGCTGCTAGGGGAGAGATATGGCAGGAGTTTCCATTTATTCGCTGTCAATCAGCAGGTCAAAGGCCGCACCAGGTAGAACAATCAGTCTGGGGTAAGAGCCCAGTCCAGACTGTTAGGAGGAGGAAGAGTCTGTGTGTAGCAGAGGCCTGGGAAGGCTCTGTACAAGTGGGCTCAGCTGAGCTGGCTGAGGGGCCACGGGGCTAAGTGTTAGCCTGAACTCTGGGGGACTCCACAAGGTCTTGGAATCGATGGTCGCTAGGCCAGAGTCAGGAGGACTTCTGGGCCACAATCCCCCAAAAGGTACTGGACATTGGCGCAGGTGCATTGAGGATGGAGCGGCCGAGCGAGCGTCCGCCTTTCAGTGCGCCTGCGCCGGTTGAAGACAGGTACGGAGCAGGCGCCAGATTTTGAATGCAAACAGGGCCAGCAGAGAACGATCCCGTTCGCTAGCCCTGTCAATCAACATGCGGAGGGGGCATCATTATGATAGAAGGATGCGGCTGCTACCAGCAAGTAGACGCCCTACTTGCTGTAGAACAGGTAATTTGGATATTATAACAGTACGTTTTTAGCAAAATCTACTGAACCAAAATGATTAATCACATTATGTATGGATAAATCGCAGTATAGGGATTATAAGTCCACAAAAAAAAAAAAAACTGTTTAGTGGGGTGACAGAAGCCCTTTAATGGCCCCCAAAATCCCTGGGGGGGGTTGATGTAGTAGCAGGAAAGCACACTGTCCCCCTTTCCTCTATGAGCCTCCCCCCCCCCCATGGCACATTTCTCCCACTCCATGATGGGCCAGTGGCAGATGGGATCCATCCAGTTGTTATCTTTGTACAAAATTGTACTACCAAATACCTGTAACTTATGGTGGAACTTGGCTCAGGCTGTGGCTGCTGTCTGGCGCTCATGCTCACTCCTTCCTTCTTCTCTCTGGGCCCTGGGGGCGGAGCTCAGTTGGCCTGCGGGCGGCCGCAACAAAATAGTAAGTAGACTCAGTTTGCGGCGGGCTGTCGGACGCCCAGCGCCCCTGTTGCTATGGTGCCCTGTGCGGCCGCACAGCCCGCACACCCCAAAGGCCGGCCCTGGGTGAGGCCAGAACAAGTACAGGCGATAGTAGATTGGGCTGCTGACAGTGCCTCCAGTTCCTTCACATTGTCTCCCACCCAGTCTCCTGCTGAATGATCAGTTGGCAACTGCAGCCGATGTCCATCAGTCTTTTACCTCACCCCCTTGCAAATCAGCCAAGCAGTCTGAGCACCAAGTCATGCAGCAGTCTCTTCTGCTTTTTAATGACTCTGTTAGCAGGGTTTCCCAGGGCCATCCACCTAGCTCTGCCCCAGAAGTGGAAGAGATTGAGTGCACTGATGGCCAACCACTTATGTTTCAAGATGAGTACATGGGAGGACCATTGCAGCATGTCTCGGATGATGACGAAACACAGGTGCCAACTGCTGGTGCTTTCGTAAGTGTGCAGACTGGCAAGGAGGGCAGGGGTGAGGACTGGGTGGAAGATGATGTGGAGGACGATGGGGTCCTCGACCCCACATGGAATCAAGGTCATGCGAGTGACCTATGTAGTTCGGAGGAAGAGGCCGTGGTCGCACAGAGCCACCAGCACAGCAGAAGATGGAGCAGGGTGCAAAAGAGGAGCAGCCATCGCCTAGACAGTACGCCTGCTACTACCCACTGCAGCAAGGGACCGATCACACCAAAGCCTGCTCCAAGGAGTTCCCTGGCGTGGCAGTTCTTCAGACAATGTGCTGACGACAAGACACGAGTGGTTTGCACGCTGTGCAATCAGAGCCTGAAGTGAGGCATAAACATTCTCAACCTAAGCACAACCTGCATGACCAGGCATCTAAGTGGAAAGCATGAGCTGCAGTGAAGTAGACACCTCAAAAACCAAGAAAGGTCTCTGGCTCCTCCTGCTTCCTCTTCTGCTTCAGTCTCGGCCTCTTCATCCACCTCTGGAGTGACAGTGCCACCTGCCACCCCGCAAACAGAGGATCTGCCAGCAACACCAACACGTGGGTCACCAAGCATCTCCACAATGTCCCACAGAAGCATTTAGCTCTCCATCTCTCAAACACTGGAGCAGAAGAGGAAGTACCCCCCTACCCACCTACGATCCCCGGCCCTGAATGCTAGCATTTCTAAATTACTGGCCTTTGTAATGCTGTCATTCCGTCTGGTGGAGACGGAGAGATTTAAAGGCCGTAAGGCGGTGGCTGTCCCACAGTACATCGTGCCCAGCCGCCACTACTTACCCAAGTGAGCCATCCTTTCCCTGCACAACCAAGTGGGGGACAAAATCAGGTGTGCACTGCGCAACACCATCTGTGGCAAGGTGCACCTCACTACGGATACGTGGATTAGTAAGCAATGTCAGGGACGTTATATCTCCATAACAGCACACTGGGTAAATGCAGTGGCGGCTGGCTTGAGGCGGATAGCAGTTTGGCACATGTCCTTCCACCACCGAGGATTGCAGGGCGCTTCAGTTTGCCTCCTGTTGCTTCCTCCTCCTACTCTGCTTCCTCATCCTCTACCGGCTCCTCATCCAGTCAGCTCAACACTTTCATCACCAACTTCAGCACAGCCAGGAGTAAACGACAGCAGGCAGTTTTAAAATGTATCTGTTTGGGGGACAAGCCCCACACTGCGCAGGAGCTGTGGATGGGCCTTGAACAGACTGATGAGTGGTTGGTGCCAGTGAGCCTCAAGCCCGGCCTGGTAGTGTGCGATAATGGGCAAAATCTCGTAGCAGCTCTGGGACTACCCGGTTTGATGCACATCCCTTGCCTGGCGCATGTGCTGAGGTGGTGCAGAGATTCCTTAAAAATTACCCTGATATTTCAGAGCTGCTGCATAAAGTGCAGGGCCATCTGTGCGCGCTTTCGGCACTCTCACCCTGCTGCTGCTCGCCTTCAGCGCTGCAGCGTAACTTCGGCCTTTCCGCTCACCGCCTCATATGCATCGTACCTACAAGGTGGAACTCCACCTTGCACATGCTGGCCAGACTGTGTGAGCAGCAGCAGGCGATAGTGGAGTTTCAGCTGCAGCACGCACGGGTGAGTCAATCCTCGGAACAGCACAACTTCACCACCAATGACTGGGCCTCCATGCAAGACCTGTGTTCCTTGTTGCGCTGTTTCGAGTACTCCACCAACATGGCCAGTGCCGATAACGCCGTTCTCAGTGTTACTATCTTACTTCTATGCCTCCTTGAAAAAACGCTTTGGGAGATGATGGAAGAGGATGTGGCACAGGAGGAGGAGGAAGAGGGATCATTTCGTAGGGTTTCAGGCAAGTCATTCACAAGTGGCTCCGAGGGTGGGTCCCTTGCCCCATAAATGCCAGGTATACAATTGTCCAGCCAGGGCTCAGTTCTGGAGGATGACGAGGTGGAAGATGAGGAGGAGGAGATGGAGGAGAAGGAACCTTGTTCACAGCAGGGTCGCACACAGACCAGCTCATGGCCATCACTGGTGTGTGGCATGGGGGATACAGAGGACACAGATGATACACCCCCCTGAGAGGACAGCTTTTCGTTGCCTCTGGGCAGCCTGGCACACAAGAGCGATTACATGCTGCAGTGTCTCTGCAACGACCGCCGAGTTTCCCACATTCTAAATTGTGCTGATTACTGGGTGGCCACGCTGCTGGATCCCTGTTACAAGGACAACGTACCGTTCTTAATTCCCTCACTGGAGCGTGATCATAAGATGCGCGAGTACAAGCGCACGCTGGTAGACGTGCTGGTGGTGGCATTCCCATCTGACAGCGGGGGCACAGTGGAAGTACAATGCGAAGGCACAGGAAGAGGTCGCCAACGCAGCTGGGGCACCGCCAGCACCTCAGAAGGCAAAGTTAGCATGGCTGAAATGTGGAAAATCTTTGTCAGCATGCCACAACAACCAGCACCACCAGCTGATATGGAACGTCTTAGCAGGAGGCAGCATTTCACCAACATGGCTGAGCAGTATGTGTGCACACGCCTACATGTACTGAATGATGGGTCTGCCCCCTTCAACTTCTGGGTCTCCAAATTGGGCACATGGCCTGAGCCAGTGTATCATCTGAATGTGTGTTTAGCTCGTCAGGGAGCATTATCACACACAAGCGCAGCCGTCTGTCCACAGTCAATGTGGACAAGCTCACGTTCATTAAAATTAACCAGGCATGGATCCCACAGGACTTGTTCGTACCTTGTGCAAAATAGACATGTATACCGGCCTTACCCAACCATTGTTATACTACAGCACAATTGCTCATTCTTGTATTTTGGATATTTTCCACTCTATTGGAGTGTACCCTAATAAAAAAAATAAAAAAACTGTGTTGGCTACCTTGTCCTCCTCCACTGCTGCTTGCACCTACACCGCTACATCCACTGCCTCCTCAAACTCCTACTCCATATGGACCTCCACCTCATAAATCAAGTTTGTTTGTTTTTTGTACGCATTTTATTTTATGTAATTTCACTAATTTGTCTGTTACATTTTCGGGTGAGATTCACCAATTGTTGGGTGTGATGTACCACTGCTATACCTAGTAGACAGGTTAAAAAATTCACAAATTTGTCTGTTACATTTTCAGGTGAAATTCACAAATTTTTGGGTGTGATGTACCACTGCTCTACCAAGTAGACAGGTTAATAAACTTCACAAATTTTTCTGTTTTATTCTTGGCTTGAAATTTTACAATTTTGGACATGAATAAACCCCTGCTCTGCATAGGTGACATGGAATAAAATTTCAGAAATTCTTCTTTAATTGATGTGCGCCACCTCCTTTCATACAATGCTTAAACTTTAACAAGTTGTCCCACATTTGCACTTTAATAATTTGTCCCACATTTTCACTTCAATAATTTGTTTAACATTTCCGCTCAATCCCCAAAAAATTTAATCCATTAAGTCCATTGAATCAAGATATCCAAATGTATGGTGGACGTCACAGGGACATGCGATCAGGCAGAAGTTAGCTAGAGTCAACAAAACGTCAGCAGGGCCTCTCCTGGCTAACATTTCCAAATCAAAAATACCACAGTGACATTCCCTATAATTTTTTATTAATCATTCCAATAAGGGCATCTTAAGAGTACTGTATTGTTATTTATTGTCACTACCTCCCCGAGTGGGTAATAGCCGCGCGCCCCCTCCTTTCCTTCAATTCTTCAGTTTTAACAGCTTTACCCACATTTACACTGGATCAAAATTAAATTTCATGCATTGATCTCCTTTGGATGTGGTCTCTCTTTCTCACGCCCCCTCTCCGGGGTGGAACACTTGATTCGCCGCTAACCATAAATAACATTGTAGGCGCAGAAAAGAACATCGAAAGTTGATAGAGCAGATATCCAATTGGATCGTGAACATCACGGGGACATCACAGGGACATAGTGGGACAGTATGTTTGCACACTCCTACACGAACTGACTGATGGTTCTGCCCCCTTCAACTTCTGGGTCTCCAAATTGGGCACATGGCCAGAGCTTGCCCTTTACGCCTTGGAGGTGCTGGCTTGCCCTGCAGCCAGTGTATTTTCTGAATGTGTATTTAGCACTAGAGGGGGTTATCACAGGTTATATTTCCCAATGTTTTGGGTTGTACCCGAATATAAAAAAATATAAATAAATGTAAAACAAAAAAGAAGTGTAGGCTACCTCCTCCTCTTCCACTGCCGCTTCAACCTACATTGCCACATCCACTGCCTCCTCAACCTCCTATTCCATATGGACCTCGTCCTCCTAGATCAAGATTATTAGTTTACATTTTTACAGATTTTATGTTATTTGAAGTCATTTCCCTATCCACATTGGCTGGCTCTTAACCACATTTTGCTGGCATTTACAGCCCTCTAGCCCTTTCCGTGACATTTTTAGAGCCATTTTAGTGCTCAAAAGTTTGGGTCCCCAATAACTTTCATGGGGTTCAGGTTCGGGGTTAAGTTCGGGTCAAGAACTCAGACTTTTTTATTAAGTTCGGCCGAACCCGACCATCCAGGTGTCTGCTCAACTCTACCCGTCATTTGTGACAGGAAGTCATGTGACTGGTGCATTCCACGGGCGCGCTCAGAGGACCGGAAGTGATCGCGCTCACTGGCCCAGAACCGCCAACAGCCCCAGGACAATCAGATCCCATTGAGAAACCCCTGAGAGGGGTGCTTGTAGGTGACAACCGCACCAGAAATAGGTGCATTTAGTGTAATTTACCGGTTTTATTCAGTATTGTATACCTTGAATACCAGACAGAAACTGGAAGTGATGTTCACTTCTGGCTCCTCCCAACCATGTGCTCCTTTCTGATTGAGAGACCATTTAAAGCTACAGTTACCATGTATGTAGTGATCCAGTAGGTAAATGTGGGCACTACACAAGGGTCAATTGGGCCACGTGGTACTCCTACTCCCGAGGGACAGTGGCAGTATATTTAACGGTCTATTTTAATGCATTTTAATATGTGTTTATGTGTATTTTCCCTGTGATGTTTGAAGCAGGCCTATTGGGGTGTAGTTCAGCATCCTAGACACTAGAGGGAGATAGGGAACCCCTAGTATATATATTTAGGCCCAGACAGGGAGGAGTCAGTCTGTGTAGTCAGGAGTCTGTGGAGAGACAGAAGTGAGAGGGCACCTTAGCCAGAGGGAGGCTGAGGGCCTCCTCCGGACTTGCAGGTAGACAACCCAGGCTTCTAGTTGCCACCAGGAGGCTAGTGGATGCAGTTTAAGCCTGCCTGAGGCTATTGAGCCAGAGTTAGCTCAGAAGATTGTCACCAAGAGAAAAGTGGACCTCTTGAGAAACCTGCAGTTCCCACCAAGCAAAGTGCAGAGCAGAGCAGAAGAGTATTCCAGCCAACCTGAGAGGAGCTGAAGAGCAGAAGGATTATGTTAAGATATATGACATTTTGTTGATATGCCCTTATACAGCTTATCTATCGATCTACAGTCATATGAATATGTTGTCTGTTTGTTAACCAGAAAGTGTTTAAATAAAGTTGCACACACAGAGAAAAAAAAAAAAAGAGAAAAGAGGCTGCACAGTAAGCAGCAGTGTGTGTTCCTGAGGAAACAAAAGCATGGTGTCTGTGTAAATTTTGTCCTCCATCAGAGAGCTGCTGTAATCCACAAGATAAGTTCAGAAGCAACTTAATCCGGTTATCCTGTCTCTTAAGTAAAGAAATGGCAACAGATTATTTACTTAAAGCAAGGGATATATACCTGAGGAAGTGTTCTACCAAGGATAAAGCCAGTATTAGGGCATACGGGCCTTGGGATTGAGACAGCCAGGAGTTCTGAGGAATAGTGCACAGGATTTCTGAGGAAAAGTGCGGCCTGGTCTATAAGTGTTGTTTTTACCCTCTGAGTATCTTGCAAAGGAACATTGTACCTGCCATTGTTGTAAAAGTCTGCTTATAATTGCTGCTGCCATGTGGAACGGAACTCAGACTGTATAAAGTTAATTGTTTCCAGTAAAGAAAGATTGGTTCACCACAACAACGTGTTCCTCACTCATTACTACTATAAATCGGTGTGCCACCGTTAAAGGCACTGGCGTCACGAATCTTAAAGGGACCTTGCCCCCGGCACATTAAACATCTGCAACATCCAGGGCACCTCATCTACCATCAGGCCTGGTCCCTATACACCGAGAGTGCCCCAGAGGACTCCTGCGTCAGCCTCTTCATCACTGCTCTGCGCCTGCCCAGGGTCTCACCATAACGTAAACAGAGCAACCCTCGATTGCCTAAGTACCGTGACCTCAGTATTAGTGATGTCTCGAACTATTCGCCGGCGAACAGTTCCCGGCAAACATAATTTGTTCACTTTCGCCGCGGCAGGCGAACATATGCGATGTTCGGTCCGCCCTCTTTACATCATCATCGAGTAAACTTTGACCCTGTACCTCACAGTCAGCAGACACATTCCAGCCAAATCAGTAGCAGACCCTCCCACCTCCTGGACAGCATCCATTTTAGATTCATCCGGAAGTTGCTTTCTCAGTGAGAGGAGGGACAGTGCTGCTGCTGATTCAATAGGGAAAGTGTTAGCTAGGTCCACAGACTCATCTGCTGTAAGGACAGCGTCCTGACAACACCCCAAAAAGCCCTTTCAGGGCTGTTACATCAGTCTGCTTTTTTATTTTATTTATATATATATATATATATATATATATATATTGCAGTTGCCTGCCCGTGTGTGAGAGGCTGCAGGCTCAGTCACAGACAATACTGTGTGCACACCATTCATACAGGGTGTGACAGAAAATACATTGCAGATAAAAAATAAATTATATTTAATATTTTTCAGTGATATAATCACTTTTGCAAGCTAGTGTGTGTCAGGCCCACACAGACTATATTGTGGCCACTGGCTAGTGGCTAGGCCTCCACTCATACCGTTACAGGGTGTCACTCACTCAAATACCTTGCAAATAAAAAATATTATATTTAATATTTTTCAGTGATATAATCACAGTTGCAAGCCTGTGTGTGTCAGGCCCACACAGACTGTATTGTGGCCACTGGCTAGTGGCTAGGCCTCCACTCATACCGTTACAGGGTGTCACTCACTCAAATACCTTGCAAATAAAAAAATTTATATTTAATATTTTTCAGTGATATAATCACAGTTGCAAGCCTGTGTGTGTCAGGCCCACACAGACTGTATTGTGGCCACTGGCTAGTGGCTAGGCCTCCACTCATACCGTTACAGGGTGTCACTCACTCAAATACCTTGCAAATAAAAAAAATTATATTTAATATTTTTCTGTGATATAATCACAGTTGCAAGCCCGTGTGTGTGTCAGGCCCACACAGACTGTACTGTGCCCACTGCCCACCACTTATATAGGGTGGCACAGTACCTTGCACGCATAGTACCACTTATGTAAAAAAAAAAATGACAGGCAGAGGCAGGCCACCCCGCAGGGGCCGTTGTGGTCGTGGTGCTGTGATTTCCACTGGTCCTGGAATAATGCCCAGTGTTCAGAGGCCACATACCCTGAACCCAAAAAATTTGGAGAAAATAGTTGACTGGCTTACACAGGACACCCAATCTTCAACAGCTTCCGCTAAGAACCTTGATGCACCATCCTCCTCCAGCTTTGGTCACCTGCTCTCAAGTTACCACTCTCTCGCCCACCGCCACTACCACCACTACCACCACAGCCTCCACGACCGCTTCACTTGATCCCTCAGAGGAGTTATTTACACATCAGATGGATGAAATTAGTGATGTGCAACCATTATTGCCAGAGGATGTAGATAACAGGGATATGTCTCAGTCAGGCAGCATTACACACATGGACGTACAGTGTTATGATGATGATGATGTTGTACCCGCTGCTGCTTCCTTTGCTGAGGTGTCAGATACAAGTGAAGTGGTTGATGATGATGATGTTTCTCTGGATGCCACGTGGGTGCCTGCTCGAAGAGAAGAAGAAGAGGGGGAAAGTTCAGAAGGGGAGACAGAGAGAAGGGGGAGATGAGTTGGAAGCAGGGGGAGGTCGTCGCAAGGAGCTAGTGGCACAGTCAGACAGCATGTATCGGCACCCGGGGTCAGCCAGACAGCACGCCAATCAAAGCATGCTGTCGCCACCACCAGAATGCCATCATTGCAAAGCTCAGCAGTGTGGCATTTTTTTTGTGTGTCTGCCTCTGACAACAGCGATGCCATTTGCAACCTGTGCCAAAAGAAACTGAGTCGTGGGAAATCCAACACCCACCTAGGTACAACTGCTTTGCGAAGGCACATGATCGCACATCACAAACGCCTATGGGATCAACACATGATGACGAATAGAAGCAGCACACAAGCTCAAAGCCACCATCCTTCTCCTGGTCCAGCACTTTCAGCCACGTCAACCACTGCTGTCTTCCTTGCCCCCTCTCAACCACCCGCCACTCCGCCTCTCACCTTCAGAACTTCCATCTCATCTGCCCACAGTCAGGTGTCTGTAAAGGAAATGTTTGAGCGTAAGAAGCCAATGTCACAGAGCCACCCCCTTGCCCGGCGTCTGACAGCTGGCTTGATGGAACTCTTAGCCCGCCAGCTTTTACCATACCAGCTGGTGGAGTCTGAGGCCTTCAAAAAATTTGTCGCTATTGGGACACCACAGTGGAAGGTACCCAGACAATTATTTTTTTCAAAAAAGGCAATCCCAAACCTCTACTCAGTGATTGAAAAGGAAGTCATGGCATCTCTGGCATACAGTGTTGGGGCAAGGGTCCATCTGAGCACTGATATCTGGTCTACAAAGCACGGTCAGGGCAGGTATATCACCTACACTGCGCATTGGGTCAACCTGCTGACGGCTGCCAAGCATGGAATGCATGGCTCTGCAGCGGAGTTGGTGACACTGCCACGACTTGCAGGCAGGCCTACTGCCGCCTCCTTTACTCCTCCTACTCCATCCTCTTCCATAACCTCCTCGGCTGAGTCCACTTCTGCTGCGGCATCTGGCAGCACATCAACTGAATCCTTCCAGCTCCCCAGGGGCTATTCCACATCTCGGATACGACAGTGTCACACTGTCTTGGGGTTGACTTGCCTGAAAGCAGAGAGCCACACCGGACCAGCACTCCTGTCCGCCCTGAACGCACAGGTGGATCAGTGGCTGATCCCGCACCAATTTGTTGGCGGCATTGAATTTGGGCAAGTTGTCACATGTGCCGTGCATGGCACATGTGTTGAATCTCATCGTACAACACTTTGTGTCTAAGTACCCAGGCTTACAGGACGTCCTCAAGCAGGCCAGGAAGATGTGTGGCCATTTCAGGCATTCCTACACGGCCATGGTGCACTTTTCAGACATTCAGCGCCGAAACAACATGCCAGTGAGGCGCTTGATTTGCGACAGCCCGTCACATTGGAATTCAACACTCCTAATGTTCGACCGCCTGCTCCAACAAGAAAAAGCTGTCAACGAGTATTTGTATGACTGGGGTGCTAGGACAGCCTCTGTGGAGCTGGGAATTTTTTGTCCACGTTACTGGACGCTCATGCGCAATGCCTGTAGGCTCATGCGTCCTTTTGAGGAGGTGACAAACCTAGTCAGTCGCACCGAAGGCACCATCAGCGACCTCATCCCATTTGTTTTCTTCCTGGAGCGTGCCCTGCGAAGAGTGCTGGATCAGGCTGTAGACGAGCGTGAAGTGGAAGAGTTGTGGTCACCATCACCACCAGAAACAGCATTGTCATCATCGCTTGCCAGACCTGTGGCAACACTGCAAGAGGAGTATGAGGAAGAGGAGTCAGAGGAGGAATGTGGCTTTGAGGAAGAGGAAGACCAACCACAGCAGACATCCCAGGGTGCTCGTTGTTGTCACCTATCTGGGACCCGTGGTGTTGTACGTGGCTGTGGTGAAGAACAGACCGTCAATGACATCAGTGAGGACGAGGAACGGGAAATGAGTAGCTTGGCATCCAACCTTGTGCAAATGGGGTCTTTCATGCTGTCATGTCTGTTGAGGGACCCTCATATAAAAAGGATGAAGGAGAATGACCTGTACTGGGTGGCCACATTACTAGACCCCCAGTATAAGCAGAAAGTGTCAGAAATGTTTCCAAATTAACGAAAGTCAGAAAGGATGCAGCAGTTCAAAACCAAACTAAAAAATATGCTTTACACATCTTATAAGGGGGATGTCACAGCACAACTGGAATCTAACTGGGGAAGAGGTGAAAGTAATCCTCCTCCTACCACGGCGGCAAGCAGTTGGACAGCACGCTTTACAGATGTGTTGTTGATGGAGGACATGCAGAGCTTTTTCAGTCCTACACATCGCCACAGCCCTTCGGGATCCAGCCTTAGAGAACAACTCGACCGACAGGTAGCAGACTACCTCGCCGTAACTGTAGATATTGACACTCTGAGGAGCGATGAATCCCTTGACTACTGGGTGTGCAGGCTTGACCTGTGGCCTGGGATAACTTCTGGCCTGCCCCGCTTCAAGTGTCCTGTCAGAAAGGACCTTCAGTGCAGCAGGAGGCATTGTCACTGACAAAAGAAGTTGCCTCGGTCAAAAAAGTGTTGATTACCTCACCTTCATTAAGATGAATGAGGCATGGATCTCGAAGAGACTGACAGTGGGGGATACGTTTGACTAACAAAAGGCCTGATGACATGCCTTGGCCTCAAAATGGTCCCCACGCTGCTGTATTTAATGTCTACATACCGTATGACTTTCGGGAATTCTCCGCCACCAACTAGGGTTCAAGCCGTAATGTTTTAGTCACCTTTCTGCCTTGAAAACATCTATTTTTCCGGCCGCTGCTAAAAAAGCGGCTGCAACAATAACATTATTTTTCAGGTATGTGTACATGCCTAATTTTTCTGGCCTCTGGTGCTGCACTGTGGCTGCAAAAACAAAACAAAAAAAGGCACATACAAGTGTCAATTCCCCTTCGTGATCGTTACCTTGTTGTGGTGAAGGGGCTTGCGTATCACAATGAAGTGATCATCACCTCTATGAGTGTGTTGGCAATGTTGCCACACCCCAGATGTTAAGGCCGTTGCTTCATTATGATCAGACCTAAAGTGATCGGCTGGATAATTTTTCATTTATTCATAGAAAAAACAAATTTTCTTTTTCTTTTTTTTTCAGTTGTATGGGTTTTTAATACATAAAATAAAAAAATCTGAATAAAGTCTCTTAATAGTTTATTAGAAATAATGCAGACAATTAAAAAAATCCCCATCAATTCCAATACAAAGCAAGTACAGAGCTCAGAACTAAATTATTTCAGGATGTCGTAATGGTTTGTTAATTCGACAATGGTTAATCAATTCGACACACGTCCCGGATAGGGGATGTAACAGGGATTAACCCCTTAGTGACCAAGCCTGTTTGGGCCTTTATGACCAAGCGTTTTTCTTCCTTTTTTCATGGTCTCGTTCCAAGAGCTATAACTTTTTTATTTTTTCGTCTATATAGCTTTATGAGGACTTGTTTTTTACGGGACAAGTTGTAGTTTTTAATGGCACCATTTTGGGGTACACATAACTTTCTGATTAACTTTTATTTACTCTTTCTGGGAGGGAGATGGGGGAAAACAACATTGCTTACCGGTAATTGTTTTTCTCGATACCCATGACGGCACCCCATGCGACCAGGGACCTCCCATCCGGGACAGGAAACCTGAGAAGATAAAAGGTTCACACCCCCACCATGCACCAGTGATAGTAATAAACAGTACTCCGGAGGTGAATACACATAAGAAAGAAAAGAGAGAGAGATCCAATATGGTACATTATATCTCTACAATACTCAAGAGAGAGAGCTCTCAGAAACCTATAGGCAGTAGCGGACTACTCCGCATATAACCTAATAAAGGGTACTAAGCCCATTAGCTCCCCCTCTTAATTTATCTATTTTTTTATTCATTTTTTTATTATATAGGGAAGGGAAAATTTTGGGGGTGCCGTCATGGGTATCGAGAAAAACAATTACCGGTAAGCAATGTTGTTTTCCCCTCACCCATGACGGCACCCCATGCGAGATAGACTATTAAAGTCAACCTAGGGGGGGACAACCGCCTGAAGTACCTTCCTACCAAAGGCGGAATCCGTATGAAGTTGGAGCCTGTAATGCTTCAAAAAAGTATGCTGCGAGCTCCAAGTTGCTGCTCTACAAATTTGAGCCAGGGAGGCATCCGCCTTCTCGGCCCAGGACGTAGCTACCGCTCGGGTGGAGTGGGCTCCGAACCCTGAAGGGGGTGAGAGACCCTGCGCTAAATAGGCTTCGGAAATGGCCCTTTTCACCCACCTAGCAATAACTGCTGTGGATACTTTCCGCCCCTTATTCCTACCCCAAAACTGAATAAGGAGGTTTTCTTCCAACCTCCAAGCCGAGGTAGACTCTAAATAGGCAAGCAGACATCTTTTGACGTCCAGGCAATGAAACTCCCTTTCTAAACTATTAGAGGGATTAGGACCAAAGGATGGAAGGACAACATCCTGACTTCTATGGAAGTCCGAAACCACCTTGGGCTGGAAGGACGGGGGAGGCCTAATAATAACCTTGTCGTCCAGAACCTGGGTATAAGGAGGAAAGGCCGAAAAAGCTTGTATCTCTGAGATTCTCCTAGCTGAAGTAATGGCCAGTAAAAAGGACATCTTAAAGGAGAGCATGTCTATGGGTATGTCAGACAAGGGCTCAAAAGGTTTCTGTGACAGGGCCGTCAAGACCGTGTTTAGGTCCCAAGGAGGGGACAAGGGTCTTATCGAAGGGCGGATCCTGGAAGCTGCTGACAGAAACCTTTTAACCCAAGGGTGCAGGGCCAACTGGGAATCGAAAAAGTAACTCAAGGCTGCCACATGCACTCTTAGTGTGGAAGCCCTAAGCCCCTTATCCAAGCCAGCTTGTAGAAAGTCTAGGACCCTAGAGACATTAGGAGGGGAGAAGGGGTCAGGACTGATCCCTAAAAAGGAGGAAAAGACTTCCCAAATCTTATTATATTTTCTGGCTGTGGTGGCTTTCCTACTCCCCAACATTGTGGATACTACAGATTGGGACAGACCCCGGCCTAACCAAATCTCCCTTTCAGCCTCCATGCTGCCAGATGCAAAATCTCTGGATTGGGATGCAGGATTGGGCCCTGAAATAATAGATCCTCCCGAGGGGGCAGCATCCACGGGGGGCTACTGCTAGGTCTAGGAGACAGGAGAACCAGGACCTTTTCGGCCACGCTGGGGCCACCAGGGTAATTGTCGCTTTCTCCCTCTGGACTTTTTTCAGAACCTGCGGGATTAGGGAAAAAGGAGGGAAGGCGTAACCCTCCTCCTGAGACCAATTCTGTGCCAAACCGTCTAAAGCTGTTGGATCGTCCAGACGATTTATGGAGAAGAACCTTTCCACTTTCCTGTTCTTCCTGGAGGCAAATAGGTCGACCGTGGGGAGGCCAAATTTCTGTGTTAACTGGGAGAAGACCTCTGGGTTTAGGCACCAGTCTCCCTGTTTTAGCTGGGTGCGACTCAGAAAATCGGCTACTATGTTCTCCTTCCCTTTTATATGGACTGCCGACAGAGATAGATGCTTCTGTTCTGCTAACTGAAAGATCTGTTGACAAAGTGTTGCCAGAGGAGGTACCCTTGTTCCGCCTTGATGGTTGATGTATGCCACTGTAGTTAAGTTGTCTGAGTATAGGATTATGTTCCTGAAGGATATGTCCGGAGCTATTGCTCTTAGGGCCATCTCCACTGCTTTTAATTCTTTGAAGTTTGAGGTGGCCTTTCTGGTTTTCAAATCCCATCTCCCTTGCCAACCTTTGTTCTCCGAGTGGGCCCCCCAACCCCACGGGCTGGCATCCGTTGTTAATACTATTGGATCCTGAAAGGACCATGGTACTCCGGCTGAGAGATTCTCTGTCACAGTCCACCAAAGGAGAGACACTCTCGCCTCCGCGGATAAGTGGAAAATCCGGTCCAACGACTGCTTGCGGCCGTCCCACTGGCGCAGGATGCTTGATTGTAGCTTCCTTGTGTGGGCTTGTGCATATGGGACTGCTGGAAAGGTTGCTGTCAGGTGGCCCAGCACCGCCATTGCCCTCCTGAACGAGCAGAGGTAGGATCTGAAAAGATCCCAAACATGCTCCCTGATGGAGAATATCCTGGTGGACGGGAGGAAGGACTTTTCTACTCGGGAGTCTAACAGGATGCCTAAA
The DNA here is from genome assembly GCF_014858855.1 of Bufo gargarizans. Classification (NCBI taxonomy): domain Eukaryota; kingdom Metazoa; phylum Chordata; class Amphibia; order Anura; family Bufonidae; genus Bufo; species Bufo gargarizans. The sequence goes on along the minus strand of NC_058084.1, from coordinate 247,568,251 downwards.
AATACACAACTCTGAGATGGTGTTAGGCAAGACTTTACCCAATTTATTTTCCAGCCCAAGTTCTTTAATAGGGCGCAGGAAACTTCGATGTTTCGGACCAGGCCTTCCCTGGTCTGGGAAATAAACAGGAAGTCGTCTAGATATGGCAGCAACGGAACCCCTGAGAACCTTAGAAAGGAGGCAACTTCCGCAATCACTTTGGTGAAGATTCTTGGGGCCTGAGAAACCCCAAAAGGCAGGGCTCTGTATTGCAGGTGCAGACAATCCCCCTGAACCCAGACTGCTGTCCTCAAATACTTCTGGGAGGACACATGAATTGGCACGTGGTAGTACGCGTCCTCTAAGTCCAGAGTCGCCATCCAGCAATCCTTTGATAGGAGATCTATGGCCGATCTTATGGTCTCCATACGAAATTTTTTGTAGCTGAGGAATCTGTTTAATCTCTTCAGGTTTAGGATTACCCTGAAGGAGCCGTTGGGTTTTTTTTACTAAAAAAAGAGGGGAGTAGAACCCCCTGCCCTTCTCTGCCTGCGGAACCGGGACAACCACCCCTTTTTGCAGAAGCAGCAGGACCTCTGACTCTAAGGCCTGTCTTTTGACTAGATCCTTGGGGTAATCTGTCAGAATGAACGAATCCCGGGGACGGGACAGGAGCTCCAACCGGAATCCCTCTCCAATCCCCCCCAAGATCCAGCCATTCTTGGTTATGTTTTTCCAGGCCGGGAGAAACAGAGACAATCTTCCCCCTACCTGGGGTTCGGCGTCATTGCTTATCTTTGGGTCTAGGATCCTGGGATTTAAAAAGGAAACCTCCGGATTTCTTAGGGAATTTATCCTTTTCTCTTCTATCATACTGCCTACCCCTTTGCCTTTTACCTTGGTATCTACGAAAGGGGGGGCGTTGAGGAGCTGGAAATCCCTTCTTTTTGTCTGAGGCTTTTTCAAGTATATCGTCGAGAGAGGATCCAAAGAGCCTGTCACCCTCACAGGGGATAGAACATAACCTAGCCTTAGAACCCTGATCAGCCTTCCAGGACTTCAACCAAATCGCTCTCCTGGCCGCATTGGACATAGCGGATGATCTGGCGGAAAACCTAACAATATCCGTGGAGGCATCGGCTAAAAAATCTACGGCCTTAAAAAAGGTGGGAAGGGAGGCCAACACCTCCTCTCTCGGCTTCTTCTCACTGAGATGCTGCTCTAACTGTTCCAGCCAGATATGCAGCGACCTAGAGACCCATGACGCTGCCACCGCTGGTCTCAGGCAGGTAGAGGATGATTCCCAGGCCTTTTTCAAGTAAAAGTCCGCTTTCTTATCCAGAGGGTCAGACAGGCTACCTAAATCATCAAACGGCAGTGCAGACTTTTTAGCAATCTTCGCTACCGGAGCGTCAACCGTGGGGGCCTTGTCCCAACAGGCTGCTACCTTCTCATCAAAAGGATATTTTCTTTTAACGGAGCTTGGGATAAAAAACTTCCTATCGGGATTTTTCCATTCCTTTTTAATCAATGCTTGAACATTCTCATGAATGGTGAAAACCCTCTGTTTTCTGGGACCTAACCCCTGAAAGGCAATATCTGCTGTCGACTTAGCCTGTTTTTCCTCTTCTAACTGCATAGTTGCTCTGACTGCTTTAAGGAGGTTTTGGGTGTCTTCGGGTGAGAAATAGGAGCCCCCTGTTTCTTCCTCCGCTGACGAAGTAGCGTCATTAGAGAGTAACTGGCCCGCTTCTCTCTCTTCCACGTCAGACTGGTCTATATCCGAATCCCTAACATCCGGAGATTTTTCCGGAGACCGCGGGCGATTTTTACTCAGGGATCTTAAGGAGGCTTTCACCTCTGATCTTATTAAAGATCTCATATTCCTAGAAAGGCTCTGAGATTCCTCCGCCACCAACTTATCGATACATGGGGTGCATAACGGCTTGGAATATGAGGAAGCTAGGGGGGCCTTACATCCCGCACACTCCTTATGCTTCGTCTTAGAGGCCGCTTTTTTGGGGGGCTTTACCACCTACACAAATCAAGCAGATAACACCCCATTAGTAAGAAAAAGGTACGTCTCACCAAAGGTCTTTTTCTTTCAGCCCCCACTCCTCAGGACTAGTACCGGACTTGCAGGCCTTGAGGGTTCCAGGGGTTCGGCGCGTCCGTCTGCAGGCTCCGACATTCTTCAGGAATCAAGAGCTTCTTCAGCACCACACTGTGTGCCACATCAGCCGGCTGGGTTCCCCCCCTCTGCCCCATTTATATTTTAGGGACGCGCCGGGGCACACATCAGCGCTGAACCCGACTTCCGGGTTAAGCCCCGCCCCCCCGCGTCGGGGCGCGCGCAGACGCCCCCTTGCGACGCCGCAGGAGACCGGCAACCCCGGAAGTAAGGAGGGACGCCGCCTGAACACGGCCATAGCGGCTCCCTCAGGCCAGCACCGGGATGTGGGGGAAGAAGGAGCCCAGACTTGTAGGCAGCAGCCCCGGAGAGCATAACGCCACCTGGGGGAGGCCACCCACCGGATAAGAACCTGGGCCTCCCCCCGGCTGCAGGTGAGAACCGACGAGGAGTCTTCCCAGGGACTTCCTATCCGGAGGACAGGAAACCTGAACTGGTGCATGGTGGGGGTGTGAACCTTTTATCTTCTCAGGTTTCCTGTCCCGGATGGGAGGTCCCTGGTCGCATGGGGTGCCGTCATGGGTGAGGGGAAAATAGCAATACTGCCACTGCGTTTTTACATTATAAATTTTACGGCGTTCATTTTTCGGTACAAATAACATAATATCTTTATTGTCTGGGTCAGTACGATTACAGTGATACTTTTTTTACAGTGATACTTTTTTTGATAATTTTTTTTACGTTTTACTACTTTTTTTTCCAATAAAACCCCTTTTATTAACCCAAAAAATGATTTTGCATTGCCACTTCACAAGACCCATAACTTTTTTTTTCTTTTTCTATGGAGTTGTGTGAGGGCTTGATTTTTGAGGGACAACTTGTATTTTTCATTGGTGTCATTTTGGAGTAAATGGCGCTTTTGGATCGCTTGTTATTACGTTTTTTTTCGGTGGAAACTAAGAATAAATTAGAAATTCTGTCTTTTTTTTATTTTTATTTTTTACGGCGTTCACCATAGGGGATAATTTATGTAATATTTATGTAGTCCGGGTCGTTACAGACGTGGCAATACCAAACATATGGGGGATATTTTCTTTTTGCTATTTTTTTCATTGAAAAGCGTATTTTCAATGGAAAAAAAGCTTATTTTTTTATTTTATGGAATTTTTTTAATTGAATAAATGTGTATTTTTTAAAAAAAATATTTACTACTTAAAAGTCCCACAAGGGGGGCGTGGCTAGGCTGCTGAACGGGATGGCTGCCTGAGTACAGAGCTCCTGCACCTCAGCGACTATAATCCTGCATGCCTGTCTTTGATCACGCTACAGAGCTACCTAACTGCTCCCACAGATGAACAATACCCCCGGTGACATTATGGGGAAAACAAAAAAGCATCTGCAGAGGCTACAGGACGGTAACCTGGAGAGCTACTTTGACTGGGGAAAGTTTAAAGATGGCGCCGACGATACAGACAGAGGAGCGCTAAGATCGCCTGTGAGTGCAATGTCTCCAGCACCTGCTGTTCGATCGCCCTCCCCACCGGACATCTCCGACAGCCAAGTCCTTGTGCATACTTCACCTCCGTCTCTTCCACCGACACCAGAGGAGGCCAGGGCCGCAGGACAAACTCACCATAGATTCCAAGATGGCGCCCGTCCTCCTGCCCGACGGGACCAGCTGCCTGGATTTCCTCACCCCCAATTGATTGCGGGACACACTGGGAGCGGAACCCAGCTGAGTGAGTACACCTCATATGCTAGTGCCACCCCAGATCCCTTCCAACTGCTCCCCACCTCTGACAAGCCTGTCACCGAGGATTCCCTGAAGAATATGCTGCTAGCTTTGAAGTCCTCTTTGCAGACGGACATTGCAGGGCTGATTAACCCTCTCTCTGCTAGATTGCAGACTGCAGAGGAGAAAATCCATCATGTGGAAACAAAGATGGGCGATTTTGCCTTGTCCCAGAATACTGTTATCGATGCCCACAACACCTTAGCTGATGAGCTAGAAGCTATCAAATTTAAAATGGCAGACTTAGAAGACCGCTCAAGACGCAACAATGTAAAGTTCAGGGGTATTCCTGAAGAAGTTGCCCCTCAAGAGCTGCAAACCTATTTAAAGGGATTAATAAAAGCGCTTCTACCGCAGATTCCAACACCAGACATGATTATTGACAGAGCCCACAGGCTTCCTAAACCCCCACACTTGGGTCCGAATGTCCCGCGTGACACTTTGGCGCGAATTCATTTCTTTCACACTAAAGAGGCACTTATGGCTGCAGCGCGAAACAAGAACCCACTACCTGCTCCGTATCAGAAAATCAAACTTTTCACGGACCTCTCTATGGTCACCCTTCGTCGGCGCAGAACGCTACTGCCTATTACGACGGCCCTCCGGGACAATGATTTCCCCTACAAATGGGGTTACCCCCTGAAGATTCTTGTCCGGAAAAATGGACAGACCCATGCCATCAAGACCCTGGAAGAAGGGAAACATCTGCTTCAGCTGTGGCAAATCCCGCTGCCTTCCAGCAAGGCGGATACTGACCCTACCTCCATGACCTCCAGTGCCACCCTTGCAGCGGAGGGCTGATGCCCTAGACACCCTCATATCAGATGACGTCTCCTATATCAGGACTGCCACGGGGGCGAAGCTTTGTTTACTCTTCCCCCTTGGCTTCTCTGTGACATCCTATTTGGGCATTTTTATAGCATCCAGTTGTTATGGTGCAGGCCCTCGGATACCTCGTTTTTCTTTTTGCTTAGTTCATTTTGATTCTAGCACCGAACTCTCGCCTTACCTATACTTAGACGGTTACCACCGTCTCGTTTATTGCCTACTGAGATTTGGACGGCGACCTCCGTCTTATCTGTTTTGTTTGTTGTCTCTCCCACCCTCCCTCTTTCCTCCCTCTCTTACCCTCAATAGTGCCTTAGTAATCGTACTCTAACGTATTGATATTGCATACTTTTACTGTGTCTTCTTCTTCTTAGCAGGAGCTAGGATAACTATACTCTTTTAACATCATGGGTCTCAAGATTATGTCCCTTAATGTTAAAGGCCTTAATTGTCCTCAGAAAAGATCTTACATGTGGAAAGAAGCTTTGTCAGCTAATGTTGATGTTTTATGTATCCAGGAGACTCACCTACTGCCAGCAGACGCCGATAGAGTACGCCACCGCCTGTTTCCTAATATTCTGCACTCCCACTGTGACAGGAAGAAAAGAGGTACCCTGATCGCTGTCAAAAACACTGTTGCCTATACCCCCATCAAATCCAGACTTGACCCGAACGGTCGCTATATTATTCTAGTTTGCTCCATCAATAACATTACATATACACTGGTTAACTTATATGCCCCCAACTCCCGACAACTGGCCTTCCTACACAAACTGATGCGCAATGTGAATAAGCTCAAACAGGGGAAAGTAATCCTCTGTGGAGATTTTAATACCGCTTTACAGCCTGACATTGACTCCACATCTCCTGCAAGGAGACTTGATAGAGGGGTCGCTTCCTTCCTGTGTTCTGAAGGCCTAACGGACATATGGAGAGCCCAACATAGCCTGGAGAGGGACTATACCTTCTTCTCCCCGGTACATATGACATACTCAAGGATAGATATGTTTATGGTGGATCATCCTTCCCTACTCCACACACTATCTACTGAGATCGGCCTTATCAAATGGTCGGACCATGCCCCGATTGCTATCACCCTTGAGGAACGGTTTCAATCCTCAAGAGCCCCTATTTGGAGGAATAATGCATTTCTCTATAATAACCCGAAGCATGTTTTGGAACTTTCCACACACCTGAATGAATACTTTCATTTTAACAGCGGATCAGTTTCAAACCAGTTTATCTTGTGGCAAGCCCACAAAGCGTTTATACGGGGATCTATGATTAAGCTAAACTCCACAGTAAAGAAACTCAGAGAGCGAGATATTACACAAACCTTAGAACACATTGCTGACCTGGAAGCCATAAATAAACCCTCCCCCACCTCACAGACCTCTAATGAACTTAGACTTGCACGGAATAAACTTAGCGGCCTACTACTCCAAAACTACCACAAATCCCTTTTGAGGCTCCAATCCAAATTTTACTCCCAAGGAAACAAAGCGGGCAGACTTTTGGCCCAACAGTTGAAGGCTCAACAGTCGAAGTCGAAAATCTCCCATCTGGTACATCCCACCACTAAGATGAAATTAATTCATCCCAGAGACATTGCCAACCAATTCAAAGCATACTATCAAGCACTATACAATCTAAGAGATGATACTCCACTACCTGAAAACTACTCGGCCTTAGTAGAGGAGTTCCTCCTGCAAGCGTCCCTCCCTACTCTTTCCCAGTCACAACTACAGTCACTAAATGCTCCATTTTCAACCACAGAAATCAAGAAAGTGATCACGTCACTCCCATTGGGCAAATCCCCTGGCCCTGACGGACTATCTAATGAGTACTTTCGCCACTTTCAGCATATCTTGACTCCTTACATGTTGGAAATGTTTAATGCCATACAGGAGGGACACTCTTTCCCCCCAGAAATGCTAGAGGCACTAATTGTCACCATCCCAAAACCCGGCAAAACACCTGATGTACCCCAGAATTTCCGACCTATCTCACTGCTTAACTCTGACGTTAAAATTTTTGCCAAAGTCATTGCTAACAGATTAGCTCCACTCCTCCCATCACTGATCCACCCGGATCAAACCGGGTTTGTGCCAGGCCGACAAGCTTCTGACAATACCAGGCGAATCGTGGACTTATTCAATTATGCTGAGGTGCGTGGTCTCCCAATGCTTGCGGTCACATTAGATGCGGAAAAGGCGTTTGATCGCCTGCACTGGGACTACGCATTTTCGACACTCCGCCACATGGGCTTCTCAGGACAGATACTACAGGCCATCCAATGCCTATATTCCTCTCCCTCCGCGAAAGTATGGGTCAATGGAGTACTATCGGATTCGTTTGGAATCACCAACGGATCTAGACAGGGGTGCCCTCTATCACCCCTATTATTTATCTTAGCATTAGAGCCCCTAGCACAGACTATAAGAAACTCGCCTTCAGTAGCGGGGATGGAGATAGGGGGAAGATCCCATAAAATTACACTTTATGCGGACGACATCATTCTCACTCTAACCGACCCCATCAACTCGTTAGGAACTGCCCTTGGATTGATCTCACACTATGGATCCCTCTCCTACTATAAGATTAACAACACTAAATCTCAAGCATTACCCATTAACATACCCACGAAGGAGAAGGCCACCCTACAATCTTTTCATGAACTAGACTGGCAAACGTCAGAAATCCCCTATCTAGGAGTGAAGATTACTTCACCTTGCTCCCTTCTTTATGATAGGAACTATCTCCCCCTTCTAGCCACTCTATCGCGTGACTTGACTAGCTTCGCCATGAAGGCATTGTCCTGGGTGGGTAGAGTAGCTTCTTTCCAGATGATGACCCTCCCCAAGCTCATATATATATTCCGTGCCCTACCAATCCCGGTCCCTGCAACATTCTTCAAAAAGGCACAGTCGATTTTGGGCAAGTATGTCTGGGGTCCGACCAAGCCCAGAGTAGCTCGAGCATTATTGACTAAGAAAAAACACGCTGGAGGGTTAGGCCTCCCTGACATTAAAGACTACTTCCGAGCCGTATCACTCTCATTTGCTCGGGAATGGTGGATCCCTGACAATACAAAAGCCTGGATTCAGATTGAGTCCCACACAATCAAAAATGCTAGTTTGAAAGACTACCTGATCCATTCGTTATGGAACCCCTCCCAATCGCACAATGAATTGCTGACAGTACGGCATATCGGCAACCTGTGGTCCACAGTTCACAGAGCGCAGGCGGACTCCAAATCCACCCTGCTACCTCAAGCTGACATAAGCGCACTGGAACTCAACATTACTGACATTAACCTGACAAACTGGCGGGGAAAGGGGATTGTTTCCATATCCCAAATAATGCCGGATGGCCACCTCCTCCCATTTGATTCACTTCACAGCTTATTCGCATTGCCGCATACAGAATTCTATAATTATTTGCGAATACGACATTTTATCGCAAATATTAAACAATCTCCACCCTCAATAAACTCTTGCATACTAAGACTGTTTCAATTCCCGTCCCTCTTCAGAAAACATACCACACGATACGTATATGACGTATTAGGAGACAAAGCCACATTCACCAAGACCTTACCCATAAAAAAATGGGAACGAGAGTTGGGGAAGACTTTCCTAGATGAAGATTGGATTTTGGCTATTAGGTTTTTGACTTCTAATTTTAAATGTGTCACACACTACGAGGCAGGGCTTAAGACCCTATTACATTGGTACCTTACTCCACAGAGGCTAAACATAATCTACCCCTCATCCTCTCCACATTGTTGGCGAGGTTGTGGCGCTAAAGGCTCTCTACTTCACATTCTATGGGACTGCCCAATACTTACCCCTTATTGGCACAGTGTTTTTGACTTGATATCAGGGTTGGCAGCCCAGAATATTGATCCTATCCCGGAGCTGGCTCTTTTGTTTCTGGGTATACACGCTATCCCTCCAGTACATAGGAATATCACAGGACATGTTTTGCTTAGTGCTAAGCTAATTATCACACGTCACTGGAAGCAACCAACCTCGCCGACCTTAGCTGAGGTCATACAAGAGATTAACACGTCTTGTAGGTATGAACATTCCATACCTTGCACGACTATCTCTTCTAAATCCAAGCAACTTACCTGGGGTCCTTGGCTCCAAAATCCTAATTACTCACCCTAAATTTTGGATAAATATGTACTATTCACTGCTGTTGGACAATACCACACATTACCTGAAGGCCCTTCCTTCCCTTCCCCCCTTTTTTCCCTTCCCCTCATTCCCCTTGATTGTTATGGTCCTTTTGTTGCAGACCTTACTGTACTTTGTTCTCACTTTGCAAACCACCTACGTATTATGCTTTAGTAACAAGCCTATTGTATAAGCGTTTACACATGCTATTTTGATCAGGAATTTCTGGATATACGGCTTGATATCTATGCTTTACTAAAATGCCAATAAAAATGATTTACTCTAAAAGTCCCACAAGGGGAGTATAATATACAGTATTTTGATTGCTTTTAAAATGTAATGCATTATCTTCATAAGGCATTACATTTCAATAGCAATGCTATTCAAACCTTGACCAGCAGGCTGCGCCAGAGAGGCACAGCCTGCTGGAGATAACTGAAGACAGGCTCGGGCCCCTGATCGGAAGCAAGGTAAGCTTCCGAACACATCAGCACCCCGCGATCTTATTTTCGGGGTGCTGATGGGAGACAGAGGGAGTCCGCTCCCTCTGTCACCACTTTACATGCAGCGGGCGCCATTGCGCCCGGCATGTAAAGGGTTAAACAGCCCGGATCGGCACTCCTGCCGGTCCAGGCTGTTAGAGCAGGGTCCCGGCTCTCATGTGAGAGCCGGGTCCGTGCTCCCCGCTCCATGGGGGATCCGTGCAGCGCTTAGACCGGGCTGCCGTAAAAACGCGGCGGCCCAGCCTAAGGCCTCTTAGTGACCACCGTAAAAACACGTATGGGTGGTCACTAAGGGGTTAAACTGATAGGAATAGTACTAGTTAAGACACCATTCATATAGGGTGTCACACCACATTGCTCCGTGCACGTGCAGTGCCCCAAGTTGGGAGTAAGAGGACTGACCAAGCTGCTTTTTCCATCTCCCGGTTCCTAAAATCAATTCAGTTTGGTGTATCAGAGTTTGGCCTGTCACTGTGAAGGCAGTCGAAGATATCCAGCCTAAATTTTTTTCACAAAAGGCAATCCCTGATATGGGACGTAACAGGGATTAAACTGATGAGAATAGTACTACAGAAAATACCACTCATATCGGGTATGACAGTAAATTGCACGGCACAGATGCAGTGACCGTGGCATGGATTCAAACAAAGGGGAGGGAGCCAGCGTTTTTTAACAATCTCCCCGTTCGAAAAATCAATTTAATAAATGGACCCCAGATTGGGGATCATACAGGGATTAAACTGATGAGAATAGTACTACAGAAAATACCACTCATATTGGGTGTGACAGTAAATTGCACGGCGCAAACGCAGTGACCGCGGCATAGATTCAAACAAAGGGGAGGGAGCCAGCCTTTTTTTAACCATCTCCTTGTTCGAAAACGAACGGAAAATTTTATGTTTGCCACATCTCTACTCACTATCGCAATACCCTGCAGGGCGGCGTACTGCATGTATGTCTATGTCTTTTATGTTTATGCATTTTACTTGCTCCTGAGGAAGGGAGTGTTTGTGTAAACCGCCGAAATGCGTCGAGCCTAGATTCCAATAAATATAATGATATTTATTGACAGTACTCTGATGTCATGATTTTGAGTGTGAGTAGTTAATTCTTGTCACTTCAACACATTCTTTGAGAACACCCCCCCTAGAGGAGGAGTTTGGCAGAGCTGTTCATTTGAACACTTCCAATTGGATAAACGTCTATGGACTCACACCCATTTTAATGACATCACAAAGCTCTGACAGGGTCAATCGTCTGTCAATTACATGACCAGATACACACCCACTACCACAAAGGCAGGGATTCGCAGAGCTGTTTATCTGAATATTTCCAATTGGATGAATGTCTATGGACTTACATCCACCTTAATGCAGCTCTGATAGGGTCAATCATCTGTCAATTATATGACCACATACATACCTCTCCCCCTATAGGCAGGGATTGGCAGAGCTGTTCATTTGAATACTTCCAATTGGATAAATGGCTATTTACTCACACCCACTTTTATGATATCATGCAGCTCTGATAGGGGCAATCATCTGGCAATTTTATGACCAGATACACCCCCCCCCCCCCCCCCAAAGGCAGGGATTGGCGGAGCTGTTCATTTGAATACTTCCAATTGGATAAACATCTATGGACTCACACCCACTTCAATGAAATCATGCAGCTCTGATACAGGCAATCATCTGTCAATTATAGTACCTAGGTCATTTATATCACATCCACGGTGTTCCGCATTCAATGTAGCCCAAACCCCTGATGAAGCCAGATTAGCTGGTGAAACATATTGGGGCAGTCTTAGGTTTTAGTTTGCTGACCTCTTATGTTTATGTGCCTTCAAATGTTTGATCAATACACAGATACGTGCTATGCTATAAGCGATCAGTGTGTGCCAGTGCGCACTTCAATCAGAGTGGTGGTGTGGGGAAGTGCACTCCCAGCCACCGTCTAAAAACGAAGCAATTCAATAACACAGTGATCTGGCACTAATAATGAGCATCAGCTAGTTTTAACCCACACTGTTTAGAGCTCACTTATAAAAGTAAATAGATGTGCTGACTTCCTTTCCAGAAGTACCGTCTATGGTTGCTGCAGTTATTCCTGTGACACTACAAGTGAGCCTGGCGGGGGTGTGCGTTATCCAATACACATTTGCACGTTTATTTTAATCATTATTTTAAATATTGTTTTAAATATTGGTCTCACTAGCCTGATAATTTATACAAATAATTTTATATGTACTGTATGTCCAGTAACGAGTGATGATTTTTAATCTGGCAAGTTTATTCTGACAGTGTCGAAAGCCTCTCTAGATTCTTCACCCCAAACTCAAATAGATTTTAGATCCTTTTTATCATCTCCAGCATTACCTTCTCTCTTAGATTTCCATTCTGTGGACCTTTATTTCCATAATCTACATATATTTTAGACCTACGGATCTGGTATATCTATCTGACCAGAGTCTAATCTGTGGATTGGCGCCCACATGGTGGTAGGCCCTCTTTTCTTTTTTCATTCTCTTCCCCAATCACAGCCATGCCATTACTAATCATGGCTGTGATAGCTTCTAAGTGCCCTCAAACTCAAAAGCTTGTTGATTGGCTGCACTGCAGCCTTTCAACAAGCTTTATTAAAGGGAGTCTTTCATCTAAAATGACCATTATAGAACACTAACCCCATGATCTGCATTATAGTCCCCATATTTGCATGCTACTTACCGTATAGCTGTCCGTCGCCTATTTTTGCTAAAAAACACTTTTAGTCAATATGTAAATTAGGTTCTGAAGGTGTCCAGGGGCAGGGTGCAAGCTGCCGGAGCCCAGGCCCCTCGTCACTTTTCATATGAAACCACTCCCCTTTCACCCCTGTGGCCCACCCTAGGTTCTACAGAAATCCAGCGCCATTCACAAGATTTGCCGCCCCTGCGCACTTTATTCCCCATTATTGGCAGAGGCACAAGGCTGGCTAGATGTACGGGCTGGCACATGCTTATTAAATGCTCTTGTGCCTCTGCCCATTATAGGGAATGAAGTGCGCAGGCACGGAGAATGTGCGCTGGCGCTGGATTTCTGAAGAACCTAGGGCGGGCCAGAGGGGTGAAAGGGCAGGGGTATCATATGAAAAGTGACGAGGGGCCTGGGCACCAGCCGATTGCACGCCGCCCCTGGGCACCTTCCGAACCTAATTTACATATTGAATAAAAGCGTTTTTTAGCAAAATTAAGTGACGGACAGCTATATGGTAAGTAGCAGTCAAATATGGGGACTATAATGCAGATCATGGGTTTAGTGTTCTATAATGGTCATTTTAGGTGAAAGACTCCCTTTAAATTCCAGAACATCAAATTGAACTTTGCAGTTCAGGTTCGCTCAACACTATTCCATATATCTCAACAGTGCTTTGGATTGTGGATTGTTCTTACCTCCCGACTCATGAATTTAGCTACTCCTTTTGACCTTGATTATTGGATTCTAATTTGGCTTTTCTGCATCTCCTGGTTTGACCCTGGCTTGGTTCTTGGACTCCCTTCTGCCTGACGTATTTAAACCTGGACTTAACTGCTCATGTATGACCTTGGCTTGGTATTGTTTAGTGCTCTGCTTTCTGATTTGGCTTCATTGTTCTCTTTTGGTTTTGATCCTGTAATTAGTACTTTGGTTCTGGGGTTTTCTCAAGATTTGTGTGCCTGCCTGTCGCTTTGTTTATTGTTTTCTCCCTCTGCTTGAGCCCTGGTGAGCCCTAGCACATAAATAAGCAGGGGCCATCAACCATATGTGGTCCACCACTTAGGTATGTTGTAAAAGTAGGCAGGGACAGAGATGCTGGTGAAATTTAGGGTTCACTTGTTCTCCCAGTGAGACTAACGCTGACATTAAAACTAACCCCTGACCCTAATATTAACCATAACTCTAACCCCAAACCTAATACTAACCCTAATATCCCAACCTTAACCCAACCACCCCCAAAACATCATGTACCTCACACAGTGAGGTACACACTGTCCAGATATATATAGGTACTCACAGCATCTGTTATACCTCGTACCGGACATAACATATACAGCAGTGTCCCTATACTTTAGGTATGAGGTATAACAGATGTAGTCAGAACAGATATATATTATATACTGTAGTGTACTGATATATTTGAATCCATTGCATATTCTATACCTCGTACCTCACATATCAGTACACTGCTGTATATACACTACGTGCAGAATTATTAGGCAAATGAGTATTTTGACCACATCATCCTCTTCATGCATGTTGTCTTACTCCAAGCTGTATAGGCTCGAAAGCCTACTACCAATTAAGCATATTAGGTGATGTGCATCTCTGTAATTAGAAGGGGTGTGGTCTAATGACATCAACACCCTATATCAGGTGTGCATAATTATTAGGCAACTTCCTTTCCTTTGGCAAAATGGGTCAAAAGAAGGACTTGACAGGCTCAGAAAAGTCAAAAATAGTGAGATATTTTGCAGAGGGATGCAGCACTCTTAAAATTGCAAAGCTTCTGAAGCGTGATCATCGAACAATCAAGCGTTTCATTCAAAATAGTCAACAGGGTTGCAAGAAGCGTGTGGAAAAACCAAGGCGCAAAATAACTGCCCATGAACTGAGAAAAGTCAAGCGTGCAGCTGCCAAGATGCCACTTGCCACCAGTTTGGCCATATTTCAGAGCTGCAACATAATTGGAGTGCCCAAAAGCACAAGGTGTGCAATACTCAGAGACATGGCCAAGGTAAGAAAGGCTGAAAGACGACCACCACTGAACAAGACACACAAGCTAAAAAGTCAATACTGGGCCAAGAAATATCTCAAGACTGATTTTTCTAAGGTTTTATGGACTGATGAAATGAGAGTGAGTCTTGATAGGCCAGATGGCTGGATTGGTAAAGGGCAGAGAGCTCCAGTCCGACTCAGACGCCAGCAAGGTAGAGGTGGAGTACTGGTTTGGGCTGGTATCATCAAAGATGAGCTTGTGGGGCCTTTTTGGGTTGAGGATGGAGTCAAGCTCAACTCCCAGTCCTACTGCCAGTTTCTGGAAGACACCTTCTTCAAGCAGTGGTACTGGAAGAAGTCTGCAAGGTAAGAAAAACATGATTTTCATGCAGGACAATGCTCCATCACACGCGTCCAAGTACTCCACAATGTGGCTGGCAAGAAAGGGTATAAAAGAAGAAAATCTAATGACATGGCCTCCTTGTTCACCTGATCTGAACCCCATTGAGAACCTGTGGTCCATCATCAAATGTGAGATTTACAAGGAGGGAAAACAGTACACCTCTCTGAACAGTGTCTGGGAGGCTCTGGTTGCTGCTGCACGCAATGTTGATGGTGAACAGATCAAAACACTGACAGAATCCATGGATGGCAGGCTTTTGAGTGTCCTTGCAAAGAAAGGTGGCTATATTGGTCACTGATTTGTTTTTATTTTGTTTTTGAATGTCAGAAATGTATATTTGTGAATGTTGAGATGTTATATTGGTTTCACTGGTAAAAATAAATAATTGAAATGGGTATATATTTGTTTTTTGTTAAGTTACCTAATAATTGTGTACAGTAATAGTCACCTGCACACACAGATATCCCCCTAAAATAGCTAAAACTAAAAACAAACTAAAAACTACTTCCAAAAATGTTCAGCTTTGATATTAATGAGTTTTTTGGGTTCATTGAGAACATGGTTGTTGTTCAATAATAAAATTAATCCTCAAAAATACAACTTGCCTAATAATTCTGCACTCCCTGTACTATATATCTGTACACACTGCATGTATTAAACTGTATAATAAATGCAGTGGGTACAGATATATAGTATATTGTAGTGCAGACATATACGTCAGGTACAGGGTATAATTTATACCTTGTACCACATAACCATCGCCAACATGTGACCTGTGATGTTACCCCTCATTTTACCCACTCTATTATATCTTCCACCAGAATAGAATGGAGTGGTTAAAAGGAGGTTCTTGCTCTTTAGTCTTTGAGGCAGTAAAAGATAAATACTCCATTCCCCTCTCAGAATAAGAAAATTAAGCTCATGAGTTTCCTTCCAACCTATGATTCTCTACACTTATTTATCCCTTGTTCTAAGGATTGTTCAGCATTCAGAACCCCATATGTATCTATAAGGCTACTTTCACACTAGCGTTCGGGCGGATCCGTTCTGAACGGATCCGCTCATATTAATGCAGACGGTGGCTCCGTTCAGAACGGATCCGTCTGCATTAAAATGGCAAAAAAAAGCTAAGTGTGAAAATAGCCTCGGACGGATCCGTCCAGACTTTCAATGTAAAGTCAATGGGGGACGGATCCGCTTGAAGATTGAGCCATATTGTGGCATCTTCAAACGGATCCGTCCCCATTGACTTACATTGTAAGTCTGGACGGATCCGCACGCCTCCGAACAGCCAGGCGGACACCCGAACGCTGCAAGCAGCGTTCAGCTGTCCGCCTGTCCGTGCAGAGGCGAGCGGAGCGGAGGCTGAACGCCGCCAGACTGATGCAGTCTGAGCGGATCCGCATCCATTCAGACTGCATCAGGGCTGGACGGCTGCGTTCGGGTCCGCTCGTGAGCCCCTTCAAACGGAGCTCACGAGCGGACACCCGAACGCTAGTGTGAAAGCAGCCTAACATGTCAAAAGTTTTTGTGAAAGTTAGTGATCCTTCAATTTTCAGTTGCATGTTACTGCCAAAATGAAAAAGAAAATAGGTATACAATTTTCTGATGGAAGTGTCCCTTTAAGTTCTCTTGGAGACAATAGGTTGAACTGATATTCTCTTTTTTTTATTTTACTATTCCTCCTAAGCACTGAGCAAGGTGCAGGGGTGTCATTATGGCAGAGAATGCTAGGGCAACAACATGAACCTTTGTTTAGTTGGCAGAATGCAGCAGAATGCAATTAAAACACATCTCCTGCAAGCTGTCACTTTGAACTATATAAATGTGTCCTCAGAGTGCGGATACAGTTGAATAACAATTTTCCCTTTAAGCTGCTTGGCAGTGTGGCCATGCAATTGGATACTGTATTGCACACAGAAATTCACGAACATAAAGAAAGCTAGGACTAATGCAAATTCTTGCTGTATTCCACGGTATCCATATCCTCAAAATTGAATAACTCTGTTCCCTTCAAAATGCTCGGCAGTGTAGCCACACAGCTCAGAAATACACAAATGTAAAGAAATCCTAGTGGTATTCTATGTTGACAGATATGTACATGCAGTTATGCAAACATTTCTTTTACACCGATGTAATATGACAGATATGCCTCAAACAGGGTTAGATCCTATAAAGGTAAGGCTACTTTCACACTAGCATTTTTGGATCTGCAAAAACGCCTCCATTACAATAATGCAATCGCATGCATCCGTCATGAATGGATCCAGTTGTATTATGTCATATATAGCCAAGACGGATCCATCATGAACTCCATTGAAAGTGGGGGACGGATCAGTTTTCTATTGTGTCAGAGAAAACCGTCCCCATTGACTTACATTGTGTGTCAGGACGGATCCATTTTCTCTCACTCCGCATCCCAGGACGGACAGAAAAACACTGCGGGCAGCATTTTGGTGTACGCCTCCAGAGCGGAATGGAAGTGGAACGGAGGCAAACTGATGCATTCTGAGCGGATCCTTTTCTATTCAGAATGCATTAGGGCAAAACTGATCCGTTTTGGACCGCTTGTGAGAGCCCATGACGGATCTCACAAACGGAAAGCCAAAACGCTAGGAGTGAAAGTAGCCTAAGGCTAGGTCTACACGACGACATTTGTCGCGTGACAGATAGCACAGAACTACACTGCAACATTTGTTGCGCGACATTTTGTAGCACCAATGTCGCGTGACAATTTTTATAATGGTAGTCTAGGGTGTCGCACTGCAACATGTGACATGCTGCGACGCAACATTCGCAGACAAATCCATGTTGCAGTGCGACACCATAGACTAACATTGTAAAAATTGTCGCACGACATTGGTGCTACAAAATGTAGCGCAACAAATGTCGTTGTGTAGACCTAGCCTAAAGCTTTCTCATGTTACAAAGATGTGATAGAAGCCTGATGTAAGCTAGGGACACAATCACTATTCTATTATAATGTAATTTTTAAACATTTTTTTATGACACCCTAAAACTGTCAGTTTAGACATATTACCTTTTTAAAATACAATTATTGATCCATTCGTGGAATCTGAATGATTCATAACAGTCTTTGCCCATTTCGTCATGCAATTTTACTTATATAAATAAGGAAATTGACTAGCACTAGTAATTTCAACAGAGCCAGAATACATGTCCCTGATTAAGCATACTCTAATAACTGAATAAGAAAATCCAACATTTGCAAAGTTTAAGCTGCAAGTATTACCAAATGGAATATAAATACTCTCAGTTCATCACAAAAGCCAGAAGCTCAAACACAACATCTGAAACATATCAAATAGTTTCTTTGCGTTGGGAGGAAGTGCACATTCCTTACATTATAACATTGTGGATATTGGTGGCTTGTGTTGGAAAAAATGGTGAGTATTTTGAGAAATTATCATTATTTAGAATGAAAATACTGAAATAACTGAATTAATACTTTTCCAGCCTGTTTAGAAAAAATTTAAAATCTGAATTAAATATAATGTAAACCAAAGTGTTAGATTGTTTTAGAATAATTTTGACTGTGTCTTAGAAAATTCTATGCTATTATCTTTCAAACAAATTAACCGGGATTAAAACTGTTGCCTTTCAATAAAATCTGTCCATGGGAATGTGATGGACACACTGGTGCAGGCATGAGTACACGGAGTACAACTATTTTACAATTATCAGAGCTCCTGTCTTATAACAAGCCATGGCACCTGTGTATAGGTGGTATTCAAAGTTTTAGCAACAAGTTCCCTACTTTACCAGCAAAGACATGCATGAGTGGTGTCTGATACGTCGTAGGACCCTACAGAAACGTATCCCTAGCTTAATCAATTTGCTCATATCAAGTGTATATTTATTTAGATTCCATGCTATTAGATGGGATATTTGGAGTATTTTAATTATGTTTGCTCATTAAAGGAGCAAACCAGCAGAGGTGACTGTGCTTGCACACTATAGGAAAAGCACAGGCCTCTGGTGATCAAAACCGTGGAAGCGCACATAGCCATGCATTCATAGCAACTCCTGTCCCGGCCATCATGTAACTGCACTGCAGAAGAAGCCCTAGCCCTTGGAAATGAGAAGTATATAATGATATGGAAAAATGGATCAAGCTAGCAAAAGTAGGCAATGTGGACAATCACAATACATTAGTAAGTGCCTTGAATCAACTTTGTCTACATGATTAATGCCATTTGCTGAAGCAAGACAACCCCTTTAATAAGCAAATATAGCCAATACAAAATTCCAAATAAACCAAATAATAGCATAGAATCTAAATAAATATACTAGAGATGAGAGAATTGATTCTAAACTAATCGGATTAGAGACTAAATTCACAAGAATTTCTCCCCCAAACAAATATGACGATTTTTTATTTATTTCAGATGAATTGCGTAAAACTGGTCCAGAGTAGAGTTGAGCGGACACCTGGATGTTCGGGTAGAAGTCAATGGGGACCCGAACTTTGGAGCACTAAAATGGCTCTAAAAAAGTCATGGAAAAGGCTAGAGGGCTACAAATGGCAGCAAAATGTGGTTAAGAGCATGGCAAGTGCTAGTGGATATGGAAATGACTTAACATAAAATACGTAAAAATAAAAATAATAATCTTGATCTTGGATGGAGTAGGAGGTTGAGGAGGCGGTGGATGCGGCGGTGGAGGAGGAGGTAGCCAATATGGTTTTTGGTTTTAATTTTTATTTTTTACTTTAAATTAGGGTACATCCCAAAACATTGGGAAATATTAACTATAATAACCCTCTCCAGCCGTGATAATATTGCAGTATTTGAAGCTTGTATTTCACACTGACAGATGCAGCAAAGGCCGCAATTTTGTATTTTACCCAAAATAAGTGTTTTTTTTATAACAGAATATAACAGCATTATCTAACGCTTGTACTTCACACTGACAAATGCAGCAAAGGGTAGGGTATTGCCAAAAATGGGTGTTTTTTAAACCCACAATATTATTGCAGTATTTAAAGCTTGTATTTCACACTGAAAAATGCAGAAAAGGCCCCAGATGTAGGGCATTGCCCAAAATGGGTGAATTTTTTAAACCAAGAATATTTTTGCAGAATTTCAAGCTTGTATTTCACACTGACACATGCAGCAATGGCCGCAAATTTTCTAAATTTAGTTATTTTGTCCAAATAACAGAATATTTAGCTATTTGCCCAAATAACAGAATATAATAGCAGTATCTAATGCTTGTATTTCACACAGACAGATGCACAAAGGACACAAATTTAGTGATTTGCCCAAAATGGGTGTTTTTTTTAATAACAGAATATTATTGCAGTATTGGTTGTTTTTTTAAACCCAGAATATTTTTGCAGTATTTAAAGCTTGAATTTCACACTGACAAATGCAGCAATGGCCGCAAATTAAGTATTTAGCCAAAAATGGGTGTTTTTTTTAAATAACAGAATATAACAGCAGTATCTAACGCTTGTATTTCACACAGACAGATGCAGCAACGTCTGCAAATTATGTATTTTTCCAAAAATGGGTGTTTATTTAGTAACAGAATATCATTGCAGTATTTCAAGCTTGTATTTCACACTGGCAAAAACAGCAAAGGCCACAGATGTAGGGTATTGCCCAAAATTGGTGTTTTTTTTAAACCCAGAATATTATTGCAATATTTCAAGCTTTTATTTCACACAGACAGATGCAACAAAGGCTGAAAATGTTGTATTTTGCCCAAAATGAGCGTTTTTTTAATAACAGAATATTATTGCATGATTTCCAACTGACACATGCAGTAAAGGCCTCAAAAGTAGGGTATTGCCAAAAATGGGAAGGGGGGGGGTTAAACCCAGAATATTATTGCAGTATTTAAAGCTTGTATTTCACACTGACAGATGTAGCAAAGGCCGCAAATTTTGTATTTTGCCCAAAATGGGTGTTTTTTTAAACCCAAAATATTATTGCAGTATTTCAAGCTTGTATTTCACACTGACAGATGCAGCAAAGGCCGTAAATTATATACTTTGCCCAAAATAGATGTTTTTTTAAGAACAGAATTTTATTGCAGTATTTCAGGCTTGTATTTCACACTTACAAATGCAGCAAAGGTAGCAAATTATGTATTTTGTCCAAGATGTTTTTTTTTAATAACAGAATATTACTGCAGTATTTCAAGCTTGCATTTCACACAGAGAAATGTGACAAAGGCCCCCAGATGTAGGGTATTGCACAAAATGGGTGTTTTTTTAATAACAGAATATTATTGCAGTATTTCAAGCTTCTATTTCACACTGACAGATACAGCAATGGCCGCATATTTAGTATTTTGCCCCAAATGGGTGTTTCTTTAAACCCAGAATATTATTGCAGTATTTAAAGCTTGTATTTCACACTGACAGATGCAGCAAAGGACGCAAATTTTATATATTTGGCAAAATGGGTGTTTTTATATAATAGAATAGCAGTGTCTAATGCTTATATTTCAAACTGACTAATTCAGCAGAGGCTGAAAATGTAGTATTTTGCCCCAAATGGGTGTTTTTTTTTAAATAGCATGTTATTATTGCTGTATTTCAAGCTTGTATTTTACACTGAGAGATGCAGCAATGGCTAAAAAATTTGTCCAAATTGAATGTTTTTTTAATAACATAATATAACAGTAGTATTTAAAGCTTGTATTTTACACATACAGATGCAGCAAAGGCTGCAAATTATGTATTTTGCCCAAAATAAGTGTTTTTCATAACAGAATATAACAGCATTATCTAAAGCTTGTACTTCACACTGACAAATGCAGCAAAGGTTGCAAATGTAGTATTTTGCCCAAAATGGGTGTTTTTTTACTTACAGAATATTTGTTACAACCAGACAGCTGAGAAGCTCTGACAGAAGCCTTTCAGAACCTCCTCCTTGAGTTTTCTTTATTACTCCCAGAAAACTGCCTGAATCTCCTAGAGGGACAAACATTTGCCAAATGATTCATACCTCCACAACAAAAACAAACCTTCCCATGCAGGCTGAATCTTCTATTGTCAGAGGCAATCAACCCCAGCTGCATGGGCTCCTGCTCAGAAGGGGCTGACAGCGACTGAGACCCCTGCGCATAGAATGAGACCGCTGCACTGTCCTGGGACTGAGTATGACAGGAAGGAGAGATCTCTCCTCTCTCTCTAAGACGCCTGTCAATACGAACGGCCTGAAACATAGCACAGTCCAAGGAGATAGGCCTCTCATGAAAGGCAAATGCATCTTTCAATCCCTCTGAAAGACCATGGCAAAATTGACTTTGGAGTGCAGCATCATTCCAACCAGTATCAGCTGCCCATCTCTGAAATTCTTAGCAGTATATCTCTGCGGATTGTTTACCCTGGCATAACAGACATAGTCTAGACTCAGCCAAAGCAACACGATCCAGATCATCATATATCTGACCCAGGGCTAAAAAGAAATCATCCACTGAACGGAGAAGCCGTGCCCCCACCGGCAGCGAAAAGGCCCACGACTGAGCGTTACCCCTGAGCAGCGATATAATGATTCCCACCCTCCATTCCTCATCACCAGAGGAATGGGGAAGAAGGCGAAAATGGAGTTTGCAAGCCTCTCTGAAACGCACAAAATTCTCACTACCCCCGGAGAACGTATCCGGGAGCGAGATCTTAGGCTCAGAACAAACTCCATGAACGCAAGCTGAACCGGTCACTAGAAACTGAGAAAGAGTCTTACGGAGATCAGCTACCTCCAATGAAAGACCCTGGAAGCGTTCAGTCAAAAGTGAAACCGGATCCATGCTTGAGACGGTTTTGGCGGCTTATAATGTCACGGAAGGTGTACAGGAAACAAGACAATGCAAAAAGAATATATGACTCACTGGATCCAAAACTAAGGAACAAAAGCGAGACCCCTGCATAAGACCTGGCACTCTCCCTGTCTGCTCAGCCTATGCGAAAATCCAAATGGTGGATGATCGCATATCCACGTACCTCGACTATATACCACCTGAACACCCTACAATAGTGAGGGGACATGACCACTGACTCCCTACACTAGACACGGAGGGAGTCAGGGTCACCTGGGATCCAGTGAACAGAAAATCACAAATAAATGTGCAGCACTTATCTTGTAGAAGGCTGGAAAATAGGATCAGCATGCACACACACTCCAGGAAGTTGTATAAGCCGCACACTAATGCATTATGGGGAGGAATTTAAAGGGATGCAATCAGTCCAACTACATGACAGCTGAGAGAGGCTAACGAGATGAGGAACTGAAATTGAAAACAAAGAAAACTCAAGGAGGAGGTTCTGAAAGGCTTCTGTCAGAGCTTCTCAGCTGTCTGGTTGTGACAATATTATCGCAGTACCTAACCCTTGTATTTCACACTGACAATTGCAGCAAAGGCCCCAGATGTAGGGTATTGCCAAAAATGGGTGTTTTTTAAACCCAGAATATTATTGCAGTATTTCAAGCTTGTATTTCACACTTAAAAATGCAGCAAAGGCTCCAGATGTAGGGAATTCCCCAAAATGGGTGATTTTTTAAACCCAGAATATTTTTGCGGTATTTCAAGCTTGTATTTCACACTGACACATGCAGCAATGGCCGCAAATTTTCTAAATTTAGTTATTTTGTCCAAATAACAGAATATTTAGCTATTTTGCCCAAATAACAGAATATAACAGCAGTATCTAATGCTTGTATTTCACACTGACAGATGCAGCAAAGGCCGCAAATTTAGTAATTTGCCCAGAATGGGTGTTTTTTTAATAACAGAATTTAACCGCAATATCTAACGCTTGTATTTCACACAGACAGATGCAGCAAAGGCCCCAGATGTAGGTTATTGCCACAAATGGGTGTTTTTTTAAACCCAGAATATTATTGCAGTTTTTCAAGCTTGCATTTCACACAGACAAATGTGGCAAAGGCCCCAGATGTAGGGTATTGCTAAAAACTGGTGTTTTTTAAAACCCAGAATATTATTGTTGAATTTCAAGCTTGTATTTCACGCTGAAAAATGCAGCAAAGGCCCCCAGATGTAGGGTATTGCATAAAATGGGTATTTTTTTAATAACAGAATATTATTGCAGTATTTCAAGCTTCTATTTCACACTGACAGATACAGCAATGGCCGCATATTAAGTATTTTGCCCCAAATGGGTGTTTTTTTAAACCTAGAATATTATTGCAGTATTTAAAGCTTGTATTTCACACCGACAGATGCAGCAAAGGCTGCTATTTTATATTTTGCACAAAATGGGTGTTTTTTTTTTTACTAACAGAATATTATTGCAGTACCTAACGCTTGTATTTGTATTTACACTGACAATTGCAGCAAAGGGCCCCATTTTAGGCTACTTTCACACTAGCGTTCAGAGCGGATCCGTTCTGAACTGATCCGCTCATATAATGCAGACGGTGGCTCCGTTCAGAACGGATCCGTCTGCATTATATTGTCAAAAAATGTCTAAGTGTGAAATTAGCCTGAACGGATCCGTCCAGACTTTTACATTGAAAGTCTTATGGGGGACGGATCCGTTTGAAGATTGAGCCATATTGTGTCATCTTCAAACGGATCCGTCCCCATTGACTTACATTGTAAGTCTGGACGGATCAGTTTGCCTCCGCACGGCCAGGCAGACACCAGAATGCTGCAAGCAGCGTTCAGGTGTCCGCCTGCTGAGCGGAGCGGAGGCTGAACGCCGCCAGACTGATGCATTCTGAGCGGATCCGCGTCCACTCAGAATGCATTAGGGCTGGACGGAAGCGTTCGGGTCCGCTTGTGAGCCCCTTCAAACGGAGCTCACAAGTGGACAGCCGAACACTAGTGTGAAAGTAGCCTTTTGGATATAAAAATGGGTGTTTTTTTAAACCCAGAATATTATTGCAGTATTTCAAGCTTGTATTTTACACTGAAAAATGCAGCAAAGGCCCCAGATGTAGGGTATTGCCTAAAATGGGTGATTTTTTAAACCCAGAATATTTTTGCAGTATTTCAAGCTTGTATTTTACACTGACAGATGCAGCAATGGCCGCAAATTTTCTATTTTGCCCAAAATGTTTTGTTTTTTTTAACAGAATATAACATCAGTGTCTAACGCTTGAATTTCACATTGGCAGATGTAGCAAAGGCTGCAAATTTAGTATTTTACCCTAAATGGTTTTTTTTTTAAACCCAGAATATTGTTGCAGTATTTCATGCTTGTATTTCACACTGAAAAATGCAGCAAAGGCCCCAGATGTAGAATATTGCCAAAAATGGGTGATTTTTTAAACCCAGAATATTATTGCAGTATTTCGAACTTGTATTTCACACTGACAGATGCAGCAAAGGCCGCAAATTTTGTATTTTTCCCCAAATATTTTTTTTTTAAAACAGAATATAACAGCATTATCTAACACTTGTATTTCACACTAACAGATGCAGCAAAAGCTGCAAATTTAGTATTTTGCCCAAAATGGGTGTTTTTTTTAATAACAGAATATTATTGCAGTAGCTAACACTTGAATTTCACACTGACAGATGGAGCAAAGGCTGCAAATTTAGTATTTTGCCCAAAATGGGTGTTTTATTAATAACAGAATATAACAGCAGTATCTAACGCTTGTATTTCACACAGACAGATGCAAAAAAGGCCACAAATTATGTATTTTGACCAAAATGGGTGTTTTTTTTAAATAACAGAATATTATTGCAGTATATCAAGCTTGTATTTCACACTGACAATTGCAGCAAAGGCCCCAGGTGGAAGGTATTGCCCAAAATGGGTGTTTTTTTAAACCCAGAATATTTCTGCAGTATTTAAAGCTTGTATTTCGCACTGACAGATGCTGCAAAAGCCACATTTTTTTTTATAACATAATATTATTGCAGTATTTCAAGCTTGTATTTTACACTGACAGATGCAGCAAAGGCCCCAGATGTAGGGTATTGCCCAAAATGGTTGTTTTTTTTTAAACTTAGAATATTATTGCAGTATTTAAAGCTTGTATTTCACACTGACAGATACAGCAATGGCCGCAAATTTTGTATTTTGCGCAAAATGGGTGTCTTTTTAACCCAGAATATTATTGCAGTATTTAATGCTTGTATTTCACATTGCCAAATGTAGCAAAGGCCTCAGATGTAGGATATTGCCTAATGGGTGTTTTTTCAACCCAGAATATTATTGCAGTATTTAAAGCTTGTATTTCACACTGAAAAATGCAGCAAAGGCCACAGATGTAGGGTATTGCACAAAATGGGTGTTAATTTAATAACAGAATATTATAGCAGTATTTCAAGCTTGTATTTTACACTGACAGATGCAGCAAAGGCCCCAGATGTAGGGTATTGCCCAAAATGGTTGTTTTTTTTTAAACTTAGAATATTATTGCAGTATTTAAAGCTTGTATTTCACACTGACAGATACAGCAATGGCCGCAAATTTTGTATTTTGCGCAAAATGGGTGTCTTTTTAACCCAGAATATTATTGCAGTATTTAATGCTTGTATTTCACATTGCCAAATGTAGCAAAGGCCTCAGATGTAGGATATTGCCTAATGGGTGTTTTTTCAACCCAGAATATTATTGCAGTATTTAAAGCTTGCATTTCACATTGACAGATACAGCAATGGCCGCATATTTAGTATTTTGCCCAAAATGGGTGTTTTTTTTAAACCCAGAATATTATTGCCGTATTTACAGCTTGTATTTCACACTGACAGATGCAGCAAAGGCTGCAATTTTGTATTTTGCCCCAAATAAGTGTTTTTTTTTTATAACAGAATATAACAGCATTATCTAACACTTGTACTTAATACTAACAGATGCAGCAAAGACTGCAAATGTAGTATTTTGTCCAAAATAGGTGTTTTTTACTAACAGAATATTTTTGCAGTATCTAAAGCTTGTATTTCAAGCTTGTATTTCACACTGAAAAGTGCAGCAAAGGACCTGATGTAGGGTATTGACCAAAATGGGTGTTTTTTTAAACCCAGAATATTTCTGCAGTATTTAAAGCTTGTATTTCGCACTGACAGATGCAGCAAAGGCCGCAAATTTTGTATTTTGCCCAAAATGGGTGTTTTTTTTATAACAGAATATTGTTGCAGTATTTCAAACTTGTATTTTACATTGACAGATGCAGCAATGGCCGTGAATTTAGTATTTTGCCCAAAATTTGTGTTTTTTTAAAACCCAGAATATAACAACATTATCTAACGCTTCTATTTCACACAGACAGATGTAGGCAAAGGCTGTAAATTTAGTATTTAGCTTAAAATTTGTGTTTTATTAATAACAGAATATAACAGCAGTATTTAAAGCTTGTATTTCACACAGACAGATGCAGCAAAGGTCTCAGATGTAGGATATTGCCAAAAATTTGTGTTTTTAAACCCAGAATATTATTACAGTATTTAAAAGCTTGTATTTCCCACTGACAGATGCAGCAAAGGCCATACATTTTTATTTATTTTACACAGACACATGTAGCAAAGGCCCCAGATGTAGGGTATTGCCAAAAATTTGTGTTTTTTGAAACCCAGAATATTATTGTAGTATTTCAAGGTTGTATTTCACACTGAAAAATGCAGCAAAGACACCAGATGTAGGGTATTGCCCAAAATTGGTGTTTTTTTAAACCAGGAAAATATTATAGCAGTATTTAAAGTTTGTATTTCACACTGACAGATGCAGCAAAGGCCGTACATTTAGTATTTTGCCCAAAATGGGTGTTCTTTTAAACCCAGAATGTTATTGCATTATTTCAAGCTTGCATTTACCACTGACACATGCAGCAAAGGCCCCAAATGTAGGGTATTGCGAAAAATGGGGGTGTTTTAAACCAAGAATATTATTGCATTATTTCAAGTTTATATTTCACACTGACAGATGTAGCAAAGTCTGCAAATTAAGTATTTTGCCCTAAATGGGTGTGTTTTTTAAAACAGAATATTATTGCAGTATTTCAAGCTTGTATTTCACACTGACAAGTGCAGCAAAGGCCCCAGATGTAGGGTATTGCCAAAAATGGGTGTTTTTTAAAACCCAGAATATTATTGCAGTATTTCAAGCTTGTATTTCACACTGACAAATGCAGCAAAGGCGGCAAATGATGTATTTTGTCCAAAATGAGTGTTTTTTCTTTTATAACTGAATATTATTGTAGTAAGCTTGTATTTTACACAGACAAATGCGGCAAAGGCCCCAGATGTAGGGTATTTCCAAAAATTGGTGTTTTTTTAAACCCAGAATATTGTTGCAGTATTTCAAGCTTGTATTTCACACTGACAAATGCAGCAAAGGCTGCAAATTATGTACTTTGTCCAAAATGGGTGTTTTTTTAAATAACAGAATATTATTGCAGTAAGCTTGTATTTTACACAGACAAATGCGGCAAAGGCCCCATATGTAGTGTATTGCCAAAAATGGGTGTTTCTTAAAACCAAGAATATTATTGTAGTATTTCAAGCTTGTATTTACCACTGACACATGCAGCAAAGGCCCCAAATGTAGGGTATTGCCAAAAATGGGGGGGTTTAAACCAAGAGTATTATTGCAGTATTTCAAGCTTGTATTTCACACTGCAAAATGCAGCAAAGGCCCCAGATGTAGGGTGTGCTTAAAATTGGTGTTTTTTTTAACCAGGAATATATTATTGCAGTATTTATAGATTGTATTTCACACTGACAGATGCAGCAAAGGCCTCAAATTTTGCATTTTGCCCAAAATGGGTGTTCTTTTAAACCCAGAATATTATTGCATTATTTCAAACTTGTATTTACCACTGACACATGCAGCAAAGGGCCCAAATGTAGGGTATTGCCAAAAATGGTGGTGTTTTAAACCAAGAATATTATTGCATTATTTCAAGCTTATATTTCACACTGACAGATGCAGCAAAGTCTGCAAATTAAGTGTTTTGCCCTAAATGGGTGTTTTTTAAAAAAAAAAGCTGAATATTATTGCAACATTTCAAGCTTGTATTTTACACAGACAAATGCGGCAAAGGCCCCAGATGTAGGGTATTGCCAAAAATGAGTGTTTCTTAAAACCCAGAATATTATTGTAGCATTTCAAGCTTGTATTTCACAATGACAAATGCAGCAAAGGCCCCAGATGTAGGGTATTGCCAAAAAAAGGTTTTTTATTTAAACCCAGAATATTGTTGAAGTATTTCAAGCTTGTATTTCACACTGAAAAATGAAGCAAAGGCGCCAGATGTAGGGTATTGGCTAAAATGGGTGTTTTTTTAAACCCAGAATATTATTGCAGTATTTAAAGCTTGTATTTCACACTGACAAATGCTGCAAAGGACGCAAATTTTATATATTTGGCAAAATGGGTGTTTTTTATATAATAGAATAGCAGCGTCTAATGCTTATATTTCAAACTGACTAATTCAGCAGAGGCTGAAAATATAGTATTTTGCCCAAAATGGGTGTTTTTTTTTTTTTTAAATAGCAGTTTATTATTGCTGTATTTCAAGCTTGTATTTTACACTGAGAGATGAGGCAATGGCAGAATTTTTTGTATTTTGCCCAAATTGAATGTTTTTTTATAACTTAATATAATAGTAGTATTTAAACTTGTATTTTACACATACAGATGCAGCAAAGGCTGCAAATTATGTATTTTGCCCAAAATGTGTATTTTTTTTAAATAACAGAATATTATTGCAGTATTTCAAGCTTGTATTTCACACTGACAAATGCAGCAAAGGCTGCAAATTAGGAATTTTGCCAAAAATGGGTGATTTTTTTGTAACAGAATATTATTGCAGTATTTAAAGCTTGTATTTCACACTGAAAATTGCAGCAAAGGCCCCAGATGTAGGGCATTTTTTTTAAACCCACAATATTATTGCAGTATTTAAAGCTTATATTTCACATTGACAGATGTAGCAAAGGCCACAAATTTTGTATTTTATCCAAAATGGGTGTTTTTTTTATATCAGAATATAACAGCATTATCTAATGCTTGTATTTCACACTGAAAGATGCATCAAAGGCTGCAAATTTCGTATTTTGCCCAAAATTAATGTTTTTTTAATAACAGAATATAACAGCAGTATCTAATGCTTGTATTTCACACAAACAGATGAAGCAAAGGCTGCAAATTGTGTATTTTGACAAAATGGGTGTTTTTTTAACACGTTAAGGACCTATGACGAGTATACTCATCATGGAGCACTGCTACGGTGACAGCGCTGAGTCCCCGGCTGTTACACACAGCCAGGCACCCAGGGTCAATGCCGAGGGG
Organism: Bufo gargarizans; assembly: GCF_014858855.1. NCBI lineage: Eukaryota > Metazoa > Chordata > Amphibia > Anura > Bufonidae > Bufo > Bufo gargarizans. The sequence goes on along the minus strand of NC_058084.1, from coordinate 247,538,463 downwards.
GGTCCTGTGACCCCCCCCTTATAGGCGATTGCTGCAAACCGCAGGTCAATTCAGACCTGCGGTTTGTAGCGCTTTCTGCAGTTTCTGGTCCCCGCGGCACCCCTGAATGATTTTATGTCGGCAGGTGGTGCAGGGTGGGGGGCTCCTCTTAAATATTTATTGGTGTACAGTGGGTATATACCAGAGTGTCAGCACATTGCTGACTCTCTGGTATAAACGGCTGACATCTGTGCTGCGATGTCAGCTCTTTCCATAACGCGGTCCGTACGGACAGTTGTATGGAAAAGATTAACAATCAGGGAGCTCCCTCTCCCATCGGGGGTCTGCTGTGCCTTTGCAGCCCCCAGACAGGATGGTGTCACAGAGGGAGGGAGCTCCCCTCCCCTCTTTCCACTTCCCCGTTTGCTCAGTTGTGGCAGACGGGGAAGGTTCCCATGGCAACAGGATGCCTTTTCAGGCATCCTGCTGTCCATGGTGCTGAACAGATCTGTGCTAAAGGCATAGATCTGTTCAGACAAAGTGTAAGTAAAATACAGAACAATACACTATATAGTGTACTGTACTGTATTATACAGACATCAGACAAACTGGATCTTAAAAAACCAAGTGGGGCTGGTTAAAAAAATAAAATAAAAAAAGAAAAGATAAAAAAACACATTTATCACTCAATAAAAATAAAAATATACAATTACACATATTAGGTATTGCCGCGTCCGTAACGACCTGATCTATAAAATGATCATGTTACTTTCCCCCGCACGTTGTACACCATAAAAATAAAAAAATAAAAACTATGAGGAAATTGAAATTTTACCCACCTTACTTCCTAAAAAAGGTAATAAAAGTGATTAAAAAAGTCGCATGTACGCCAAAATAGTAACATCAAACCGTCACCTCATCCCGCAAAAAATGAGCCCCTACATGAGACAATGAAAAATTAAAAAAAATATGGGTCTCAGACTATGGAGACACTATAACATGATTTTTTGGGGTTTCAAAAATATTATTGTGTAAAACTTACATAAATAAAAAAAAGAATACATATTAGGTATCGCTTTGTCCGTATCGACCAGCTCTATAATAATATCACATGACCTAACCCTAAAACCTAAAAAATAAAAACGGTGCTAAATAAACAATTTTTTGTCAACTTACATCACAAAAAGTGTCGTAGCAAGCTAACAAAAAGTCATATGCACCCCAAAATAGCGCCAATCAAACCGTCATCTCATCATGCAAAAATCATACCCTACCCAAGATAATCGCCCAAAAACAGAAAAAACAATGGCTATTAGACTATGGAAACACTAAAACAAGATTTTTTTTGTTTAAAAAATAAAATCATGGTTAAAACTTACATAAATTTAAAAAAGTATACGTATTAGGTATCGACGCATCCGTATCGAGCGGCTCTATAAAATGAGCTAACCCCTCAGGTGAACACTGTAAAAAAATTAAAATAAAAACGGTGTAAAAAATGCCATTTTCTTATGTCACAAAAAGTGTAATAGCAAGTGATCAAAAAGTCATATGCACCCCAAAATAGTGCCAAATAACCCGTCATCTCATCCCAAAAAAAGTGAGACCCTAACTAAGATAATCGCCCAAAAACTGACAAAACTATGGCTCTCAGACTATGGAGACACTAAAACATTATTCTTTTTTGTTTCAAAAATGAAATCATTGTGTAAAACTTACATAAATAAAAAAATTGTATACATATTAGGTATCGCCGCGTCCTGCTCTATAAAAATACCACATGATCTAACCTGTCAGATGAATGTTGTAAATAAAAAAAACTGTGCCAAAAAAGATATTTCTTGTTACCTTGCCTCACAAAAAGTGTAATATAGAGCAAGCAAAAATCATATGTACCTTAAACTAGTACCAACAAATCTACCACCCTATCCCGTAGTTTCTAAAATAGGGTCACTTTTTTGGAGTTTCAACTCTAGGGGTGCATCAGGGGGGCTTCAAATAGGACATGGTGTCCAAAAAAACTGTCTAGCAAAATCTGCCTTCCAAAAACCGTATGGCATTCCTTTCCTTCTGCGCCCTGCCATGTGCCCGTACAGCAGTTTACGACCACATATGAGGTGTTTCTGTAAACTACAGAATCTGGGCCATAAATAATGAGTTTTGTTTGGCTGTTAACCCTTGCTCTGTAAGTGGAAAAAAAATAGTAAAATGGAAAATTTGCCCAAAAAATTTAAATTTAGAAATTTCATCTCTATTTGCCAATAACTCTTGTGAAACACCTAAAGGGTTAACGATGTTTGTAAAATCAGTTTTGAATACCTTGAGGGGTGTAGTTTCTTAGATGGGATCACTTTTTGGGAGTTTCTACTCTAGGGGTACATCAGTGGGGCTTCAAATGGGACATGGTGTCAAAAAACCAGTCCAGCAAAATTTGCCTTCCAAAAGCCGTATGGCATTCCTTTCCTTCTGCGTCCTACCATGTGCCCGTACAGCAGTTTACAACCACATATGGGGTGTTTCTGTAAACTACAGAATCAGTGCCATAAATATTGAGTTTTGTTTGGCTGTTAACCCTTGCTTTGTAACTGGGAAAAATTTATTAAACTTTATTTAACTTATTAAAATGGAAAAAAAAATTAAAATTGTATCTCTATTTTCCATAAATTCTTGGCGAACACCTAAAGGGTTAACAAAGTCAGTCAGTTTTGAATACTTTGAGCTGTGTAGTTTCTAGATTGGGGTTAAGATTTGCTTCTAAACTTCTAAGCCTTGTTACATCCCCACAAAATAAAATATAATTCCCAAAATGATCCAAACATGAAGTAGACATTTGGGGAATGTGAAGTAATAACAATTTTTGTAGGTATTACTATGTATTATAGAAGTAGAGAAATTGAAACTTAGAAATTTGCAATTTTTTTTACAAATTTTGGGTAAATTTGGTATATTTGTATAAATAAAAATTATTATTTTTTTACTTCATTTTTACCAGTGTCATGAAGTACAAAATGTGACGAAAAAACAACCTCAGAATGGCCTGTATAAGTCAAAGCGTTTTAAAGTTATCACTACATAAAGTGACACTGGTCAGATTTGCAAAAAATGGCCTGGTCTTGAAGGTGAAAATGAGCCCGGTCCTTAAGGGGTTAATAACAGAATATCATTGCAGTATTTCAAGCTTGTATTACACACTGACAAATGCAGCAAAGGCCCCAGATATAGGGTATTGCCCAAAATGGTGTTTTTTTAAACCCAGAATATTATTGCAGTATTTCAAGTTTGTATTTTACGCTGATTGATGCAGCAAAGGCCGCAAATTTTGTATTTTGTCTAAAATGGGTGTTTTTAATAACAGAATATTATTGCAGTATTTCAAGCTTGTATTTCGCACTGACAAATGCAGCAAAGGCCTCAAATGTAGGATATTGGCCAAAATGGGTGTTTTTATTAAACACAGAATATTATTGCAGTATTTCATGCTTATATTTCGCACTGACAGATGCAGCTAAGTCCTCAAATTAAGTATTTTGCCCAAAATGGGTGCTTTTTTTTAACCCAGAATATTATTGCATTATTTCAAGCTTGTATTTCCCACTGACACATGCAGCAAAGTCCCCAAATGTAGGGTATTGACTAAAATGGGGGGTTTAAACTAACAATATTATTGCAGTATTTCAAGCTTGTATTTCACACAGACAGATTTAGCAAAATCTGCAAATTATGTATTTTGCCCAAAATGGGTGTTTTTTTTAAATAACAGAATATTATTGCAGTATTTCAAGCTTGTATTTCCCACTGACACATTGTCATGCCCGGATCTGACTATGTGCAGAGGTCGGCCAGAATAGCAGCACGTCTTTAGTGTTTGTTTTGGAGTCGTGCTGGATCCGCCTACCATCAGGTGCACTGGGTGGGGTAATTTGTTTAAATGGCTCTCAATTCCAGTGCTCTGAGCGGGTTATAGAAATCAGTCTGTCCTAGGAAGCAAGCAAGGAAGGTTTTCTGTCCAAGCTGTGTTGAGATAAGTGTGGTTTCTGTTCTTGTTGTTTGCTGTTTTAGTTGTGTTGGTATCTTCTCTCCCATCCAGTTTCTGTGTGAGCAGGCTGCTCCTATTTCCCCTTTTCACCATCTCAGGGAAGTTAGGGTGTATTAGCCCAGGCAGGAGGACACAGCATTCCTACCACCAAGGTCTGCCTGTGGGCTGAGTAGTGCAGGGAGAGAGGTCAGGGATTAGCTAGGAGGTGACCCTTCCCCTGCTTCTCGCTCAGAGCCTGGTTGTTGCTGTGTCTGAGTGCTTGTCCGCCGTGACACACATGCAGCAAAGGCCCCAGATGTAGTATATTGCCAAAAATGGGTGTTTTTTTAAACCCAAAATATCATTGCAGCATTTCAAGCTTGTATTTCACACTGACAGGTGCAGCAAAGGCCATAAAATTTGTATTTTGCTCAAAATGGGTGTTTTTTTAAACCCAGAATATTATTGCAGTATTTCAAGCTTGTATTTCACACTGACAATTGCAGCAAAGGCCCCAGATATAGGGTATTGCCCAAAAATGGGTGTTTTTTTGAAACCCAATATATTATTGCAGTATATTAAGCTTGCATTTCACACTGACAGATGTAGCAAAGGCCACAATTGTTGTATTTTGCCCAAAATGTTTTTTTTTTACATCAGAATATAACAGCATTATCGAATGCTTGTATTTCACACTGACAGATGCATCAAATGCTGCAAATTTAGTATTTTGCACAAAATTGATGTTTTTTTTATGTTTTTTAATAACAGAATATAACAGCTATATCTAACACTTGTATTTCACACTGACAGATGCAGCAAAGGCTGCAAATTTAGTATTTTGCCCAAAATGTATGTTTTTTTAATAACAGAATATAACAGCAGTATCTAACGCTTGTATTTCACACAGACAGATGCAGCAAAGGCTACAAATTATGTATTTTGCCAAAATTGTTTTTTTTTTATTACAGAATATAATTGCTGTATTTCAAGCTTGTATTACACACTGACAAATGCAGCAAAGGCCCCAGATATAGGGTATTGCCCAAAATGTTTTTTTTTTTTAATCCAGAATATTATTGCAGTATTTCAAGCTTGTATTTTACAATGACTGATGCAGCAGAGGCGGCAATTTTTGTATTTTGCCTAAAATGGGTGTTTTTTTAATAACAGAATATTATTGCAGTATTTCATGCTTATATTTCAAACTGACAGATGCAGAAAAGGCTACAAAAGTATGATATTGCCAAAAATGGGAGGGGGGGGGGGTTAAACTAAGAATATTATTGCAGTATTTAAAGCTTGTATTTCATACAGACAGATTTAGCAAAGTCTGCAAAATATGCATTTTGCCCAAAATGGGTGTTTTATTTTAATAACAGAATATTATTGCAGTATTTTAAGCTTGTATTTCACATTGACAATTGCAGCAAAGGCCCCGGATGTAGGATATTGCAAAAAATTGGTGTTTTTCTAAACCCAGAATATTATTGCAGTATTTCAAGCTTGTTTTTCACACTGACAATTGCAGCAAAGGCCCCAGATGTAGGGTATTGCCCAAAATGTTTTATTTTTTATCCAGAATATTATTGCATTATTTAAAGCTTTTATTTCACATTGACTGATGCAGCAAAGGCCACAAATTTAGTATTTTGAAACCCGGAATATTATTGCAGTATTTCAAGCTTGTATTCACACTGACAGATGCAGCAATGGCCGCAAATGTTGTATTTTGCCCAAAATGGGTGTTTTCTTTTATAACAGAATATAACAGCAGTATCTAACGCTTGAATTTCACACAGACAGATGCAGCAAATGCTGCAAATTATGTATTTTGCCCAAAATGGGTGTTTTTTTAATAGACTATTATTGCAGTATTTCAAGCTTGTATTTCTCACTGACAGATGCAGAAAAGGCCCCAGATGTAAGGTATTTTTAAACCCATTATATTATTGTAGTATTTCAAGCTTATATTTCACACTGACAGATTCAGCAAAGGCGGCAGATTAGGTATTTTGCTCAAAATGGGTGTTTTTTTTGTAACAGATTTTTATTGCAGTATTTCAGGCTTGGACACAGCCTTATTTCACCTTAAGGATCAGGCCATTTTTTGCTAATCTGACCAGTGTCACTTTAAGTCGTGATTTCTTTAAAACTCTTTGACTTATCAAGGACATTCTGAGATTGTTTTTTCGTCACATATTGTACTTCATGGACACTGGTAAAATGAAGTTAAAAAAACAATATTTTCATTTATAAAAAAAATACCCAATTTACCCAAAATTTTTCAAAAATAGCAAATTTCCAAGTTTCAATTTCTCTACTTATATAATACATAGTAATACCTCAAAAATAGTTATTACTTTACATTCCCATATGTCTACTTCATGTTTGGTTCATTTTGGGAATTATATTTAATTTTTTGGGGATGTTACAAGGCTTAGAAGTTTAGAAGCAAATCTTGAAATTTTTCAGAAATTTTCAAAAACCCAATTTTTAGGGACCAGTTCAGGTCTGAAGTCACTTTGCGAGGCTTACATAATAAAAACCCCCCAAAAATGACCCCATTCTAGAAACTTCACCCCTCAAGGTATTCAAAACTGATTTTACAAATGTCGTTAACCCTTTAGGTGTTCCTCAAGAGTTATTGGCAAGTGGAGATGAAATTTCTGAATTTAAATTTTTGGGCAAATTTTCCATTTTAATCCATTTTTTCCAGTAAGAAAGCAAGGGTTAACAGCCAAACAAAACTCAATATTTATGGCCCTGATTCTGTAGTTTACAGAAACACTCCATATGTGGTCATAAACTGCTGTACGGGCACACGGCAGGGCGCAAGAAGGATAGGAATGCCATACGGTTTTTGGAAGGCAGATTTTGCTGGACTGGTTTTTTTGACACCATGTCCCATTTAAGACCATCCTGATGCCCCCCTAAAGTAGACACTCAAAAAAAGTGAATACCATTTTAGAAACTACGGGATAGGGTTGAAGTTTTGTTGGTAGTAGTTTATGGTAAATATGATTTTTGGTTGCTCTATATTACACTTTTTGTTAGGCAAGGAAACTAGAAATATATGTTTTGTCACCGATTTTATTTTTTGTTATTTACAACATTCATCTGACAGGTTAGATCATGTGGTATTTTCATAGACCAGGTTGTCACAGACGCGGCGATACCTAATATGTATACTATTTTTTATTTATGTAAGTTTTACACTATGATTTCTTTTTTTAAACAAAAAAAATAATGTTTTAGTGTTTCCATAGTCTGAGAGCCATAATTTTTTTCAGTTTTTGGGCGATTATCTTGGTTAGGGTATGATTTTTGTCGGATGAGATGACGGTTTTATTGGCACTATTTTGGTGTACGTGTGACTTTTTGATCGCTTGCTATTACACTTTTTGTGATATGAGGTGACAAAAAATTGTTTATTTAGCACAGTTTTTATTTTTTATGGTGTTCATTTGAGGGGTTAGGTCATGTGATATTTTTATAGAGCGGGTCGATACAGACCCGGCGATACCTAACATGTATACTTTTTTTTAAATTGTGTTTTACACAACAGCATTAAAAAAAATAAAAAAATGATGTTTTAGTGTCTCCATATTCTGAGCCATAGTTTTTTTTTATTTTTTGGGTGATTGTCTCACGTAGGGGATCATTTTTTGTGGGATGAGGTGACGGTTAGATTGGTACTATTTTGGTGGGCGATCGCCTTTTTGATCGCCTGCTGTTGTACCTTTTGTGATGTAAGGTGACAAAAAAATGGTTTATTTAGCACAGTTTTTGTGTTCATCATAGGGGGTAAGGTCAAGTGTTATGTTTATAGAACTGGTCGATACGGACGTGGCGATACCTAATATGTATACTTTTTTCCCCCCTACTTTTTACCAATTTTTTTAACTTTATTTGGGGAAAATGACATTTTTGTTTATTTTTACTTGAAACTTTAAATTTTTGGGGGGTAAAAAATATTTTTTTTTTTCACATTTTTTTTCACTTTGTTTTTTTGTACACTTTAGGACTTCAACTTTTGGGGGTCTAATCCTTTACAATGCATTCCAATACTTCTGTATTGCAATGCATTGGCTGTATGAGTATTACTGTAAGTATTACTCATACAGCTTCCTGCCTGTGAGATCCAGGGGGCTGGATCTCACAGGCTCGTCACCGGAAGGCATCGCGATGCATTCCATGCCATCGGGTCCCCCCTACAGCCGGATGGGGACCCCAGATGGCACCGCCGCCAGACGCCGCAACTGCAGGTAAAAGCTGCAAACCGCAGGTCTGAATTGACCCCCGCGCATTTAGCCAAGGTACCTTCTCAATTATTTGAGTAGGCACCGGTTTCCGATCACCGCCCGCTGGACCGCTGGACATGATGTACCGGTACGTCATGTGTCCTTAAGTACCAGGACAACATGCCGTAACGGTACGTCATGTGTCCTGAAGAGGTTAAACCCTGAATATTATTGCTGTGTCTAACGCTTGTATTTCACACTGTCCGATGTAGCAAAGGCTGCAAATTTAGTGCCCAAAATGGGTGTTTTTTTAAATTCAGAATATTATTGCAGAATTTCACACTGAAAAATTGTGGCATTGTAACGCTGATAACGGCGTCATCGCCACTGGCTATGTTGGTGGAGTACTCGAAACAGCGCAACAGGGCACACAGGTCTTGCATGGAGGCCCAGTCATTGGTGGTGAAGTGGTTCTGTTCCGCAGTGCGACTGACCCGTGCGTGCTGCAGCTGAAACTCCACTATGGCCTGCTGCTGCTCACACAGTCTGTCCAGCATGTGCAAGGTGGAGTTCCACCTGGTGGGTACGTCGCATATGAGGCGGTGAGCGGGAAGGCCGAAGTTACGCTGTAGCGCAGACAGGCGAGCAGCGGCAGGATGTGAACGCCGGAAGCGCAAACAGACGGCCCGCACTTTATGCAGCAGCTATGACATGTCGGGGTAGTTGTGAATGAACTTCTGCACCACCAAATTCAGCACATGCGCCAGGCAAGGGATGTGCGTCAAACCGGCTAGTCCCAGAGCTGCAACGAGATTTCGCCCATTATCGCACACCACCAGGCCGGGCTTGAGGCTCACCGGCAGCAACCACTCGTCGGTCTGTTGTTCTATACCCCGTCACAACTCCTGTGCGGTGTGGGGCCTGTCCCCCAAACATATGAGTTTCAGAATGGCCTGCTGACGTTTACCCCGGGCTGTGCTGAAGTTGGTGGTGAAGGTGTGTGGCTGACTGGATGAGCAGGTGGAAGAAGAGGAGGAGGAAGCAGAGTAGGAGGAGGAGGCAAAGAATGTTGCCCTGCGATCCTTGGCGGCGGAAGGACGTGCGCCAAACAGCTCTACGCCTGGGGCCCAGCCGCCACTACATTTACCCAGTGTGCAGTTAGGGAGATATAGAGTCCCTGGCCGTGCTTACTGGTCCACGTATCTGTGGTTAGGTGTACCTTGCCACAGATGGCGTTGCGCAGTGCACACTTGATTTTATCGGATACTTGGTTGTGCAGGGAAGGCACGGCTCTCTTGGAGAAGTAGTGGCGGCTGGGAACAACATACTGTGGGACAGCAAGCGACATGAGCTGTTTGAAGCTGTCTGTGTCCACCAGCCTGAATGACAGCATTTCAGAGGCCAGTAGTTTAGAAATGCTGGCATTCAGGGCCAGGGATCGAGGGTGGCTAGGTGGGAATTTACGCTTTCTTTCAAATGTTTGTGAGATGGAGAGCTGAACGCTGCCGTGTGACATGGTTGAGATGCTTGGTGACGGAGGTGGTGGTGTTGGCGGTACATCCCCTGTTTGCTGGGCGGCAGGTGCCAACGTTCCTCCAGAGGCGGAGGAAGAGGCCGAGATGGCAGCAGCAGAAGAGGCCGAGGTGGCAGCAGCAGAAGAGGTAGCAGGGGGAGCCTGAGTGACTTCCTTGTTTTTAAGGTGTTTACTCCACTGCAGTCCATGCTTTGCATGCAGGTGCCTGGTCATGCAGGTCGTGCTAAGGTTTAGAACGTTAATGCCTCGCTTCAGGCTCTGATGGCACAGCATGCAAACCACTCAGGTCTTGTCGTCAGCACACTGTTTGAAGAAGTGCCATGCCAGGGAACTCCTTGAAGCTGCCTTTGGGGTGCTCGGTCCCAGATAGCGGCGGTCAATAGCAGGCAGAGTCTCTTGGCGGCGGGTGTTCTGCTTTTGCCCACTGCTCCCTCTTTTGCTACGCTGTTGGCTCGGTCTCACCACTGCCTCTTCCTCCGAACTGTGAAAGTCAGTGGCACGACCTTCATTCCATGTGGGGTCTAGGACCTCATCGTCCCCTGCATCGTCTTCCACCCAGTCTTCCTCCCTGACCTCCTGTTCAGTCTGCACACTGCAGAAAGAAGCAGCAGTTGGCACCTGTCTTTTGTCATCATCAGAGACGTGCTGAGGTGGTATTCCCATGTCCTCATCATCAGGAAACATAAGTGGTTGTGCGTCAGTGCATTCTATGTCTTCCACCGCTGGGCAAGGCCTAGGTGGATGCCCTTGGGAAACCCTGCCAGCAGAGTCTTCAAACAGCATAAGAGACTGCTGCATAACTTGAGGCTCAGACAGTTTCCCTGATATGCATGGGGGTGATGTGAAAGACTGATGGGCTTGGTTTTCAGGCGCCATCTGTGCGCTTTCTGCAGAAGACTGGGTGGGAGATAATGGGAACGTGCTGGATCCACTGTGGCCACCCAATTGACTAATGCCTGTACCTGCTCAGGCCTTACCATCCTTAGAACGCCATTGGGCCCCACCAAATATCGCTGTAAATTCTGGCGGCTACTGGGACCTGAGGTAGTTGGTACACTAGGACGTGTGGCTGTGGCAGAACGGCCACGTCCTCTCCCAGCACCAGAGGGTCCACTAACACCACCACGACCATGTCCGCGTCCCTTACTAGATGTTACCGTTCACCACAATAAGAAAAAAATTATTTGGCCCAATGTATTGAATTCAAATTCAGGCCTTTTTTTTACAGACATATAACACTATCTGGCTATCTATTTAGGTACCGTATTACACTAATACAGGCAGAGCAGTAACGCCAGATTTAGCTGAATATAAATTGTAGGCCTAGTATTTAGCCGCTGGATGACAGGTATCCCTTTTACGGACAGAATTAGACTTAGAAATGCACAGTAGCGTGTGTGTGAAGTTATTGAATGACACTATCCGCACCTTCAATCTAATATACCCTTTTATGGATAGATTTAAAGTAGGCCTGATACAGCAGAAACCACTTATTTAGGGAATTGCTAAGTTGGGAATTGTATTTCAACCCAGAACAAAAAAACTGTGCTTTGGCGGACACTAAATGAATTGACCAGCCTCAGCAATAAACACCGATTTAGCTGAATATAAATTTTAGGCCTAGTATTTAGGCGCTGGATGACAGGTATGCGTTTACGGACAGAATTAGACTTGGAAATGCACGGTAGGCCTGATACAGCAGAAACCACCGATTTAGGGAATTGCTAAGTTGGGAATTGTATTTCAACCCAGAACAAAAATATATCCTTTGCCAGACAGCAGACAGTATTACAATTGGCTAGCCACAGCTGAAACATCAGATTTACGGTACTGCTATTTTGGCAATTGTATTTCACCCCTCAATAAAATAGCAAGCACAGCCAAGCCCCTGATGTAGGATATAGCAAAAAAAATAAATAACCACACTATTGATGGTTAAATGGACTTGGTGGCAGCTTGTGCTGGCGCACCACAAGACACAAAATGGCCGCCGATCACCCCAGAAAAAAGTGACTGAAAAACGCTCTGGGCAGCCTAAAAACAGTGAGCAATTAAATAGCAGCATTATAGTAGGCATGGCTATGATGGCCTCTTGGGGCAAGTAGTATGACGCTTGTTGATTGGCTGCTTTGCAGTATTTCTAGCTTGGATTTAACACTGACAGATGCAGCAAAGATTGCAAATTTAGTATTTTGTCCAAAATGGGTGTTTTTTTATATCAGAATATAACAACATTATCTAATGCTTGTATTTCACACAGACAGCACAACGAAGACTGCAAATTTAGTATTTTGCCCAAAATGAGTGTTTTTAATAACAGAATATAACAGCAGTATGTAACACTTGTATCTCACAATGACAGATGCAGCAAAGGCTGCAAATTTAGTATTTTGCCCAAAATTTTGGTTTTATTAATAACAGAATATAACAGCAGTATCTAACACTTGTATTTCACACAGACAGATGCAGCAAAGGCTGCAAATTATGTATTTTGCCCAAAATGTGTTTTTTTTAAACCCAGAATATTTTTGCAGTGTTTCAAGCTAGTATTTCACAGAGACAGATGTAGCAAATTCTGCTAATTATGTATTTTGCCCAAAATGGGTGTTTTTTGGGTGTTTTTTTTTATAACAGAATATTATTGCAGTATTTCAAGCTTGTATTACACACTGACAAATGCAGCAAAGGCCGCAGATGTAGGGTATTGCCAAATATGGGTGAATTTTTTAAAACCCAGAATATAATTGCAGTATTTGAAGCTTGTAGTTGACTGTCACAAAAGCACATATGCTGTGCTGGTGCACTGAACTTGCATAAAATGACCGCCTACGCCCACCTAACTAAGGCTACTTTCACACTAGCGTTCGGGGCTCCGCTTGCGAGTTCCGTTTGAAGGCTCTCACAAGCAGCCCCGAACGCATCCGTACTGCCCCAATGCATTCTGAGTGGATGCGGATCCGCTCAGAATGCCTCAGTCTGGCACTGTTTGGCCTCCGCTCCGCTCAGCAGGCGGAGCCAAACGGATCTGTCCAGACTTACAATGTAAGTCAATGGGGACGGATCCGCTTGACGTTGACACAATATGGCTCAATTTCAAACGGATCCGTCCCCCATTGACTTTCAATGTAAAGTCTGGACGGATCCGTCTGACTAACTTTCACACTTAGAATTTTTTCTTAAATATAATGCAGACGGATCCATTCTGAACGGATCCCATCGTCTGCATTATAGGAGCGGATCCGTTTGTGCAGACACCAGACGGATCCGCTCCGAACGCAAGTGTGAAAGTAGCCTAACAGAGAGATAAAAGTTATTTTTCAGTGTCACTGGGCTCAGGGCACGGTAAAAAGATTGTGCACTGCACCCACAATCACTGTAGATCGCTTTAAGCAAGCAGTGATTAAAGATTCTTTCCTATTCTCTCCCTCGCAGCAGCATCCTATCCCTACACTAATCAGAGCAGCGCTATGTGACTCCAGCTTATATAGAGGCTGGGTCACATGCTGTACTTGCCAATAACAGCCATGCCATTAGTAGGCATGGCTGTGATGGCTTCTAAGGGCACACGAGTTAAACACTTGTTGATTAACTGCTCTGCAGCCTTTCAAAAAGCGCCATTAACTTGCCGAACACTGAACCCAAACTTTTACTGAAAAGTTCGGGTTCGGGTCCGGGGTCCAAAAATCCTAAAGTTTGGTACGAACCCGAACTTTACAGTACGGGTTCGCTCAACCCTAGTCCAGAGCAATATCACATGCTAGAATTAGACTAGAGATTAGCAAATGAATTGGATTTGTTACAAATTTTACAATAATTTGTCCTCCAAATGAATCCAAAGCTTTTGCAATTTTTTTCTGAAGAATCATGTAAAGTCAACATCCAGCACCATTTTACTGTGACTATTGCCAGGGAAAAACATGAGAGCAAAATAAGATGGAGGATTACATGACACTGGGAGGAAGTGGGAGGAATAGCTCAGAGGCTGACAGTCTTGATCAGCTAATATGGAGTCAGTGGCAGGCAGCACCTTATGTTGAGACAAAAGAATTGCCATTCTGTCTACAGCTTGTGACCTGGAAGGGTGTTATGTGAGTGTGTCTGACAAAAACTATTAAAAACACAAAACCCAGTACAAAACCCGTTCACGTCACGCATTGCACCCACATGGAAAACTTGCTCGTGTGAAAGGGGCCTAAGGGTATTACTGAGTGTAATACAGTTACAGCCTGCTTATGGTTCTCTCGGAAGGCATCGGGCTGCCTTCCCTGCCACCCGATGGACACCCTGCACACATCTGAAGCCTGCATGTTCAGCGGCCGTGCAGGGGTTAATGTGTCAGCTTCGGTGAGGGGTCAGGCTATCAGTGATTGCTGGACCCCTGCCTTGGCTCGAGCAGGCACAGCTCTTGCACCCGCTTGATCAGCACGCCGTACATGTACGGCGCTGGGGCGTTAAGTCGCGTGCGGTTGCGCCGTTCATGTATGGCGCTGGGTGTTAAGGGGTTAAAAAACAAAGAAAAAAGCCTCAAGTTTCTACAGTTCATATACTTATTGTCAGCATACCAACAGCATTCTGCTCCAAATGCTGAGCAATTGCACGTTTTTTTTCTTGTAAAAAAAAATGTAAGTGCATTATATCAGTGATATTAACTTCTTAACAGTCACGTTAAAATTGGAAAAACTCTCCCAAAAATGTCACTTTTTTATTGTAGATTTTTAATCTCTGTCTGCAGTAAATATTGGCGTAAAACTCAGGGGACACTATTGCATTTTTAACCCCTTAAAGACATAATTAAGTTTAGCCTTAAAGGGGTTCTGCAGTTTGTTTAAAGCATCTTTAGAGGAGCAGTGACATGACACCCCCGCCCACCAAGAGCCCCTCAGATATTATCAATAACTGCTGTACAGACATAGCAATAGAAGGAATGCCCCAGTCCCAGCAGTAAGCTGTACAGATATAGCAATAGAAGGAACACACCAGTCCCAGCAGTAAGCTGTACAGACATAGCAATAGATGAAAGGCCCCAGCCCCAGCAGTAAGCTGTACAGACATAGTAATAGAAGGAATGCCTCAGTTCCAGCAGTAAGCTGTACAGACATAGCAATAGAAAGAACGCTCCAGTCCCAGCAGTAAAGAGAGGTCACTACCCATCCCACACATATGTTGCTGGGGGGGGGGGGGGTATCTTGTTCATAAATTTGCTGTGGGGCTCAGTCATTTCTAGTTGTGCCACTGGATGTAAGCCATGAACAGAATGAATAGAGAGGGAGATTTATCATTTCCCTTGTTTCTGAAAAGTGGCTTTAAAAAGTTCAAACTATGTGTTTGCCACTTTTTAACTGTTCCTTAAAAAAAAAAAATGGGGCGAGACAAGGGGCGTGACCAGTCGACCCAACAAATTTATGTTCATTTTCAGCAGTTTTCTGACCAAATGAAGCCAGAAATCTATGGCAGTTCTGAGCTGTCAAAGATTTCTGTTTAGGTGCACGGACTGCCGGAGGAGAAGGCCTGTTGAGAGAGGGACAGACCCTTGTTGCACAAGAACGCTGATGAATACATTTGTACAAATCGACCTGCTGACAGAGGAGCCTCCTGTCTATCATCACACAACGTATTCCCATCTGACAGCCTAGAAATCATCTATGAATATATGGCTACGGTTCACCTGGGGAAAAAGGGGGAACGAGTGTAGTCAACTATCTCTATTTACAATGTACAGGGGGTCACACATCTGTATATACAGTGTACAGGGGGTCATGGATCTCTATATACAGTGGTGGGGGTCACACATCAGTGTATACAGTGTATGGGGGGGTCACAGATCTCTATATGCAGTGGTGGGGGTCACATATCAGTATATACAGTGTACAGGGGGTCATACATCTCTACATATAGGGGGTCACACATCACTATATACAGAGGGTCATACATCTGTATATACAGTATAAAGGGGTCTCACATCTCTTTATACAGGGGGTCACACATCAGAGGGGGTCATGGATCGCTATATGCAGTGGTGGTGGGGGGTCACACATCACTATATATAGTGTACAGGGGGTCACACATCAGAATATACAGTGTACAGGGGGTCACACATAACTATATACATTGTACAGGGGGTCACAGACCTCTATACACAGTGGGGGGGGGTCACACATCAGTATATACAGTGTACAGGGGGTAACGGATCTCTATATGCAGTGATGGGGGTCACACATCAATATATGCAGTGGTGGGGGGTTACATATCACTGTATGGGGGGGTCTGTATGGGGGAGTCACACATCACTATATACAGTGTGCAGGAAGGAGAGGACACACATTTACAGATGAGACCAGTGACTGCTGCTGATATCAGGGTTAAAGCTCCTGAACTGTTGGTCTGTCTGCAATAAACATTTCTTCGATAAGATCACAGAGCAGAAGGGCCATGAACAGGACAGACACTGGAATTGCTCTCAGTTTGTGGTCCTCAGCACCTTCCTGGCTCTGCTACATCCTCACATACAGCAGGATCCTCTTAGTACAGGAGACAGAGGGGGCGGAGTCTGCAGTCAGTGCTGACATCACAGCTTCTCCTTAGTCTGTCTTCCCCCTGCAAAAGTATTTCAGCTTTTTTGCTAAGCCCCTCCAGCCCTGCACAGCCAGAAGTTCCTGAAGGCACCTCTGATACAAGCAGGGTGCTTCTAGGACCCAGACATCAGCACGGGCTTTAGGCATGGATGAGGTAGCTCCACCATGGCATGTGCAGGGATGGACGAGACAGGCTGCTGTGAGAGCAGGATGGAGGGGGGCTTGGCTTCCAATAGCAATGAAACCAGGCAGATCTGCCCAAGAAGATAAATTAGTAAGTGTAATATTTCCTTACTTTTTTACTGTTTTAATAAGTGCTAACAGAGTGGCCAACCCCCTATATACTTTTCACACAGCCCGTGCTGAGCTCAGGCAGAACAGTTAGGTGGTTAACCACCTCAGCTCCCCTAGCTTAAACACCCTTAATGACCAGACTACTTTTAACACTTCTGCACTACACTATTTTCACGGTTTATTGCTCGGTCATGCAACTTACCACCCAAATGAATTTGACCTCCTTTTCTTCTCACTAATAGAGCTTTCATTTGGTGGTATTTCATTTCTGCCGACATTTTCAACTTTTTTTGTTATTAATCGAAATTTACCAAAAAAAGACACCCCAAAACACATTGCCCAACTTCTCCTGAGTACGGCGATACCACATGTGTGAGACTTTTTTGCAGCCTAGGCGGGCAAAGGGGCCCACATTCCAAAGAGCACCTTTAGGATTTTACAGGGCATTTTTTACACATTTTGATTTCAAACTACTTCTCACGCATTAGGGCCCCTAAAGTGCCAGGGAAGTATAACTACCCCACAAGTGACCCCATTTTGGAAAGAAGATACCCCAAGGTATTTTGTAATGGGCATAGTGAGTTCATGGAAGTTTTTATTTTTTGTCACAAGTTAGTGGAATATAAGACTTTGTAAGAAAAAAAAATCATAATTTTTCGCTAACTTGTGACAACAAAAAATAAAGAATTCTAGGAACTCACCCTGCCCCTCACGGAATACCTTGGGGTGTCTTCTTTCCAAAATGGGGTCACTTGTGGGGTAGTTATACTGCCCTGGCATTTTAGGGGCCCTAATGCGTGAGAAGTAGTTTGAAATCCAAATGTGTTAAAAATGCCCTGTGAAATCCTAAAGGTGCTCTTTAGAATTTGGGCCCCTTTGCCCACCTAGGATGCAAAAAAGTGTCACACATGTGGTATCGCCGTGCTCGGAAGAAGTAGGGCAATGTGTTTTGGGGTGTATTTTTACATATACCCATGCTGGGTGAGAGAAATATCTCTCTAAAAGTCAACTTTTCCCATTTTTTTAATACAAAGTTGTCATTATAGAGAGATATTTCTCTCACCCAGCATGGGTATATGTAAAAAGAAACCCCAAAACACATTGCCCAACTTCTCCTGAGTACGGTGATACCACGTGTGACACTTTTTTGCAGCCTAGATGTGCAAAGGGGCACAAATTCCTTTTAGGAGGGCATTTTTAGACATTTGGATCCCAGACTTCTTCTCACGCTTTAGGGCCCCTAAAATGCCAGGGCAGTATAAATACCCCACATGTGACCCCATTTTGGAAAGAAGACACCCCAAGGTATTCAATGAGGGGCATGGCGAGTTCATAGAAGATTTTTTTTGGCACAAGTTAGCGGAAATTGATTTTTTTTAGTTTTTTTCTCACAAAGTCTCCCTTTCCGCTAACTTGGGACAAAAAGTTCAATCTTTTATGGACTCAATATGCCCCTCAGTGAATACCTTGGGGTGTCTTCTTTCTGAAATGGGGTCACATGTGGGGTATTTATACATCTGTGTGTTTTTTTCACCCACTGGTATACACTTGATACCAGTATATACTTCGTACTATTCACCACTTTTTATCTCTCTCCACATTCTCAATTGGCTTACACCATATTTATTCATTTTTTCTCATATATGCAATCATGTTTTTATATATCTATGAACTTTTCATTATCATGTACTATTACACTTTTTACATATATATATACACATATTCTTCATTCCTTCACTTATATTGCTTCTTCCTCCCACTTTTCCATTCGACCATCATGTATATTATTGTCCTTTATTTATCCTTTTTTATTTGAGCTCAGGCAGAACAGTTAGGTGGTTAACCACCTCAGCTCCCCTAGCTTAAACACCCTTAATGACCAGACTACTTTTAACACTTCTGCACTACACTACTTTCACGGTTTATTGCTCGGGCATGCAACTTACCACCCAAATGAATTTGACCTCATTTTCTTCTCACTAATAGAGCTTTCATTTGGTGGTATTTCATTTCTGCCGACATTTTCAACTTTTTTTGTTATTAATCGAAATTTACCAAAAATTTTGCAAAAAAATGACATTTTTGACTTTCAGTTGTAAAATTTTTCAAATAAAAATACATTTCTATATAAATTTTTCTAAAA
Organism: Bufo gargarizans; assembly: GCF_014858855.1. Classification (NCBI taxonomy): domain Eukaryota; kingdom Metazoa; phylum Chordata; class Amphibia; order Anura; family Bufonidae; genus Bufo; species Bufo gargarizans. The sequence goes on along the minus strand of NC_058084.1, from coordinate 247,519,682 downwards.
ATTTATTGTTCTACATGTCTTTGATGAAAATAAAAATAAATAAGTGCCAGGGCAGCATGGGTATATGTAAAAAGACACCCCAAAACACATTGCCCAACTTCTCCTGAGTACGGCGATACCACATGTGTGAGACTTTTTTGCAGCCTAGGTGGGCAAAGGGGCCCACATTCCAAAGAGCACCTTTAGGATTTTACAGGGCATTTTTTACACATTTTGATTTCAAACTACTTCTCACGCATTAGGGCCCCTAAAATGCCAGGGAAGTATAACTACCCCACAAGTGACCCCATTTTGGAAAGAAGATACCCCAAGGTATTTTGTAATGGGCATAGTGAGTTCATGGAAGTTTTTATTTTTTGTCACAAGTTAGTGGAATATAAGACTTTGTAAGAAAAAAAACCATCATGTATATTATTGTCCTTTATTTATCCTTTTTTATTTTTTTATTCTCATCCATATTTTGTCTATTTATTAATCATGGTTCTTAATGTTTTTTTTGTCTGCACCCATTTTCTTCAAACAGTTTTTTATCACTATCACTTTTATTCTATTTTATTTTATTCATTTTTTCATCATATAATTATACCTATATGGTTTACAGATGCTTGTTAAACGTGTCTGTAATACTCAAGCATTTACTCATTCATTTATCCATATTTTCATCACTGGCTGCTTATTTCCTATTTTATATGCTTTATTATGATTATGTTTGTTATTTCCTTCTGCCACGTCCCTGTATGTACTCTTTTTTTGTACAATATGTATACATATATATGAATGCACTAATTGTATGTGTTGTTCAATCTTCTTTATATTATGCTTTAAATTGTCCAATTCTATGTATATTGTCATAAAGCTCATCATGTTGCACTAATACATAAATATGTTATGACTACTGGTTTCTAAATCGAGATGTAGCCTCTTTTTATGAATGATTATTTGGCCATATGATCTTGTTGTTTAGTTACACTTGGTCTACTTTATGCAACATACTTTCATCTTTACTTATGCTCGTATATTTGTTATGCCATTGGGGGTACATGCGTTGACCATTGTTGTCAGCTGGCACTTACTGGCTACATTATTTATTTATTGCATGGGTTGGACATTGTACCCAGCACTCTCTTTTCCCATGTTACCTTTCATTTACTTTTGTATTCTTTCATTCGTGTGTTTTCCTTCCCGGGGTGGCGCTCTTTTTTGTTCTCCACTCTTATCATTTTGTCTAACGGCATCATATGTACTAGTTTTTCTCTATTGTTGTCATTTTATCATGCTTTAATAAAATGTATATATATTTTTGGTATTATGAGCTCTATTCTTCTTTGTTTCTGCTTATTACAAAGCTGCCTGTGTCCTCTGGTGGTCGATCCAAGCAAAAGGGACCACCAGAGGACCAGGTAGCAGGTATATTAGACGCTGTTATCAAAACAGCGTCTAATATACCTGTTAGGGGTTAAAAAAATCGCATCTACAGCCTGCCAGCGGCGATCGCTCGCTTACCTGCAGTTCCTGTGAACGCGCGCCTGTGTGCGTGCGTTCACAGGAAATCTTGCGTCTCGCGAGATGACGTGTACATGCGTGACTCTGCCTGAGTGAGCCACCTCCGGAACGTGATCCTGCGTTAGGCGGTCCGGAGGTTGTTAAACATGTTGAATTATAGGAAAAAGCATTTAATGGGAATAACTAGGGTTGAGCGAACCCGAACTGTAAACTTCGGGTTCGTACCGAACTTTAGGATTTTTGGACCCTGGACCCGAACTTTTCCATAAAAGTTTGTGTTCGGTGCTTTCTTGGCGCTTTTTGAAAGGCTGCACAGCAGCCAATGAACAAGCGGTTAACTGTCTGACCTTAGAAGCCATCACAGCCATGCCTACTAATGGCATGGCTGTGATTGGCCAGAGCAGCATGTGACCCAGGCTCTATATAAGCTTGAGTCAAGTAGCGCTGCACGTCACTCTGCTGTTACAAGTGTAGGAAGAGGATGCTGCTGGACTTGTGATTTCAGGGAGAGAATAGGAGAGAATCTAACTCAGCGATCTACAGAGAAATAGTTGTGTGGGTGCAGGACACAATCTTTTTACCCTGCCCTGAGGCAATTGACCCAAAAAAAAAAAAAATTTATAACTCTGTTAGCCAGGCGGGTGGCGGCGGCAGCTGCCATTTTATGCAAGGTCAGTGCACAAGCACTGCATCTGAGCTTTTGGGACATTGCATATCACAATTTTTTGGGCAAACTACAACATCTGGATTAGTCAGTGTGCAATTTAATGTAGAAATACACCCATCATTTTCTGGGGTTTTACAAATACACCATTTTTTTCAAAAAACTGTATTTTCCAGATCTGCAAGTGTTAAATTCAAGTTTAATATATACAGCTTTCATATTCTGTTACCCAAAAAATACTTTTTGGGCAATCTACAACATCTGTATTACTCAGTGTGCAAATTTAAGCTAGAAATGCACGCATCATTTTATGGGGCTTGAAAAACACACTTTTTTTTTCCAAAAAACGGTATTTTCCATATCTGCAAGTGTTAAATTCAAGTTTAATATATACCGTTTTCATATTCTGTTACCAAAAAAATACTTTTTGGGCAATCTACAACATCTTGATTAGTCCGTGTGCAATTTAAGCTAGAAATACACCCATCATTTTCTGTGGTTTGAAATGCACACTTTTTTGACAAAAAATTTTTTTTTCAGGCCTTGCAGCATCAGCGCGTGTGAAATTACAGGCTTATATACTGCTGTCAAATTCGTTTGGGCACAAAAAAAATTGTTGGCAACCTTTGATGCAGATGTCATTGTGAGATACACCCTTAATACATTTGGGTTACATTTAGAGATTTTAAATATCGCCATTTGGTGCACCAATATTGAATTCAGGCCTACACTGGTTCAGGCCCTGTGAGATACACCCTCTACATACAGGTGTTTGATTCAGGGATTTGAGATACAGCCATTTGAAATACAGCCATTTTGTGCAAAGATATATTTACTTCAGGCCTGCACTGGTTCAGGCCCTGTGAGATACTCCCTCTACATACAGGGGTTTGATTAAGGGATTTAAAATACAGCCATTTGAAATACAGCCATTTAGGGTGGAGGATGAGGTGGAGGAGATGGAGGAGGAGGAACCATGTTCACAACAGGGTGACACCCAGACCAGCTCATGGCCATCACTGGTGCGTGGCTGGGGGGGATACAGAGGACACAGACGATACACCTCCCACAGAGGACATCTTTTCGTTGCCTCTGGGCAGCCTGGCACACATGAGCGATTACATGATGCAGTGTCTCCGCAATGACCGCCAAGTTGCCCACATTCTAACTTGTGCTGATTACTGGGTGGCCACGCTGCTGGATCCCCGTTACAAGGACAACGTACCGTCCTTAATTCCCTCACTGGAGCGTGATCGTAAGATGCGCGAGTACAAGGGCACGCTGGTAGACGCGCTGCTGGTGGCATTCCCACCTGACAGTGGGGGCACAGTGGAAGCACAAGACGAAGGCAGAGGACGAGGAAGAGGTTGCCAACGCAGCTGGGGCACCACCAGCACCACAGAAGGCAGAGTTAGTATGGGCGAAATGTGGAAAAGCTTTGTCAGCACGCCACAAAAACCAGCACCACCAGCTGATATGGAACGTCTTAGCAGGAGGCAGCATTTCACCAACATGGTGGAGCAGTATATGTGCACACGCCTACACATACTGAATGACGGGTCTGCCCCCTTCAACTTATGGGTCTCTAAATTGGGCACATGGGCTGAGATTGCCCTTTACGCCTTGGAGGTGCTGGCCTGCCCTGCAGCCAGTGTATTCTCTGAATGTGTGTTTAACATGACTGGAGGGTTATATTTCCCAATGTTTTGGGGTGTACCCTAATTTAAAAAATAAAAATACATTTTAAACCAAAAAGCAGTGTCGGCTACCTTCTCCTCCACCGCCACTTCCACCTACACCGCCACATCCACCGCCTCCTCAACCTCCTACTCCATATAGACCCGGTCTTCCTAGATCAAGATTATTTTTTATTTTTACGTATTTTATGTTATTTAAAGTCATTTTCTTATCCGCATTTGTTTGCAGAGCACTTGCCATGCTCTTAACCACATTTTGATGCCATTTGAAGCCCTCTAGCCCTTCCCATTACATTTTTACAGCCATTTTAGTGCTCAAAAGTTCGGGTCCCCATTGACTTTCTTGTGAAGTTCGGCCGAACCTTTCGAACCCGAACATCCAGGTGTCCGCTAAACCAGGGCAAGAATTTTTGCCAACACAAGCAAAGCTACATTTTGGCGCCCCCCTACCTCGCAGGTCACCTGGCCCTGGTCCCGTCTGCAGCAGCTGGCTTCTACTTCTGGTCCTGGTATATTCTCTCTGCTTCAGACTATTGCTATTTTGAGGACCGTATTTTTCGCCCTCTAAGACGCATCTAGGTTTTAAAGGAGGATGATAATAAAAAAATATTTTCCATTACACCTCAGGTCAGACCAGCAATCAGACCCCCAATGTTAATCAGACCTCAGATCAGACCCCCAATGCCTCAGATCAGATCCCCATGTCAGCCATCAGCCCCCCATGTCAGCCATTACCCCACCATGTCAGCCATTAGCCCCCCATGTCAGCCATCAGCCCCCCATGTCAGCCATCAGCCCCCATGTCAGCCATCAGCCCACCATGTCACATTTCTCCCCCTCCATGTAAAATCACCCCCCTATGTCACATTTCCCCCCTCCATGTCACATTTCTCCCCCTCCTTATTACATAATCCCCTCTGTCACATCACCCCCATGTCACATGGTCTGCCTTATGGTAGCACCGGCCCTGTGCTCAACTCTAGTCATGACACAATTAACAGACTGGTTCACTCTGCTATTACAGTAAGACGGATGCAACAGTGGACTTGGGAACCCCAAATAATGGCTTTATGTCACCGACACTATTAACATACTGATTAACTCTCCTATTACAGTAAGACGGATGCAACAGCGGACTTTGAAACCCCCAAAAATGGATTTATGTCACCGACAAAATTAAAAGACTGATTAACTCTGCTATTACCTTAAGACAAGTGCAACGGTGGACTTTGGAACCCCAAAAAATCTCTTCATGTCACCAAATTTTTTTTACAGACTGATTAACTCTCTTATTACAATACGACAGATTCAACGGCAGACTTTGAAACCCCCAAAAATTACTTTATGTCACCGACACAAATAACAGACTAATTAAATCTGCTATTACACTAAGACGGTTAAAAATGCAATGTTATTTATTTTATTTTTTTATGGCTTTATGTCACCGACACAATTAACAGGCAGATTTAGTCTATTATTGCTATTACAGTAAAAACAATGAATAACAAATGGTTTGAAGGGCACTCAAGTATCTGGTGTTGCAAGGAAGCTTGTGATATATGATTGCATATTTTTATTCAATACATATGTATATTAAAATCACAACCCAAAAAATGAAAAATACAAAAATTAAAAATTAAAAAGTCAATAAAAAATGCAAAAGAAAAATAATAAAATATATCCACAATATCAATAAATTAATAATAGGAAATGAAACAATCACAATGTGTATATCACTATTGAAAACCCATGATTTGCAGCTTCATAATATGCTTGGCATTATTGGAGAGATAAATCAGTATATGATATAGCTAGTGATGAGCGAGCATGCTCGGCAGAATACCTGTTCGGCTCGAACATCGCTATGGCCGAGTACCACATGTGCTCCAGCTCCATGCTCGAGTCTCCTTTCCGCACGTTTCGAGGCTGCTAAGCAGCCAATAAACATGCAGGTGAGTACTGCCATCACTGCAATGCCTGTAGCCATGTTGGCTACTGGCATTACAGTAATTGGCTGTCGGAAACGCATCATCGGGTGCTATATATTACCCGAGGATGTGGGTTCTGCTCATTGCGAGTCATTGCGCTTAGGAAGGGACAGATAGTGTAGGGAGATTGTGATCGCAATATATTCCAGTGAATAACGTTTTCTAAAGACCCAAAAGTCACATTTTTGCTGTCAATGGTGTCATTTATGAATTGTGTGATCTGCGCTTCAATACCTTGTGTGGTTGTCAGGCCCAGATATAGGGAAAAAATGTAAATACAGAAAACACTAGTTTTTTTACCATAATTTATCCACATTATTGCTGTCAACAGTGTAATCCGTAAATTGTGTGATCTGCGCTTTAACAGATTTAACAGATCTGCGCTTTAAAAAAATAAAAATGCAGAAAACTATTTTTCTCCCATAATCTGTGCACATTTTTGCTATCAACGGTATAATCCGTGAATTGTGTGATCTGCCCTTCAACACCTTGTGTGGTTGTCAGGCCCAGATATAGGGAAAAAATAAAAAATACGCTCTTGTCGTCTGCACCTCAAAAACATCTCTAGTATCCGCCCCTTTCTCACTATGGAAACAACAAAAACTCTCATTGTTGCCCTGGTCCACTCCTGCCTTAATTACTGCAACTCACTATTAATTGGCCTCCCCCTCACCAGACTCTACCCTCTCCAATCTATTCTTAATGCAGCAGTCAGGGTCACTTATCTGTCCAGCTGCTACTCTGATGCCCCCGCCCTGTGTCAGTCATTACACTGGCTACCCATACACTATAGAATCCAATTCAAACTGCTCGTCCTCACCCACAAAGCCCTCCACAGTGCTGCACCACCCTACATCTCTTCCCTCATCTCTGTCTACCACCCTACCCGTGCTCTCCGTTCAGCCAATGACTTATGACTGACTTCAACAAAAATCCGAACCTCTCTCTCCCGACTCCAAGATTTCTCCCGAGCTGCAACGGTTCTCTGGAATGCCCTACCGCAAGAAATCAGGCTTAATCCCAACATGCACAGTTTTAAGCGTTAGCTAGAAACACATCTTTTCAGGGTGGCCTATCACCTCCCTAAATCTAACCTCCCATAATCCATTTATCATTCGTATATTGGCTGCTGACCGGCTCATGTGGCTTTTTATCTGCTTCCCTATTCTCCCAAGATGGCTGGACTATCGTACATAACAAGCACTTCTACCTTTTGTGTCACCCCAATCCCCTCATAGATTGCAAGCTCTCACAAGCAGGGCCCTCATTCCTCTTGTTGTAATAATCGACTTGTCTGTTGCTATGTTATTTATGATTGTTTGTACATGAACCCCTGAATTCTAAGGCGCTGCGGAATATGTTGGCGCTATATAAATACCTATTATTATAGTGAAAAATATAAATATAAACTACATCAGAAAACAGTGTCTGTACCGCAGATTCCAATAATCTGGGCCTAAAATAGTGTCCATATTCTGTGGTGTTCTGTGACAGTACACCATCCGAAAACAGTTTCTTTAGCGTAAATTTAAATAATCAGGGGCCAGTCCTCATCTAGTGTCTCTGTAGTGTGTGCGTGTAATACACATCCGTGAAATATAAAGTGAGGACGGATGGGACGAAGTTGCAGGGAGGACGACGTGAGAGGTGTTGGTAAGTAGGGCTCGGGTAGGTAAGGGTTATGGCTGTTAGTGCAGAGGATGGGGGGAGTGGTCAGTGGGGGGTTGGACGAAGGAGTTAAATAGGAAAGCAGGCGCCATTTTGAGGGAGCATAGCAGGAGAATCGAACAGGAGAAATGAACTGTCAGAGCAGAAGAAGTGACCTAACCGAACTCACCGGAGGGATGTCGCAGGACGTGGAGGCCTTGTTGCAGCAGCTGTGGGAGGCAGCGGATTCCAGGAAGCCTGGTTGGTTGGGAGCGCAGGTAGCTGGACTGTTACAGGGAGAGGGGATGGGTTCAGCTAGCCGCAGCCCAGCATGAGACGGCCATGGTGGGTAGGGCTGCCGGCGCGTCTGAGCCCTTCAGAGACCCCCCGAGTGCAACATTGGGTCAGGAGCCCCTCAGGGGACCCTCCACCCTGGTAGGTTCACCCAGTTCAGTCCCCCTTCCCCAGCAGCTAGCAGCAGGGATTCCGGAGCAGGTGCAGCGGTCCCCACCCCCCGTCCTGTTCTGGGGATGGGGGGAGGCCCGCTCGGCGAGGGAGAGGCAGCCGTGGTGGTCACGGGGCTGTGCAGGGTGGCACTAGGAGCCTGCACAGGCCTTTCCAGTGTGACGGACAAGCCTGCGGTTGTTCCCACCAACGGAGAGAAGGAAGATGAAGCTGAAGTGGAGAGGAGCGCATCCAGCGTGTCCGAAGCTGTGATGCAGAGTAATGGAGTTGGAATGGCGGCAGGGAGGATTGTTCCGTTGATGCCTGTTGAAGATAGTCAGGAATCCGGACCATTGGCTGGCTGGTCCACAGCGCCCGGTTGGGGGCGGCACCTCTTCAGGCTTGGGGTGTAAGAGCTGGTGTTGTTGGGGCGGCGAGTGGTTCTGGTGTCGGTTCAGGTGGGTCGGTGTCGGTGCAGACGCAGGCAGATGGCAAGGAGGATAGGCCCAGGGTGGCTGATGGAGCAAAAGGGAAGATGTATGTCTGTTTTGAGGGCCCCCTCAGGGCGCATTTGAGGCAGGAGGTATGTGAGAGGATTGGGCAGGAGTAGTATGTTGAAATTTTTTCTCTTCTCCCCAGAGAGCGTTTTAACCTGGATATGGTTAAGAGGGATGGGGGAAAGAAGGAGAAGGAAGACAAACGTCGGCATCGGCTGATTCTGTGCACTTTTGGGAATTGGCTGCAGGCGTTTGCAATTTTAGCGAGTGCGATTGGGGAAAAGTCGCCGGACTGCTGTTCGGCTCTTTTCTGTTATTTGGATGCTATAGGCGAGGCTTATAGGGTGTATGGGGGTTCAGGATGGCTTAGGTATGACAGTATGCCTACATTTGGGCAGAAGTGTTGGTTCAAACATGAGTGTTCATCATGTGGGGGAGGTCATGGGGCTAGCCAGTGCTTTAGGGGCGGCAGGCAGAGAGGGGAAAATGTTGCAAAAGGGGCAGAGCCCAGTCCAGGTGAAAAAGATGTTGGGGTATCTAAATAGATATCCGAAACGGGAAGCGGCTGTGTTTTTGGAAATGGGTTTTTCGGAGGGGTTTCGTAGTCCGTCTGGGAGAGGTGAGAAAAATTCTGCGTTGGAGCACCCGGAGGTGGTGACAGATAAGTTGGCGAAAGAGGTGGTGTTGGGGAGGATGGGTGGGCCTTTTTCAGAGCTGCCGTTGGTGAATTTCCCCGTTGGGTAGGTTCCCAAGAAGGAGGTGAATACATTTCAGCTCATTCACCATTCACCAATCGTTTACGAATGCAGCAGGATTGACTGGTTTTGGGGTGTATTGTCAAGGACAATGGGGCGCGGGAAGTTGGCCAGGATCATGGTTTGTGAGGGGTTGGATGCGGAATGTGGCACTGTTGGAGCTGTTTCCGATAGTGTTGGCAACGACGCTTTGGGGAAATGAGTTCAGAAATAAAAAAGTTTGTTCATTGTGACAATCTGGTGGTGGTGCATGTTATTAATGGTTTGACGGCATCTTCGCTCCGGTAGTTCATTTATTGCAGCGTTTAGTTTTGCGTTGTCTGTCGCTTAACACTTGGATTGTGGCTGTTCATGGGCCGGGGATTTCCAATGGCATTGCTGATGCTCTTTCTGGTTTACAGTGAGAGCGTTTTCATCAGCTGGCCCCAGAAATGAACGCAGAAGGATTGGTGTGTCCGGACTCCATGTGAGAGCTCTTGGAGGTAGGGTAGTGGTACTTTTGAGGAACTCTTTGAGCGAGGGGACTTGGCGGGCTTATGATAGGGTGTGGCATAGTTGGGAACAGTGGTGTGGAGAGTTGGAAGTGGGAGTGGATTTCGGGGAGATACCTTTGCTGTTATTCATTGGGAGTGTTAAAGAAAAGGGTTGGTCTGTATATCAGATAAATAGTTGCATGGCATGTTTGGCTTTTGGTTTTAAATTTGCGGGGTTTGAAGGATATTACTAAGCATTTTTGCTCAGGCAAGTTTTAAAGGGGTGCAGGCGGGCAAGGCGGACGGTAGATTCTAGACAGCCAGTGTCTTTTGCGTTACTGTTACGCTTAGGTGTTCAAGCAGGTTTGGTATGTAGGTCACCTAGCGAGGGTCGGTTGTTTAGATTGGCATTTTCACTGGCTTTTTTCAGTGCATTTCGTTTGGGGGAATTAGTTTGCAAGAGTGTGTGGTGTGAGGGTTGGTTATATGGGGATGATTTTATATGGGGTTGTTTTGTCACATTGTTTGAGGTTCCTGGGTGTTTGTTATGTCCGGTTAAGTGCTTGAGGGAGTACAGGTTGGGCTTGAGTTTTGTGGAAGGCCCGCTTCTTAGACATGAGGATGGGTCATTATTGTCCCGATTCCAATTTGTAGAGGTGTTCAAGAACTGCTTGAGAGCTTTGGGAATGGACTCTGGACATTTTATGGGTCATTCTTTTCGTATCGGTGAGGCCACTCAGGCGGCTAGATTAGGCATGAGTGACAAGGTAATTAAAAGGATTGGTAGGTGGGAATCAGCCCGTTTTAGGTCGTATGTGAGGTTGGGTGTTATGTGAGGGTTTGGGGTTTTGTAAATAATATGGGTGTTTGCTTTTTGTGTTTCAGGGACCGCGGCAGCGCTTTTTTGGATTTTAGGCCACTCCTTTGTGTTTTGGGGGGCGATGAGAGCTGATGTGCGGCAATTGGGGTTTGAGAGGGACATTGCCGTAATTAGGTGGCTCGGGTGTAGAGGTATGTTGTGGGGTTCTGTGTTGCGGGAGATGCATCGTTATGAATGTTTGGATCGGGCTCACGACATTCTAGTGTTACATGTTGGGAGTAATGATTTGGGAGTTAGGCCCTGTAGAGAGCTGATCAGGGACATTAATTTTGATCTTTTGCATTTGTGGTGCCTTTTCCTGGCCCTGATAACGGTGTGGTCAGATATTATATTGTGCCGAGGAAGTCATGGCGGGAGGAGAGATCGGTGGAGCGGGTGAATAAGGCCATGATTAAGTTAAATAGGGCGATAGGGCAGTTCTGTGCAAGAAATGGTGCAGTGGCGGTGCGACATCCCGAATTAAAGGCTTGCAGTGGTGGCTTCTGGCGGACGGATGGGGTGCACCTTAATGCAGTTGGTATTGATTTATGGTCACTGGCTTGACAGGGACGTATTGAGAGGGCGTTGAGGTTGTGGAGGAAAGCTTGAGGATGTATGGTCAAGCGGCGTGTTGTTGGCGGTGGGAGGTCCTAGAAGCTGGTGGTACAGGATGGTATAGGTCAATGGGAGGGCCTCAATGGGGGCTGGACTCTCATAGGTTGAGCACCTGGTTGGTTCGGAGAGGCATCCATCAGTTGGTGTCTCTGAGCTGGTGTTACACGGCTGGAGGCAAGATGGAATCGCCATGGTGGTTGTTTATGAAGGTTTATTTTTTGGGCTTCTACGACCTCCCTCGTCGGGTTTATTGTTAATATCAATGTTATTTATGTTATATATTTTATTTATTAATAAAACGGCTGCTGTGGCCGATTTAATCCAAACAGTGGCTGTGTTTCTTTTGGGGGAATGGGGAACTAAGGGAATCTACAGTAGTGCTGGGGGGCCCGTAGAATAACTAATAACCTACTCAAGTGAGGACGAACGGGACGAAGTTGCAGGAAGGACGACGTGAGAGGTGATGGTAAGTAGGGCCCGGGTAGGTAAGGGTTAAGGCTGTTAGTGCAGAGGATGGGGGGAGTGGTCAGTGGGGGGTTGGACGGAGGAGTTAAATAGGAAAGTGTGTGGGGAGCGGGCGCCATTTTGAGGGAGCAGAGCAGGAGAAACGAACTCCCTCCCTCCCTAGGTATTTGCAAAGGTTTTGGGCTGAATATATTAAAAAAATAAACTGTAATTCAATCACCGAGATGGTTCGGTGGGCGGGGTGTGTGAGGTTTTGTGGCAATTATTGTTGCGTCAGTCATGGCGGTGGGAGGTCCTAGAAGCTGGTCGTACAGGATGGTATAGGTGACTGGGAAGGCCTCAATGGGGACTGGACTCTCATAGGTTGAGCACCTGGTCGGTTCAGAGAGGCATCCATCAGTTGGTGTCTCCTAGCTGGTGTTACTCGGCTGGAGGCAAGATCGAATCGCCATGGTGGTTGTTTATGGAGGTTTATTTTTTGGGCTTCTACGACCTCCCTCGTCAGGTTTATTGTTAATAATGGTATTTATGTTATATATTTTATTTAGGGCTCTTTCACACCTGCGTTATAGTCTTCCGGCATAGAGTTCCGTCGTCGGGGCTCTATGCCGGAAGAATACTGATCAGGATTTTCCTAATGCATTCTGAATGGACAGTCCGTCCTTCAGGATGCATCAGGATGTCTTCCGTTCCGGAACGGAACGTTTTTTGGCCGCAGCAAATAGCGCAGCATGCTGCGCTTTTTGCTCCGGGCAAAATTCCGGAACACTTGCCGCAAGGCCGGATCCGGAATGAATGCCCATTGAAAGGCATTGATCCAGATCCGGCCTTAAGCTAAACGTCATTTCGGCGCATTGCCGGATGCGACGTTTAGCTTTTTCTCAATGGTTACCATGGCTGCCGGGACGCTAAAGTCCTGGCAGCCATGGTAAAGTGTAGCGGGGAGCAGCATACTTACCATCAGTGCGGCTCCCGGGGCGCTCCAGAGTGACGTCAGGGCGCCCCAAGCGCATGGATCACGTGATCGCATGGACACGTCATCCATGCGCATGGGGCGCTCTGATGTCATTCTGGAGCGCCCCGGGAGCCGCACGGATGGTAAGTATACTGCTCCCCCGCTCCCCACTACTACTATGGCAACCAGGACTTTAATAGCGTCCTGGGTGCCATAGTAACACTGAAAGCATTTTGAAGACGGATCCGTCTTCAAATGCTTTCAGTACACTTGCGTTTTTCCGGATCCGGCGTGTAATTCCGGCAAGTGGAGTACACGCCGGATCCGGACAACGCAAGTGTGAAAGAGGCCTTATTCATAAAACGGCTGCTGTGGACAATTTAATCCGAACAGTGGCTGTGTGTTTCTTTTGGGGGAATGGGAAACTAAGGGAATCTACAGTAGGGGTGGGGGGCCCATAGAATAACCAATAACTAGAGTTGAGCGGACACCTGGACGTTCGGGTTCGACAGGTTCGGCCGAACTTGAGAAAAAAGTTCGAGTTCAGGACCCGAACTTGACCCCGAACCCTATTAAAGTCAATGGGGACCAGAACTTTTGAGCACTAAAATGGCTGTAAAAATGTAATGGAAAGGGCTAGAGGACTGCAAATGGCATCCAAATGTGGCAAGTGCTCTGCAAACAAATGTGGATAGGGAAATGACTTTAAATAACATAAAATAGGTAAAAATAAAAAATAATAATCTTGATCTAGGAGGACGAGGTCCATATGAATTAGGAGGCTGAGGAGGCAGTGGATGTGGCGGTGTAGGTGGAAGCGGCAGTGGAGAAGGAGGAAATAGCCTACACTGCTTTTTGGTTTTACATTTTATTTTTAAAATTAGGGTACACCCCAAAACATTGGGAAATATAACCTGTGATAACCCCCTCCAGTCATGCTAAACACACGTTCAGACAATACACTGGCTGCAGGGCAGACCAGCACCTCCAAGGGGTAAAGGGCAAGCTCAGGCCATGTGCCCAATTTGGAGACCCAGAAATTGCAGGGGCTGACACCTGTCAGTCAGTTCGTGTAGGCGTGTGCACACTTACTGCCCCACCATGGCGCACTTCTCCGTGATGTTCACGATCCAATTTGATATCTTCTCTATCAACTTTCGATGTTCTTTTATGCGCCTACCATGGTGATCACGGGTGGCGGGGAAATCAGAGTTCCAGGCCAGAGAGGGAGCGTGAGAAAGAGAGACTACATCCAAGGGAGGATTCATTTTTTCAAATGTAAAATTATAAAGTTGAAATATGGGAGAAATTATTAAAGCATAAATGTGTGACAACTTTTCAAAGTTTAACCCTTTCATGACCAAGGGTCATTGATGCCCCAATGTCCAGGTCAAAATTTACAAATCTAACATGCGTCACTTTATGTGGTAATAGCTTTGGAACACTTTTACTTATCCACGCCATTCTGAGATTGTTTTCTCGTGACACATTGTACTTCATTATAGTCATATATTTGAGTCAATATATTTCACCTTTATTTATGAAAAAATCCCAAATTTACCAAAAATTTGGAAAAATTCACAATTTTCCACATTTACATTTCTCTGCGTCTAAAACAGAAAGTGATACCTAATAAAATATTTATTACTTAACATTCCCCATATGTCTACTTTATGTTGGCATCATTTTGGAAATGTCATTTTATTTTTTTAGGACGTTAGAAGGCTTAGAAGTTTAGAAGCAATTCTTACAATTTTTAAGAAAATTTCCAAAACCCACTTTTTAAGGACCAGTTCAGGTCTGAAGTCCCTTTGTGGGGCTTACATAGTTGAAACCCCCATAAATGACCCCATTATAGAAACTACACCCCTCAAGTTACTCAAAACTGATTTTTACTAACTTTGCTAACCCTTTAGGCGTTCCACAAGAATTAAAGGAAAATGGAGATGAAATTTTAAAATTTCACTTTTTTGGCAGATTTTCCATTTTATATATTTTTTTTCTTTAACACATTGAGGGTTAACAGCCAAACAAAACTCAATATTTATTACCCTGATTCGCGGTTTACAGAAACACCCCACATGTGGTCGTAAACTGCTGTACGGGCACACGGCAGGGCGCAGAAGGAAAGGAATGCCATACGGTTTTTGGAAGGCAGATTGTGCTGGATTGGTTTTCTGAACGCCATTTGTTTTTTATTTTTCTGCCGATCGTCTTGTGCAGGGGCTCTTTTTTTGCAGAAAGTGTTGAGGTTTTTATTGGTATCATTTTTGGGTACATAGGATTTTTTGATCATTCATTATTACACTTTATGGGGCAAGGTGACCCAAAAATTGGCTGTTTTGAAACAGTTTTCATTTATTTATTTTCACAGCGTTCATCTGAGGAGTTAGGTCATGTGATAGTTTTATAGATAAGATCGTTACGGACGTGGCAATACCTAATATGTATACTTTTTCTTATTTATTTAAGTGTTACACAATAATAGCATTTCTGAAACCAAAAAAATGATGTTTTAGTGTCTCTATAGTCTGAGAGCCATAGCTTTTTTATTTTCTGGGCGATTGTCTTAAATAGGGTATCAGTTTTTGCGGGACGAAGTGATGGTTTGATTGATACTATTTTGGGGGTCATAAGCCTTTTTGATCGCTTGCTGTTGCACTTTTTGTGATGTAAGGTGACAAAAATAGCTTTTTTGGCACAGTTTTTTTTAAATTTATTTTTATGGTGTTTATCGGACTGGGGCCCATCACGTGATATATTTATAGAGACGGTCGTTACGGACGCGGTGACACCTAATATGTGTATTTTATTTTCTTTTTTTTATACGAAAAGGCAATGTCTTTTTTTTTTTTTTTACATTTTTATTTATTTATTGATTTATTTTTACTTTTATTATTTTCACTTTTTTTTATCAGTTCCCTCTTGGATCTTGAAGATCCAGTGGGGCTGATAGTTGTACTATACTTTGCAATGCTCTTGCATTGCAAAGTATAATACTTCCAGACTGCCTGTAGGTGGCAGCACTGGACGCCTTTGCCATGGCAACCGGACGCTTTTGCAAAGCGTCCGGTTGACATGGCAACCATCGGGCGCTGCAATCATAGCGCTGCAGCCCCGATGGTGGAGAGGGGGAGCCCCCTCCCTCTGTTAACCCGATGGATGCCGCAACTGCAGCATCTATGGGGTTACAGGAGAGTGTCAGCATAGAGCTGACACTCTCTGCTGATGGCGGCGGCTCAGGAATGGAGACACATCGCACACAGAATGGGGAATCGGGGGCAGCGCTGGGGGGGGGGGCGCCGGCGGCCAGAAAATTAATGCAGGGGGCGGGGAGGGGGCGGACCGCATCAGGGCAGGAAGAAGATCAGCGCAGCTGCGCAGGAGGCACAGATCTCCGTGGCACAGGTCAGCGGGGCACAGATGGGGGGGACCACAGAGGGGCACACCAAAGGCTTGGAGGATCGGGGGGCACGAGGACACCTTACCGATTTCAGGCTCTGATCTGCAGAGCGCAGATCAGAGCCTGAAACCGGCATTTTAACGCTGCCGCGATCCGATTGGTTAGTCTGCACAGACTAACCAGTCGGATCGATTGCCGGCAAGGGGCCACTCTGATTGGTCCCTTGCCGGCATTACTGCACTGTATGCTGTCCGTGACAGCATACAGGGCAGGGGCAGAAGCTTTAATCCAAGCGCTTTGCAGCGCTTGGATTAAAGAGCTGCCAGAACGTATATATACGTGGTAGCTGCACGGGGTATGTGCAGCTATCACGTATATATACAGATTGCAGACGTGAAAGGGTTAAGCATTAAATGAAAGGATGTGGCGCGCATTAATTGCTGAATAATTTATTACATTTTATTCCCTGTCACCTATGCATAGCAGGTGTTTATTCACATCTAAAGTTGTATAATGTCAACCCAAGAATGTAACAGAAAAATTATTTTAATTTATTAAAATGTCAACTAGGTAGAGGAGGGGTATATTACACCCAAAAATTGGTGAATTTCACTAAAAAATGTAACTGACAAATTATTATTTTTTAAACCTGTCTACTAGGTATAGCAGTGGTACATCACACCCAAAAATTGGTGAATTTCACTGGAAAATGTAACTGACTATTTATTTATTTAATTATCCTGTCTACTAGGTATAGGAGTGGTAAATCACACCCAAAAATTGGTGAATTTCACCACAATATATAACTGACATTTTTTTTTGTATAACCTGTCTACTAGGTATAGCAGTGGTACTATACACCCAAAGATTTGTTAATTTCACCTGAAAATGTAAATGACAATTTAAAAAAATTTTTTTTTTACCGGTCTACTAGGTATGGCAGTGGGACTATACACCCAAAATTGGTGATTTTCACCCGAAAATGTAAATGACAATTTTTCTTTTTAACCGACCTACTAGGTATAGCAGTGGTACTATGCATCCAAAAATTTGTGAATTTCACCCGAAAATGTAATTTACAATTTTTTTTTTTTAAACCTGTCTACTTGGTATAGCAGTGGTACTATCAGGGCTGCCATCAGAAATTTTGGGGCCCCTTACACAGCTCAAGGCCTGGGCCCCCCCTCCTACCCTTCAGAATTCGTCCTGACTCCACCTCCCCTCCACCCCCAAGGATCTACCCCCAATTTCATTATTTTTTTACAAAGACAGTAAAAGGTGATAATCAGCGATTTCAGTAAGGAATTAATTTTTGACCAAATAATATGGAGCCTGCTACCACGACAAGGTGGACTCTTTTAAGCAGGACCCTCCACTAACACTAACTACACTACATGTTCTAATCTGCCCTAGCAATCTTCCCCTGGCACATTTAAGAAAAAACACCTTAAAAGCACAAGGTTTACTATTACAGTGTTATGGGGGGATCAGTGGATGACTTACTGTTATGGGGGGAATCTGTGGATGACCTACTGTTATGGGGGGAATCTGTGGAGGACTTACTGTTATGTGGGAAATCTGTGGATGACTTTCTGTTATGGGGGAATCTGTGGATGACACACTGTTATGAGGGGAATCTGTGGATGACACACTGTTATGGGGGAATCTGTGGATGACACACTGTTATGGGGGAATCTGTGGATGACACTGTTATGAGGGATCTGTGGATGACACACTGTTATGGGGGGAATCTGTGGATAACGAACACTGTTATGGGGATCTGTGGATGACACACTGTTATGGGGATCTGTGGATGACACACTGTTATGGGGGATCTGTGGATGACACACTGTTATGGGGTACTGTGGATGACACACTGTTATGGGGGATCTGTGGATGACACACTGTTATGGGGGATCTGTGAATGACGAACACTGTTATGGGGGATCTGTGGATGACGAACACTGTTATGGGGGATCTGTGGATGACGAACACTGTTATGGGGGATCTGTGGATGACACACTGTTATGGGGGATCTGTGGATGACACACTGTTATGGGAGATCTGTGGATGACACACTGTTATGGGAGATCTGTGGATGACACACTGTTATGGGGGATCTGTGGATGACACACTGTTATGGGGGATCTGTGGATGACGAACACTGTTATGGGGGATCTGTGGATGACGAACACTGTTATGGGGGGATCTGTGGATGACACTTTTATGGGGGATCTGTGGATGACACACTGTTATGGGGGATCTGTGGATGACGAACACTGTTATGGGGGATCTGTGGATGACGAACACTGTTATGGGGGGAATCTGTGGATGACCTACTGTTGTGGGGGAATCTGTGGAGGACTTACTGTTATGGGGGGAATCTGTGGATGACTTTCTGTTATGGGGGAATCTGTGGATGACACACTGTTATGGGGGGAATCTGTGGATGACACACTGTTATGGGTGGAATCTGTGGATGACACACTGTTATGGGGGAATCTGTGGATGACACACTGTTATGGGGGAATCTGTGGATGACACTGTTATGAGGGATCTGTGGATGACACACTGTTATGGGGGGAAATCTGTGGATAACGAACACTGTTATGGGGATCTGTGGATGACACACTGTTATGGGGATCTGTGGATGACACACTGTTATGGGGGATCTGTGGATGACACACTGTTATGGGGTACTGTGGATGACACACTGTTATGGGGGATCTGTGAATGACGAACACTGTTATGGGGGATCTGTGGATGACGAAACTGTTATGGGGGATCTGTGGATGACTGTCATGGCCTTACCTTCTTGCTGTTCTCCTTCGTTTGACATGTGCTGGCGGCCATCTTGGTTTCTGGGTTTCTTGTAGCCTCCCACCCTGCGGCTTCTCCTTCCCACTGGGAGGAGCTGGATGCCTAGCTCATATATATAGGAGGTCTGTGGCTTCAGTTCCTTGCTTGGTCCTCCTGTGTTCACATGCTTCTAAGACTGCTGCTGCTTCTGGTTCCTGATCCTGGCTTCGTCTGACTACCCTGCTGGTTCCTGATCCAGGCTTCGTCTAACTACCCTTCTGGTTCCTGACCTCTGGCTTCGCAAGACCCTGCTTCGGTTTAGCCATCCGTTTGGACTTTTGCCTTACAGCTTGATTTTCAATAAAACCTTCTTATTTCCACTTATCTCTTGTTGTACGTCTGGTTCATGGTTCCATGACAATGACACACTGTTATGGGGTATCTGTGGATGACACACTGTTATGGGAGATCTGTGAATGACACACTGTTATGGGGATCTGTGGATGACACACTGTTATGGGGGATCTGTGGATGACGAACACTGTTATGGGGGATCTGTGGATGACGAACACTGTTATGGGGGGATCTGTGGATGACACTTTTATGGGGGATCTGTGGATGACACTCAACCACTCTCAAACCCAACTGGTCAAACTTGTTAAATGGATCCCAAACACAATATGCACAATAACACACCCCACCCCCTCCAACACTTAATTAACCCCTTCATGGCCTAAACATTTTTTTTCAAAGCAGAACACAAAGCTAAATAGAGCTGGGTGGGCTGGCAAGGGAGGGGTTAATAACAATAAATGATGGAGGATCCTGGCCCTGTGGGATAATCCAGAAAACAGCTTTGCATTTTACCCCCGAGCAAAGACCACACAACATAGAGCTGCCTAGCCAAGTAGACAACATAAGAATCAATATGAAAATAAATAATTTGGAGCCTTTGAAATAGCTTAGCTCAGTATGCGGCATAGGCTACTTTCACACTGCCGTTTCTGGGTCCACCTGTGAGATCTGTTTCAGGGATCTCACAAGCGGCCCCAAACAGATCAGTTTTGCCCCAATGCATTCAGAATGGATAAGGATCCGTTCAGAATGCATCTGTTTGGCTCCGTTCCGCCTCCATTCCGCTCTGGAGGCGGACACCAAAACGCTGCTTGCAGTCAGATCTTTAGATTCTTTTAACCTGTGACTCATTCGATTCTTAGACTCCCTGTACTGTGTGTGACTCAGACTTAGAGCTGCTAGTGCTTGCCTTTCCTCACCTCTGATTGGTTGGTGGGCGGGGAGGGGAGGGACTGCCAGCAGCAGCTTCCACTCTAGGATCAGATTACACTCCTCCCGAGTCCCTCCCCTCCCTGCTGCCAGCGGCTCTGCTATTGTGTTTTGGGTCAGACTGAACTGAATCGATTCAAATGAATGATTCGTTAATGAACCGGACATCACTAGCAAGGAATAATCAATTGCCCCCCTCTAGCGATGCAATAAAGTTCAACTCAAGTAACTGACAAATGGGAGGGGGGGAAATATAAAAAATAATTTTTTATTTTTTTTAGAACTGTCTGGGCCCCTTACTGGGGTATTGGCTGTACCCCCCTGATGGCGGCCCTGGGTACTATAGACCCAAAAATGGATGCATTTCACCAGAAAATGTAACTGATAAAGTGGTAAAATGATATAAAATAAAATACATACAAATAAAAAAAAAATTTGATTTATGAGGTGGAGTTCCATATGAAGTAGGAGTTTGAGGAGGCGGTGGACGTAGCGGTGTAGGTGAAAGCGGTGGTGGAGGAGGACGAGGTAACCAACACAGGTTTTTTAGGGTACACTCTAAAAGAGTGTGAAATATCCAAAATACAAGAATGAGAAATTGCGCTGCAGTATAACAATGGCTGGTTAGTGCCGGTATACATGTCTATTCTGCACAAGGTCCGGCCAAGTCCTGAGGGATCCATGCCTGGTTCATTTTAATGAACATGAGCTTGTCCACATTGGCTGTGGACAGGCGGCTGCGCTTGTCTGTGATGACGCCCCCTGCCATGGCAAAACACACATTCAGATAATACACTGGCTGCAGGGCAGGCTAACACCTCAAAGGCGTGAAGGGCAAGCTCAGGCCATGTGCCCAATTTGGAGACCCAGAAGTTGAAGGGGGCAGACCTCTCATTCAGTACGTGTAGGCGTGTGCACACATACTGCTCCACCATGTTGGTGAAATGCTGCCTCCTGCTAAGACGTTCCATATCAGCTGGTGGTGCTGGTTGTTGTGGCTAGAGATGTCACGAACATAAAATTTTCCGTTCGCAAATGGCAAACGCGAATTTCTACAAATGTTCGCGAACGTGCAAACCGGGCGAACCGCCATTGACTTCTATAGGCAGGCGAATTTTAAAACCCACAGGGACTCTTTCTGGCCACAATAGTGATGGAAAAGTTGTTTCAAGGGGACTAACACCTGGACTGTGGCATGCCGGAGGGGGATCCATGGCAAAACTCCCATGGAAAATTACATAGTTGACGCAGAGTTGGATTTTAATCCATAAAGGGCATAAGTCACCTAACAATCCAAATTTGCTTTGAACAACGTGTTTTAAAACATCCAGTGTGTGTATACGATCAGGTATGATGTTGTATCGATCAGGTAGTGTAAGGGTTACGCCCGCTTCTCAGACATTGACAGACCAAACTCCCCTTTTAATGCACCGCAAACAGTCCATTTGCCCAACCGCAAACTTCCCATTTGCACAAGGTTGGATACCAAGCTAGCCATGTCCCGTTGATGTCATTGAAGGTTTCTTCCTCCACCCAGCCACGTACAACACCAAGGGTCCCGGAAAAGGTGAATTGAATTGATTTTTCGAATGGGGAAATGGTTAAAAAAACGCTGGCTCCCTCCCTTTTGTTTGAATCCACGGTCACTGCGTCTGTGCCGTGCAATTTACTGTCCCACCCAATATGAGTGCTATTTTCTATAGTTCTCTCTTCTCATCAGTTTAATCCCTGTTACGTCCCCAATCTGGGGTCCATTTATTAAATTGTTTGAATCCACGCCACGGTCACTGCGTCAGAGCCATGCAATGTACTGTCACACCGGATAGGAGTGCTATTTTCTGTAGTACTATTCTCATCAGTTTAATCCCTGTTACATCCCATATCAGGGTGGGATTGCCATTTGTGAAAAAAAAATTTAGGCCGGGTACCTTCGACTGCCTTCACAGTGACAGACCAAACTCTGATACACCAAACTGAATTGATTTTAGTAACCAGGAGATGGAAAAAGTAGCTTGGTCGGTCCTCTTACTCCCAAGTTGGGGCACTTAACTAGTACTATTCCTATCAGTTTAATCCCTGTTACGTCCCCTATCCGGGGACGTGTGTCGAATTGATTAACCATTGTCGAATTAACGAACCATTACAACATCCTGGAATAATTTAGTTCTGAGCTTTGTACTTGATTTGTATTGGAATTGATGGGGATTTTTTTAATTGTCTGCATTATTTCTAATAAACTATTAAGAGACTTTATTATGTTTTTTTTTATCTTATGTATTAAAAACCCACCCATACAACTTAAAAAAAATGAAATAATTTTTTTTATTTTTTTTCTATGAAAAAACATCCAGCCATCCCCATCGCTTTTGGTCTGATCATAATGAAGCAACGGGCCTTATCATCTGGGGTGTGGCAACATTGCCAACACACTCATAGAGGTGATGATCGCTTCATTGTGATACGCAAGCCCCTTCACCACAACAAGGTAACGATCACGAAAGGGGAATTGACACTTGTATGTGCTTTTTTTTTTGTTTTCTTTTTGCAGCCACAGTGCAGCACCAGAGGCCAGAAAAATTAGGCATGTACACATGCCTGAAAAACAATGTTATTATTGCAGCCGCTGTTGTAGCAGCGGACGGAAAAATTTATGTTTTCCAGGCAGAAAGGTGACTAAAACATTGTGGCTTGAACCCTAGTTGGTGGCGGAGAATTCACGAAAGTCATCCAGTATGCAGACATAAAATACAGCAGAGTGGGGACCATTTTGAGGCCAAGGCATGTCATCAGGCCTTTTGTTAGGTAAACGTATCCCCTACTGTCAGTCCCTTCAGGATCCATGCCTCATTCATCTTAATGAAGGTGAGGTAATCAACACTTTTTTGACCGAGGCGACTTCTTTTGTCAGTGACAATGCCTCCTGCTGCACTGAAGGTGCTTTCTGACAGGACACTTGAAGCGGGCAGGCCAGAAGTTCTATCGCAAACTGGGATAGCTCAGGCCACAGGTCAAGCCTGCACACCCAGTAGTCAAGGGGTTCATCGCTCCTCAGAGTGTCAATATCTGCAGTTAAGGCGAGGTAGTCTGCCACCTGTCGGTCGAGTCGTTCTCTAAGGCTGGATCCCGAAGGGCTGTGGCGATGTGTAGGACTGAAAAAGCTCTGCATGTCCTCCATCAACAACACATCTGTAAAGCGTTGTGTCCTTGCCGCCGTAGTTGTGGTAGGAGGAGGATTACTTTCACCTCTTCCCCAGTTAGATTCCCGTTGTGCTGTGACATACCCTTATAAGCTGTGTAAAGCATAGTCTTTAGTTTGGTTTTGAACTGCTGCATCCTTTCTGCTTATACCGGGGGTCTAGTAGTGTGGCCACCCAGTACAGGTCGTTCTCCTTCATCCTTTTTATACGAGGGTCCCTCAGACATGACAGCATGAAAGACCCCATTTGCACAAGGTTGTATGCCGAGCTACAAATTTCCCGTTCTTCCTCCTCACTGATGTCATTAACGGTCTGTTCTCCCCCCCAGCCACGTACAAGACCACGGGTCCCAGATAGGTGACAACAACGAGCACCCTGGGATGCCTGCTGTGGTTGGTCTTCCTCCTCCTCAAAGCCACATTCCTCCTCTGACTCCTCTTCCTCATACTCCTCTTGCAGCGTTGCCGCAGGTCCGGCAAGCGATGATGACAAGGCTGTTTCTGGTGGTGATGGTGACCACAACTCTTCCTCTTCATGCCCATCTACAGCCTGATCCAGCACTCTTCACAGGGCACGCTCCAGGAAGAAAACAAATGGGATGAGGTCGCTGATGGTGCCTTCGGTGCGACTGACTAGGTTTGTCACCTCCTCAAAAGGACGCATGAGCCTACAGGCATTGCGCATGAGCGTCCAGTAACGTGGCAAAAAAATTCCCAGCTCCGCAGAGGCTGTCCTAGCACCCCGGTCAGAAAAATACTTGTTGACGGCTTTTTTCTTGTTGGAGCAGGCGGTCGAACATTAGGAGTGTTAAATTCAAACGTGTCGGGCTGTCGCAAATCAAGCGCCTCACTGGCATGTTGTTTCGGCGCTGAATGTCTGAAAAGTGCGCCATGGCCGTGTAGGAACGCCTGAAATGGCCACACACCTTCCTGGCCTGCTTGAGGACATCCTGTAAGCCTGGGTACTTGGACACAAAGCGTTGTACAATGAGATTCAACACATGTGCCAGGCACGGCACATGTGACAACTTGCCCAAATTCAATGTCGCCAACAAATTGCTTCCATTGTCACACACCACTTTCCCGATCTCCAGTTGGTGCGGGGTCAGCCACCGAGCCACCTGTGTGTTCAGGGCGGACAGGAGTGCTAGTCCGGTGTGGCTCTCTGCTTTCAGGCAAGTCAACCCCAAGACAGCGTGACACTGTCGTATCTGGGATGTGGAATAGCCCCTGGAGAGCTGGGGGGATTCAGTTGATGTGCAGCCAGACGCTGCAGAAGAGGACTCAGCCGAGGAGGTTATAAAAGAGGATGGGAGTAGGAGGAGTAGAGGAGGTGGTAGTAGGCCTGCCTGCAAGTCGTGGCGGTGTCACCAACTCCACTGCAGAGCCACGCATTCCATTGGCACGACCCAATGTGCAGTGTAGGTGATATACCTGCCCTGACCGTGCTTTGCAGACCAGGTATCAGTGGTCAGATGGACCCTTGCCCCAATACTGTATGCCAGAGATGCCATGACCTCCTTTTCAATCACTGAGTACAGGTTTGGGATTGCCTTTTTTGAAAAAAAAAATTGTCCGGGTACCTTCCACTGTGGTGTCCCAATAGCGACAAATTTTCTGAAGGCCTCAGACTCCACCAGCTGGTATGGTAAAAGCTGGCGAGTTCCGTCAAGCCAGCTGTCAGACGCCAGGAAAAGGGGGTGACTCTGTGACATTGGCTTCTTACGCTCAAACATTTCCTTTACAGACACCTGACTGTGGGCAGATGAGATGGAACTGCTCAAGGTGAGAGGCGGAGTGGCGGGTGGTTGAGAGGGGGCAAGGAGGACAGGAGTGGTTGACGTGGCTGAAGATGCTGGACCAGGAGGAGGATGGTGGCTTTGAGCTTGTGTGCTGCTTCTACTCGTCATCATGTGTTGATCCCATAGGCGTTTGTGATGTGCGATCATGTGCCTTTGCAAAGCAGTTGTACCTAGGTGGGTGTTGGATTTCCCACAACTCCGTTTCTTTTGGCACAGGTTGCAAATGGCATCGCTGTTGTCCGAAGCAGACACAAATAAAATGCCACACTGCTGAGCTTTGCAATGACGGCATTCTGGTGGTGGCAACAGCATGCGTTGATTGGCGAGCTGTCTGGCTGACCCCGGGTGCCGATACATGCTGTCTGACTGTGCCACTAGCTCCTTGCGACGACCTCCCCCTGCTTCCAACTCGTCTCCTCCTTCTCTCTGTCTCCCCTTCTGAACTTTCCCCCTCTTCTTCTTCTCTTCGAGCAGGCACCCACGTGGCATCCACGGACACATCGTCATCATCAACCACTTCACTTGTATCTGACACCTCAGCAAAGGAAGCAGCAGCGGGTACAACATCATCATCATCGTCATCACACTGTACGTCCATGTGTATAATGCTGCCTGACTGAGACATTGCCCTGTTATCTACATCCCCTGGCAATAATGGTTGCGCATCAATAATTTCATCCAACTGATGTGTAAATAACTCCTCTGAGGGATCAAGTGAAGCGGCTGTGGTGGTAGTGGTGGTGGTGGCGGTGGGGGGGGGGGGGGGGGGGAGAGTGGTAACTTGAGAGCAGGTGACCAAAGCTGAGCTGGAGGAGGATGGTGCGTCAAGGTTCTTAGCGGAAGCTGTTGAAGATTGGGTGTCCTGTGTAAGCCAGCCAACTATTTTCTCCGAATTTTGGGGGTTCAGGGTACGTGGCCTCTGAACACTGGGCAGTATTCAAGGGCCAATGGAAATCACAGCACCACGAACACGACGGCCCCTGCGGCGTGGCCTGCCTCTGCCTGTCATTTTTTATTTGATAAGTGTTACTATGCGTGCAAGGTACTGTGCCACCCTATATAACTGGTGGGCAGTGGGCACAGTACAGTCTGTGTGGGCCTGACACACACGGGCTTGCAAATATGATTAGATCACAGAAAAATTTTCAATATAATTTTTTTTATCTGCAAGGTATTTCAGTGAATGACACCCTGTAACGGTATGAGTGCAGGCCTAGCCACTAGCCAGTGGGCAGAATACAGAATGTGTGGGCCTGACACACACAGGCTTGCAAATGTGATTAGATCACAGAAAATGTTTAAATATATATTTTTTTTAATGCAAGGTATTTGGGTGAATGACACCCTGTAACGTTATGAGGGGTTTGACAATCACTGAATAATTTTTAATGAACTTTCTATAGAAATTTGCGAAACCCAAGAACCCTTGCAGTGCTTTAAGGTTCTCAGGAAGATCCCAATTAAAAATTGCCTGGACCTTCCTAGGATCCATACGGAAACCTGAAGCAGATAATAGATATCCCAGGAATTGTATTTCCTGAAAGGCAAAGACACACTTTTCAATTTTCGTATATAATTTATTCGTCCGTAGGACCTGCAATACCTGTCTGACATGTACCTCATGTGTTTTCAGATCAGACGAATACATTAAAATATCATCTAGGTATATCACCACAAACCTGCCGATAAGATGACTAAAAATGTAATTAACGAAATGTTGGAAGACAGCAGGAGCATTGGTCAGACCGAAAGGCATGACTAGATTTTCATAATGCCCTCAGGGGTGTTAAAAGCTGTCTTCCACTCATCCCCTTCCTTGATACGAATCAGATTGTAGGTCCCCTAAGATCAAGTTTGGAGAACCACCTAGCCACCGCAATCTGATTAAACAGGTCAGGAATGAGAGGAAGAGGGCATGGGTCTCGGATGGTTATCCGGTTTAGTTCGCGGAAATCTAGGCGCAGGCCCCCCATCTTTCTTTTTAACAAAGAAAAACCCTGCAGCCACGGGTGATGAAGACGGTCTGATGTGTCCCTTAGCCAGACTCTCGGAGATATAATCTTTCATTGCTTGTCTCTCGGGACCCGAAAGATTATATGACCTGGTCTTGGGTAATTTTGCACCGGGAATCAGGTTAACCGGGCAATTAAGGACGGTGAGGTGGTAACTTCTGACAACCCTTTTCAGAAAAAAACGTCCTCAAAGTCCGAAACAAATGTAGGTAGAGTAGCTATGGAGGCGACTAAGCAATTGCTATTTAAGCAATTTGCTCTGCAATGCTCACTCCACTCCAATATCTCCCTGGCCTGCCAATCCACCACTGGATTGTGCGCTACCAACCAGGGAAGACCCAATACCACAGGAGAGGGAAGGCCCTCCAGAACGTAACATGATGGACACTCGTTATGGTGGTCCCCTACCCGAAGGTGTAAGTTATGGACAATGTGAGTAAGGTTTCTCTGAGACAGAGGAGCAGAATCAATAGCGAATATGGGAATAGGTCTCTGTAGCGTACAGAGAGACAAACCCATAGTGCGGGCAAAATGGGCATCTATCAAATTTACCCCTGCTCCACTGTCTAGAAAGAAAGAAATAGTCTCTGTCTTAACACCAAAAACAACAACCGCTGGCAACACAAATTGAGATGTTCGTATGGAGGAAACGTATACCCCCCGGCTGACATCCTCCACACAGCCTGGGGTTACTAGTTCCGACGGTCTTTTGTTTTTGCGAAAGGAAGGACAGACATTAATGAAGTGACCCCTCCCCCCACAGAAAAACCAAACCCCACGCCTACGGCGAGCCTCAGGAGGACGGACCTGACGAGTAGTTCCTCCTAGCTGCATAGGCTCGTCTAGGTCCGTACAGACTAACTGCTGCTTGGGAGGGGTTACCAATTGCTCAGGATTTTTCAATCTGTCCCTAAGACGTCTATCTATTCTGATAGAAAGGGAAATAACAGCATCAAGGGAAAAGGGGGTCTCATACAGCGCAAGCGCATCCTTAACCCTTTCGGATAACCCAGAGCAGAACTGACTCCTGAGAGCCGGGTCGTTCCACTGGGTATCCGTAGCCTACCTACAAAACTCTGAGCAATACTCCTCTGCTGGCCACTCTCCCTGTAGGAGTCTCCGTATTTTTGACTCAGCCAGGGCGCCTCGGTCACGGTCATTATATATATATATATATATATATATATATGAGACCCAAGGCCCCCAAAAAAATTCATCCACTGACCGGAGAGCCTGGGAATCAGTGGGTAAAGAGAACGCCCAGGATTGCAGGTCCCCCTGACGCAGGGAAGTAACAATCCGCACCCGCTGTTCTTCATTACCAGAGGAGTAAGGGCGCAGCTTAAAATATAACTTACAGGCCTCACGGAACATCACAAATTTGTCCCTTCCCCCAGAAAATCTGTCAGGAAGAACAACCTTGGGTTCTGCAGCAACCTAGTTACCCATAGCAACCGCTGGGCTTGCAGTCTGTAGCAATTGCTGCTGTTGCTGGAGGACCGACGCCTTCAATCCTGCCACCTCCAAAGACAGGCCTTGAAGTTGCTTTGTCAAAGCAGCAATAGGATCCATAATGGATTCAAAATAGGCAGAAAGAAAAAGTATATTTTTTTCTACCTACAAAAAATAAGGGCCAGATATGATATCATGACCGACGTGCCGATCACATACGTGACGCAAAGGGAGGGAAATGGGAAGGCCCTGTCCAAGGGAGAGGGTGACCCCTAACTCACCTTGAGGCTGGCACCTGACTGCCCTGAGGTTTCTAGACGGGTTCCTCACCCGTACGCCGATCACGTGCCTAAACCCTGGCTTTCCCTGAGATGAGCCCTACGTAGCGAATAGGGCGGTGGGAACACTAGTCCGCACCACTAACACTAAGGCCTCTTTCACACGGGCGTCATGTTTTTTGCCCGGATAAGAGGCGGGTGCGTTGCAGGAAAATGCACGATTTTTCCGCGCGAGTGCAAAACATTGTAATGCGTTTTGCACTCGCGTGAGAAAAATCACACATGTTTGGTACCCAAACCCGTACTTCTTCACAGAAGTTCGGGCTTGGGATTGATGTTCTGAAGATTGTATTATTTTCCCTTAAAACATGGTTATAAGGGAAAATATTAGCATTCTGACTACAGAATGCATAGTATAATAGTGCTGGAAGGGTTAAAAAAATAAAAAAGTTAACTCACCTTATCCTCTTGATCGCGTAGTTCCTGGTCTGTTCTTTGCTAGCTGTGGGCTAAATGACCTGTGGTGACGTCAGATCACATGCTCCAATCACATGGTCCATCACCATCTGACATCACCACAGGTCCTTTAGCCCAAGCCCACAGCTAGCAAAGAACAGACCGGGAACTACGCGATCAAGAGGATAAGGCGAGTTAACTTTTTTATTTTTTTAACCCTTCCAGCACTATTATAATATGCATTCTGTAGTTAGAATGCTATTATTTTCCCTTATAACCATGTTATAAGGGAAAATAATACAGTGAATAGACTGTCACCTAGAACCCATGCGTGAAAATCACACCGCATCCGCACTTGCTTGCGGATGCTTGCGATTTTCACGCAACCCCATTCACTTCTATGGGGCCTGCGTTGCGTGGATTATCGCACCGCAACGCACAAAGAGGAGCATGCTGCGATTTCCACGCAACGCATAAGTGATGCGTGAAAATCACCGCTCATGTGAACAGCCCCATAGAAATGAATGGGTCAGGATTCAGTGCGGGTGCAATGCGTTCAACTCACGCATCGCACCCGCGCAGAATACTCACTCGTGTGAAAGAGGCCTAAAGGAAAACATCAAGGAGAGGACAGACAATACAGACAAAACATATAATCCCAGGTGGGCGACAACAAACAACCAACAGGGATCCGGAGGGTAGCGCTCTGGAACAACAACCAGGAATCACAGCTACACAGCTCCAGTGGGTCAGTATAGAAGTCCAGGCAGGAAGCTCTATATCTGGCAACCAGAGAAGTGGGAGAGGGGAATATAAGGAGGTTGGGATTGATGGACAAGAAACAGCTGAGGAGAAGAAGCTACGGATCCCTGAGTGAACCAAAAAGGATTGCAAGGCAAACCCAGAAAGCTACCATTAATAAACAGCACTATCTTTAGACATAGAGCGCGCAGCCACCCGCTGCGACTTCCTGACCCCAGGTATAACAGAGTCAGACGTGGCTCTTGACACCCTCGTGACAATGACCCAGGAATTTCAAAAGTGCTTAGGCTGCAAGGCCTGAAATATTGTGTATTTTACCCCAAAAAGGGTGCTTTATTAATGAAACAATATAAACCCTGTATATAGAGGATGTATCTCACACGGCCCAACCCACTGTAGGCCTGAATTTAATATTGGTGCCCCAAATGGCGGTATTTCAAATCTCTTAATTTTAACCCAAATGTATTAAGGGTGTATCTCACAATGACATATGCAGCAAAGGCTGCCAAAGGCTTTTTTTGACAGCAGTATATAAGCCTTTAATTTCACACGTGCCAATGCTGCAAGGCCTGAAAATAGTGTTTTTTGGCAAAAAAATAAAGTGTGTTTTTAAAACCCCAGAAAATGATGGTTGTATTTCTAGCTTAAATTGCACACTGACTAATCCAGATGTTGTATATTGCCAAAAAAGTGTTTTTTTGGTAACAGAATATGAAAGCTGTATATATTAACCCCTTAAGGACTTAGCCATTTTTTGCAAATCTGACCAGTGTCCCTTTAAGTGGTGATAACTTTAAAACGCTTTGACTTTTCCAGGCCATTCTGAGACAGTTTTTTTGTCATATATTGTACTTCATGACACTGGTAAAATAAAGTTAAAAAAAAAAAAAAATATTTATAAAAAAATACCAAATTTACCAATTTTTTTTTAAAAATTGGAATAACACAAGTTTCAATTTCTCTACTTCTATAATACATAGTAATACTTCAAAAAATAGTTATTACTTTACATTCCCCATATGTCTACTTCATGTTTGGATCATTTTGGGAATGATATTTTATTTTTTGGGGATGTTACAAGGCTTAGAAGTTTAGAACCAAATCTTGAAATTTTTCAGAAATTTTCAAAAACCCAATTTTTAGAGACCAGTTCAGGTCTGAAGTCACTTTGCGAGGCTTACATAATAGAAACCACCCAAAAATGACCACATTCTATAAACTACACCCCTCAATGTATTCAAAACAGATTTAAAAAACTTTGTTAACCCTTTAGGTGTTCCACAAGAATGAATGGAAAATAGAGATACAATTTAAAAATTTCACTTTTTTGGCAGATTTTCCATTTTAATAATTTTTTTCTAGTTACAAAGCAAGGGTTAACAGCCAAACCAAACTCAGCATTTATGGCCCTGATTCTGTAGTTTACAGAAACACTGCATATGTGGTTATAAGCCGCTGTGCGGGCACACGGCAGGGCGCAGAAGGAAAGGAATGCCATAAGGTTTTTGGAAGGCAGATTTTGCTGGACTGTTTTTTTGACACCATGTCCCATTTGAAGCCCCCCTGATGTAACCCTAAAGTAGAAACTCCATAAAAGTGACCCCATCTAATAAACTACACCCCTCAAGGTATTGAAAACAGATTTTACAAACGTCGTTCACCCTTAAGGTGTTCCACAAGAGTTATTGGCAAATGGAGATGACATTTCAGAATTAAAGTTTTTGGGCAAAATTTCCTTTTTAATCCATTTTTCCCAGTAACAAAGCAAGGGTTAACAGCCAAACAAAACTCATTATTTATGGCCCTGATTCTGTAGTTTACAGAAACACCCCATATGTGGTTGTAAAAATCTGTATGGGCACACGGCAGGACGCAGAAGGAAAGGAATGCCATACGGTTTTTGGAAGGCAGATTTTGCTGGACTGTTTTTTTTGACACCATATCCCATTTGAAGCCCCCCTGATGCACCCCTAGTGCAGAAACTCCAAAAAAAGGGCCCCATTTTAGAAACTACAGGATAGGGTGTCAGTATTGTTGGTACTAGTTTAGGGTACATATGATTTTTGGTTGCTCTATATTACACTTTTTGTGAGGCAAGATAACAAGAAATAGCTGTTTTGGCACCGTTTTTATTTTTTGTTATTTACAACATTCATCTGACAGGTTAGATATGTGATATTTTTATAGACCAGGTTGTCACAGATGCGGTGATACCTAATATGTATACTTTTTTTTTTTTTTTGTAAGTTTTACACAATGATTTCTTTTTTGAAGCAAAAAAAATCATGTTTTAGTTTTTCCATAGTCTGAGAGCCATAATTTTTTTCAGTTTTTGGGCGATTACCTTGGGTAGG
This sequence comes from Bufo gargarizans, assembly GCF_014858855.1. Lineage (NCBI taxonomy): Eukaryota > Metazoa > Chordata > Amphibia > Anura > Bufonidae > Bufo > Bufo gargarizans. The sequence goes on along the minus strand of NC_058084.1, from coordinate 247,487,322 downwards.
GTATGATTTTTGCGGGATGAGGGGTCGGTTTTATTGGCACTATTTTGGGGTGCGTGTGACTTTCTGATCGCTTGCTGTTACACTTTTTGTGATTTAAGGTGACAAAAAATTGCTTATTTAGCACAGTTTTTATTTTACATTTTTTACAGTGTTCATCTGATACCTAATATGTATACTTTTTATTTATTTATGTAAGTTTTACACAATAATAGAATTTTTGAAACAAAAAAAATGTTTGGGCAATGTTTTTTCAGTGTTTGGGCGATTATCTTAGGTAGGGTCTCATTTTTTGCGGGATGAGATGACGGCTTGATTGGCACTATTTTGGGGTGCATATGACTTTTTTATCGCTTGCTATTACACTTTTTGTGATGTAAGGTGACAAAATTATTTTTATTTAACACAGTTTTTATTTTTTATTTTTTACAGTGTTCATCTGAGGGGTTAGGTCATGTGATATTTTTATAGAGCCGGACGATACGAACACGGCAATACCAAATATGTATACTTTTTTTTTTAATGTAATTTTTCCACAATAACAGCTTTTTTAAAACAAAAAAAAAGATATTTTAGTGTCTCCATATTCTGAGCCATGGTTTTTTTATTTTATGGGCTATTGTCTCAGGTAGGGGCTCATTATTTCCAGGATGAGGTGACGGTTATATTGGTACTATTTTGTTGGGCAAACGCCTTTTTTGATAGATTGCTGTTGTACTTTTTGTGATGTAAGGTGACAAAAAAATTGTTTATTTAGCACAGTTTTTATTTTTTATTTTTTACAGTGTTCATCTAATGGGTTAGGTAATGTGATATGTTTATAGAGCCGGTCGATATGGACGTGGCAATACCTAATATGTATACTTTTTTATTCCCCTATTTTTTAACAATTTTTTTAAAAATTTATTTGGGGAAAATTACGTTCTTGTTTATTTTTACTTGAAACTTTAAATTTTTGGGGGAGAAAACTTTCTTTTTTCAACTTTTTTGGCACTTAATTTTTTTGTCCCACTTTGGGACTTGAACTTTTAGGGGTCTAATCCTTTACAATGCATTCCAATACTTCTGTATTGGAATGCATTGGCTGTATGAGTAATACTGTGTGTATTACTCATACAGCTTCCGGCCTGTGAGATCCAGGGGGCTGGATCTCACAGGCTCGTCACCGGAAGGCAGCACAATGCTTTCCTTAGACATGCCGACGGGTCCCCCCTAAATCCGCATGGGGACCTGATGGCAGCGCCGACAACCGCCGCCGCACCAGGTAAAAGCCGCAAAAGCCACATCCTGTTCCTATTAACCCCTGCCACAATGTCGGTTTAAAGTTAGGACGTACCGGTACGTCCTGAGTCCTTAAGGACTCGGCAAACATGGCGTACTGGTACGTCCTAAGTCCCTAAGGGGTTAAACTTGAATTTAACACTTGCAGATCAGGAAATCAGTGTTTTTTGGCAATAAATTGTGTTTTTAAAACCCCAGAAAATGATGGGTGTATTTCTAGCTTAAATTGCACACTGACTAATCCAGATGTTGTATATTGCCGAAAAGTTTTTTTTTTTTGTAACAGAATATGAAAGCTGTATATCTTAAACTTGAATTTAACACTTGCAGATCAGGAAAATACAGTTTTTTTGGCAAAAAAGTGTGTTTTTAAAACCCCAGTAAATGATGGGTGTATTTATAGCTTAAATTGCACACTGACTAATCCAGATGTTGTATATTGCAACAAAAACAATATTTTCAATGTCCCAAAAGCTCAGATGCAGTGCTTGTGCACTGAGCTTGCATAAAATGGCCACCTCTGCCGCCCACCTAAATAACAGACAGATAAAAGTTATTTTTTGGGGGGAAATGGGCTCAGGGCATGGTAAAAAGTTTTTGCCCTGCACCCACACAACTATTTCCATGTATATCGCTGAGTTAGATTCTCTCCAATTCTCTCCCTGAAATCACCAGTCCAGCAGCATCCTCTCCCTACACTTGTAACAGCAGAGTGATGTGCAGCGCTACGTGACTCAAGCTTATATAGAGCCTGGGTCACATGCTGCTCTCGCCAATCAGAGCCATGCCATTAGTAGGCATGGCTGTGATGGCTTTTATGGTCAGACAGTTAAACACTTGTTGATTGGCGGCTCTGCAGCCTTTCAAAAAGCACTGAGAAATCGCTGAATACCGAACTTGAACCCAAACTTTTACTGAAATGTTCGGGTTCGGGTCCAGGGTCCAAAAATCCTAAAGTTCGGTACGAACCCGAACTTTACAGTTCAGGTTCGCTCAACCCCAACAATAACCTACTCAAGTACTCCATCCGAAAACAGTTCCTTTAGGGAAAATTCCAATAATCTGGGCCTAATCTAGTGTCCATATTCTGTGGGTTTCTGTGACATACAGGGGGTGCAGAATTATTAGGCAAGTTGTATTTTTGAGGATTAATTTTATTATTGAACAACCATGTTCTCAATGAACCCAAAAAACTCATTAATATCAAAGCTGAATATTTTTGGAAGTAGTTTTTAGTTTGTTTTTAGTTTTAGCTATTTTAGGGGGATATCTGTGTGTACAGGTGACTATTACTGTGCATAATTATTAGGCAACTTAACAAAAAACAAATATATACCCATTTCAATTATTTATTTTTACCAGTGAAACCAATATAACATCTCAACATTCACAAATATACATTTCTGACATTCAAAAACAAAACAAAAACAGATCAGTGACCAATATAGCCACCTTTCTTTGTAAGGACACTCAAAAGCCTGCCATCCATGGATTTTGTCAGTGTTTTGATCTGTTCACCATCAACATTGCGTGCAGCAGCAACCACAGCCTCCCAGACACTGTTCAGAGAGATGTACTGTTTTCCCTCCTTGTAAATCTCACATTTGATGATGGACCACAGGTTCCCAATGGGGTTTAGATATGGTGAACAAGGAGGCCATGTCATTAGTTTTTCTTCTTTTATACCCTTTCTTGCCAGCCACGCTGTGGAGTACTTGGACGCGTGTGATGGAGCATTGTCCTGCATGAAAATCATGTTTTTCTTGAAGGATGCAGACTTCTTCTTGTACCACTGCTTGAAGAAGGTGTCTTTAGAAACTGGCAGTAGGACTGGGAGTTAAGTTTGACTCCATCCTCAACCCGAAAAGGCCCCACAAGCTCATCTTTGATGATACCAGCCCAAACCAGTACTCCACCTCCACCTTGCTGGCGTCTGAGTCGGACTGGAGCTCTCTGCCCTTTACCAATCCAGCCACGGGCCCATCCATCTGGCCCATCAAGACTCACTCTCATTTCATCAGTCCATAAAACCTTAGAAAAATAAGTCTTGAGATATTTCTTGGCCCAGTCTTGACGTTTCAGCTTGTGTGTCTTGTTCAGTGGTGGTCGTCTTTCAGCCTTTCTTACCTTGGCCATGTCTCTGAGTATTGCACACCTTGTGCTTTTGGGCACTCCAGTGATGTTGCAGCTCTGAAATATGGCCAAACTGGTGGCAAGTGGCATCTTGGCAGCTGCACGCTTGACTTTTCTCAGTTCATGGGCAGTTATTTTGCTCCTTGGTTTTTCCACACACTTCTTGCGACCCTGTTGACTATTTTGAATGAAACGCTTGATTGTTCGATGATCACGCTTCAGAAGCTTTGCAATTTTAAGAGTGCTGCATCCCTCTGCAAGATATCTCACTATTTTTGACTTTTCTGAGCCTGTCAAGTCCTTCTGTTGACCCATTTTGCCAAAGGAAAGGAAGTTGCCTAATAATTATGTACACCTGATATAGGGTGTTGATGTCATTAGACCACACCACTTCTCATTACAGAGATGCACATCACCTAATATGCTTAATTGGTAGTAGGCTTTCGAGACTATACAGCTTGGAGTAAGACCATATGCATAAAGAGGATGATGTGGTCAAAATACTAATTTGCCTAATAATTCTGCACTCCCTGTATACTGTCCTCCATCCGAAAACGGAGTTTGCATTACAAATTCCAATAATCTAGGCCTAATCTACGGTTTATAGTGTGTGGCTTTCTGTGACATATACTGTCCTGCATTCGAAAACTGAGTTTGTATTGCAAATTCCAATAATCTGGGCCTAATCTACGTTCCATAGTGTGTGGGGTTCTGTGACATATACAGTACTCCATCCATAAACTGTCTCTATAGGGCAAATTCCAATAATCTGGGGCTAATATAGTGTCCATATTCTGTGGGTTTCTGTGACATATACTGTCCTGCATCAGAAAACTGTGTCTTTAGCGGACTGTGAAACAATCTGCGCCACATCTAGTGATAAAACCATTAATATGAAGAAAGGGAGCACTAAGGGACGGGGAAGTGGGCGTGATGCTGATGGCGCAAGCAGAGGCCGTGGCCCTGGGTGCAATCAAACTGTGTCTGCTGCCAGTGCACCAGAAAAAAAAATAAACATCCATCGTACACAGCTTCATGTCCAACTTAGCTGCAGTACAACACTGTCCAAGTCGGACCAGTGCAAACAGTTGGTCGGTTGGATAATGCTACCAGTCGGTTAAGCACCACCCTCTCTTCCACCAAGTCCAGTCTCTGTCGCCAAGAGTCTGGTCAACCGAATCCTAACTCTGATCATCCTTCCTCCCACATATAGAGGCTTGCCAAATTAGTGATCCCACACTCGGATATTCCGAGGAGCTCTTTCCAGTGCCACTATTACATTTGGCCCTCGCACCCAGCAAGCTTGAAGAGGGACCTGAGATATTGTGCCCTGATTCCCAACCTCTTGAGCCTTCACAGTCTGAAGAAGATGACAGTGGTGAACGACAATCATTCATTCACGAGGTGGATGATGATGAAACACAGTTGTCCATCACTGAGGTTTTGTTTAGGTCGAGTCAGGAGGATGAGCAGAGTGAGGAAGTGGAAGAGGATGTGGTTGACAATGAAGTCACTGACCCAACATGGGAAGGTGAAAAGCTGAGTGAGGACAGCAGTACAGAGGGGGAGGGATCCGCAGCATTGCAACAGGCTGGAAGAGGCAGTAGGGTTGCAAAAGGGAGAAGTCAGCCCACACCAAACAGGCCCGCAACCGTTACACCGAGCACCCCTATGCGTAAATTTACCTTGCCAAGGCATAGATGTTTGGCAGTATTGCGCTTTTTGGGGGGAAAGTGCAGACAAAAGAGTGGTAGTTTGCAACCTGTGCCATACCAAAATGAGCCGGGGTGTGAACACTATCAACCTCACCACCACCAGCATGATCCGCCACATGGCATTCAAGCACCCTAATAAGTGGGCCGAATGCCTGTGTTACTGTTACGGCTGTGTCATGGTCTGGTGTAGTGGACCATGACACTTTTGCCGTGCATGCTTGTTGCTGGTGGCAACATGTTGTTTTGCATGTTTTGACACTTACCCTTTAAGTTTTGTGTTCCTCCCCATCCTGGTGTTCTTGGGGTTAAGTTGTGTGCTTGGTGGAGCTGGGTGTGGCCTCTGGCTCTTCTTACACAGTGTTGTGAGCCTGAAGGTCAGATGGTTGTTTGACTGTATAAGTGAAGGAACTCTGCTCCTTTCTGAATGTGTCATCTTTCCAGTGTGAGGGTATCCTAGTTGGACATTGTTTGTCACCCTTTGTCTCCTTTCCCCTCCTCACCTGTTACGTTGTTTTGCATGGTTTATGTTGGGGTTGAGTTGTTTATGTCATGTCTGGTGTTCCATGTCTGGTCGGTTTGGTGTGGTGATCTGCATGGATGATTGACATTTTCCCCTGTCTGTTGTTGCCTCCGGAAGGGGGCCCCATTGGTTTCCTGGACGGGTGAACCTAAAGACATTAGCAGTCTTGCCTGGAGCCACCTTGCCTTGGTGTCGGCATGGGGGTCCAGGTTGTTTTGGTGTTGTTTTTCCATCTTTCCTGTGGCAGGTAAGTGATATTCTGGTGTGCTGTTGTTTCTCCAGGTGCTTACCTGACGATCAGTTGCTGCTGGTTGTATCATTTTCCCTTCTGTTACTAGGCCGCTGGAGACTACGGTTCATCTGTTTCCTTGAGGAACCGGTTGTCTCCTATTCCTGACTAGAGATGTCCCGAACTATTCGCCGACGAACATCGCTTGTTCGCATTCGCTGTGGCGGGCCCCCTATTTGTCATCATTGAGCAAACTTTGACCCTTTATATCACAGTTAGCAGACACATTCCAGCCAATCAGCAGCATACCCTCCCTCCCAGACCCTCCCACCTCCTGGACAGCATCCATTTTAGATTCATTCGGAAGCTGCAGTCTTAGTGAGAGGAGGGACAGTGTAGCTGCTGCTGATTTAATAGGGAAATTGATAGCTAGGCCAGTGTATTCAGTGTCCACTCCAGTCCTGAAAGACTCATCTGATCTCTGCTATAAGGACAGGGTCCTGACAGCACCCCAAAAAGGCATTTTTAGGGCTAGTACATCAGTCTGCTTATTTTTTTCTTCTCTGTAATCTAATTGCAGTTGCCTGCCAGCGTGTGTGTCAGGCTCACAGCATATACTGTGCCCACTTGCCCAGTGCCACCACTCATATCTGGTGTTACAGTAGCTTGCATTAAAAAAAATATATATTTTTTTGTTACTGTAATATAATAGCAGTTAGTTTTCTGCAAGCATGTGTGTTAGGCCTACAGCGTCTACTCTGCCAACTTCTGCCAGTGCTACTCATATATCTGGTGTCCCACACAATAGCTTGCATTTAAAAAAAACAAAAACAATTTTGACTGTAATATAATAGCAGTTAGTTTTCTGCAAGCATGTGTGTAAGGCCTATAGCATCTACTCTGCCAACTTCTGCCAGTGCCACTCATATCTGGTGGCACACACAGTAGCCTGCATTTAAAAAAAAATAATACAATTTTGACTGTAATATAATAGCAGTTAGTTTTCTGCAAGCGTGTGTGTTAGGCCTATAGCGTCTACTCTGCCAACTTCTGCCAGTGCCACTCATATCTGGTGTCACACATAGTAGCTTGCATTTAAAAAAAATAATATTTTTTTTTGACTGTAATATAATATCTACTCTGCCAACTACTGCCAGTGCACAGTGCCACTCATATCTGGTGTCACAGTAGCTTGCACGCATAGTACAACTAAACTAATCTAAAAAAAATGACAGGCAGAGGCAGGCCACCCCGCAGGGGCCGTCGTGGTGCTGTGATTCTCTTTGGCTCTAGAATAATGCCCAGTGTTCAGAGGCCATGTACCCTGAACTCGAAAAGTTCTGAGGACATAGTTGACTGGCTAACACAGGACACCCAATCTTCTACAGCTTCCGCTCTGAACCTTGATGCACCATCCTTCTCCAGCTCAGCTTCAGGGCACCAACACTAGCCTGCCGCTACCACCAACACTAGCACTACAGCTGCTTCACTTGATCTGTCAGAGGAGTTATTTACACATCATGTGGAAGAAAAGAGTGATGCGCAACCATTATTGCCAGAGGATGTAGATAACAGGGATATGTCTCAGTCAGGCAGCATTACACACATGGACGTATGGTGTGATGATGTATCCGCTGCTGCTTCCTTTGCTGAGTTGTCAGATACAAGTAAAGTGGTTGATGATGACGATGTGTCCATGGATACCACATGGGTGCCCACTCGAAGAGAAGAAGAACAGATGGGGAAACAAAGAGGAGGAGTTGACGAGTTGAAAGCAGGGGGAGGTCGTCGCAAGTAGCTAGTGGCACAGTCAGACAGCATGTATCGGCAAGCGGGGTCAGCGAGACAGCACGCCAATCAACGCATGCTGTTGCCACCACCTGAATGCCATCATTGCAAAGCTCAGTAGTGTGGCATTTTTTTTGTGTGTCTGCCTCTGATAACAGCGATGCCATTTGGAACCTGTGCAAAAAGAAACTGAGTCGTGGGAAGTCCAACACCCACCTAGGTACAACTGCTTTGCGAAGGCACATGATCTCACATCACAAACGCCTATGGGATCAACACATGATGACAAGTACAAGCAGCACACAAACTCGAAGCCACCATCCTCCTCCTGGTCCAGCATCTTCAGCCACGTCAACCACTGCTGTCCTCCTTGCCCCCTCTCAACCACCCGCCACTCCGCCCCTCGCCTTGAGCAATTCCTGCTCATCTTCCCACAGTCAGGTGTCTGTCAAGGACATGTTTGAGCATAAGAAGCCAATGTCACAGAGTCACCCCCTTGCCCGGCGTCTGACAGCTGGCTTGTCGGAACTCTTAGCCCGCCAGCTTTTACCATACAAGCTGGTGGAGTCTGAGGCCTTCAAACAATTTGTAGCTATTGGGACACTGCAGTGGAAGGTACCCGGATGAAATTTATTTTTAAAAAAGTCAATCCCAAACCTGTACTCGATTGTGCAAAAGGAAGTCATGGCATGTCTGGCACAGTGTTGGGGCAAGGGTCCATCTGACCACTGATACCTGGTCTGCAAAGCACGGTCAGGGCAGGTATATCACCTACACTGCGCATTTGGTAAACCTGCTGATGGCTGCCAAGCATGGAATGCGTGGCTCTGTAGAGGAGTTGGTGACACCGCTACGACTTTCAGGCAGGCCTGCTGCCACCTCCTCTACTCCTCCATCCTCTTTGCTAACCTCCTCGGCTGAGTCCCCTTCTGCTGCTGCATCTTGCTCCACATCAACTGCACACCCCCAGCTCCCCAGGGGCTATTCCACATCCCGGATATGACAGTGTCACGCCGTCTTGGGGTTGACTTGCCTGAAAGCAGAGAGTCACACCGGACCAGCACTCCTGTCCACCCTGAACGCACAGGTGTATCAGTGGCTGACTCCGCACCAACTGGAGATCGGCAAAGTAGTGTGTGACAACGGAAGCAATTTGTTGGTGGCATTGAATTTGGGCAAGTTGACACATGTGCCATGCATGGCACATGTGTGTAATCTGATCGTACAACGCTTTGTGCATAAGTACCCAGGCTTACAGGATGTCTTTAAGCAGGCCAGGAAGGTGTGTGGCCATTTCAGGCGTTCCTACACGGCCATGGCGCACTTTTCAGATATTCAGTGGCGAAACAACATGCCATTGAGGTGCTTGGTTTGCGACAGCCCGACATGTTGGAATTCACCACTCCTAATGTTCGACCACCTGCTCCAACAAGAAAAAGCCGTCAACGAGTATTTGTATGACTGGGGTGTTTGGACAGCCTCTGCGGAGCTGGGAATTGTTTTGACACGTTGCTGGACGGTCATGCGCAATGCCTGTAGGCTCATGCGTCCTTTTGAGGAGGTGACAAACCTAGTCAGTTACACTGAAGGCACCATCAGCGACATCATCCCATTTGTTTTCTTCCTGGAGCGTGCCCTGAGAAGAGTGCTGGATCAGGCCGTAGATGAGCGTAAAGAGGAAGCGTTGTGGTCACCATCACCACCAGAAACAGCCTTATCAGCATCGCTTGCTGGACCTGCGGCAATGCTGGAAGAGGAGTCTGAGGAAGAGGAGTCAGAGGAGGAATGTGGCTTTGAGGAGGAGGAAGACCAACCACAGCAGGCATTCCAGGGCATTCTGGTACCTGTGGTGTTGTACGTGACTGGGGGGAAGAACAGACCTTCAGCAAGATCAGTGAGGACAAGGAATGAGTAGCTTGGCATCCAACCTTGTGCAAATGGGGTCTTTCATGCTGTTGTGCCTGTTGAGGGACCTATGTATAAAAAGGCTGAAGGAGAACGACCTGTACTGGGTGGCCACTCTACTAGACCCCTGCTATAAGCAGAAAGTGCCTGAAAGGTTACCGAATTACCGAGTCGGAATGGATGCAGCAGTTCCAAAATACATTTAAAAGTATGCTTTACACAGCGTATAAGGGTGATGTCACAGCACAACGGGAATCTAACAGGGGAAGAGGTGAAAGTAATCCTCCTCCTACCACGACGACAAGGACAGGACACAGGACGCTTTATAGACGTGTTGTTGATGGAGGACATGCAGAGCTTTTTAAGTCTTATGCATCGCCACAGCCCTTCGTGGTCCACCCTCAGAGAACGACTCGACCGACAGGTAGCAGACTACCTCGCCTTAACTGCAGATATCGACACTCTGAGGAGCGATGAACCCCTTGACTACTGGGTGTGCAGGCTTGACCTGTGGCCTGAGCTATCCCAATTTGCGATAGAACTTCTGGCCTGCCCCACTTCAAGTGTCCTGTCAGAAAGGACCTTCAGTGCAGCAGGAGGTATTGTCACTGAAAAGAGAAGTTACCTAGATCAAAAAAGTCTAGATTACCTCACCTTTATTAAGATGAATGAGGCAAGGATCCCGAAGGGACTGACAGTGGGCGATGCATTCAACTAAAAAAGGCCTGATGACTGAGATGAGCTGCCTTGGGCTACAAATGGTCTACACGCTGCTGTATTTTATCTCTGCATGCCGGATGACTTGCGTGACTTATCCACCACCAACTAGGGTTCAAGCCACAGTGTTTTAGGGCACTTTCTGCCTGGAAAACATACATATTTCTGGCCGCTGCTACAGCAGCGGCTGCAACAATACCAAATTTTTCAGGCATGTGTACATGCCTAACTTTTCTGGCCTCTGGTAATGCACTGTGGCTGCAAAAACAAAACAAAAAAAAGGGACATACATGTGTCAATTCCCCTTCCTGATCGTTACCTTGTTGTGGAGAAGGGGCTTGCGTATCACAATGAAGCGACCACCTCTATGAGTGTGTTGGCAATGGCAATGTTGGCACACCCCAGATGATAAGGTCGTTGCTTCACTGTGAACAGACCAAAAGGGATCGGCTGGATAATTTTGCATAGAAAAAACATTAATTTTCTTTGTGATCATCTAAGGTGATCATTAAAGCCTACTAGGCCAACAATGGGCCCACACTGCAGAATCCTTGTTTTCTGGGTCACTTATCTGTCACTGAACTACCTCAGCACGACCATAGGCTTTGAAAAAAAAAAACATTGCCTGCAATCTCCCAAACGTGCGCACGAGCACAGTCATCACTACACCAAGATTGAAGCATAGAGGAATAAAATTTATGTCATGAGTGTGTCAACTATTGACAACCCTTTGCGGTTGTCTAAAATCACTCATATCTGGTGGCACAGTATATTGCACGTGCAGTGCCCCAAATTGGAAGTAGGAGGACCAGCCAAGCATCTTTTTCCATCTCCTGGTTCCTAAAATCTATTCCATAGACCGGCCCCTGATAGGGGACGTAACAGGGATTAAACTGATAGGAATAGTACTACTTAACATACCACTCATATTGGGATTGCATAGTACATTGCATGGCGCACGCGCAGTGCCCCAAATTGGAAGTAAGAGGACCAACCAAGCATCTTTTTCCATCTCCCAGTTCCTAAAATCTATTCCATACACGTCCCCTGATAGGGGACGTAACAGGGATTAAGCTGATAGGAATAGTACTACTTAAACACACCACTCATATCTGGTGGCTCAGTACATTGCAAGCCGTACGTGCAGTGCCCCAAATTGGAAGTAAAAGGACCGACCAAGCATCTTTTTCCATCTCCCGGTTCCTAAAATCTATTCCATACACCGGCCCCTGATAGGGGACAAAACAGAGATTAAACTGTTAAGAACAGTTTTTTTTTTAATTTAAAAAAAGAGGACAGCCTCTGCGGAGCTGGGTATTTTTTGGCCGTGTTACTGAACGCTCATGCACAATGGCTGTAGGCTCATGCATCCTTTTGCGGAGGTGACAAACCTGGTCAGTCAAACCCAAGGCAACATCATCGACCTCATCCCATATGCGTTTTTTTCTGGAGCGTGCCCTGCGAAGAGTGCTGGATCCGGCCGTAGATGAGCATGGAGAGGAAGAGTTGTGGTCACCATCACCACCAGGAGCAGCCTTGTCGTCTTCGATTGCTGGACCTGCAGCAACGCAGAGAGAGGAGTCTGAAGAAGAGGAGTCAGAGGAGGAAGGTGGCTTTGAGGAGGTGGAAGACCAACCACAGCAGTCGTCCCAGGGGGCTTGTTGTCACCTTTCGGGGACCCTTGGTGTTGTACGTGGCTGGGTGGAGGAAGAGACCTTCAATGACATCAGTGAGGCCAAGGAACGGGACATGGCTAGCTTGTTATCCAACCTTGTGCAAATGAGGAGTTTGAGGTTGTGCAAATGGACTGTTTGCGGTTGTTTGCAGTGCGTTAAACGGGGAGTTTGGTCTGTCACTGTAAAGAGGGCATAACCCTTGCACTACCTGATCGATACAACATCATACCTGATCGTATACACACACTGGATGTTTTAAAGCACGTTATTCCAAGCAATTTTGGAATGTTAGGTGGATTTATGCCCTTTATGGATTAAAATCCGACTCTGCGTCAACTACGTAATTTTCCATGGGAGTTTTGCCATTGATCCCCCTCCGGCATGCCACAGTCCAGGTGTTAGTCCCCTTGAAACAACTTTTCCATCACTATTGTGGCCAGAAAGAGTCCCTGTGGGTTTTAAAATTCGCCTGCCTATTGAAGTCAATGGCGGTTTGCCCGTTCGTGAACATTTGCGTTCGCCGTTTGCGAACGTAAAATTTTATGTTCGCGACATCTCTATTCCTGACCTCTATGCTAGGGACCATTAGGGTCAGCAGGTTCCAGGTTTGAGTGTATGAGCCCTCTTAGTGGGTGCTCATACAGTCATGAGATCAGGGTCAGGATTAGGGCAACCTGCTCCCTTTCCCTGTTTACGGGCTTAGTAACAGTTCTTATAATATGGTGGGGAGTTTCCCCCCACTCCCCACCGTGACAGTTACGCACTGCTGGCCAATCCCCTGTCGAAGGCGCAGGCCCGGATGTCTCTCGCCCTGCTCCTGGACCTCTCAGTGTATAAACAGGTCAACAGAAGAGAAACCTAAAGAGCAAAAGGAAACTTAAAGGGGGTTTTCTCAAGACGCAGGTTTATACTTACCTGCTCCCAGCGCGCCGTCCACTTCCTGGTTTCGGCAGCGGCGGGCTCCCTCTTCATTGATGTCTTCTCCCGGCCGGGCCTTGTGCTGTGCTGATCGCGCACGCCAAATCCGCGCATGCGCCCTGGTGACTTCTTCCTGGCTAGTATAGTATACTTGCCAGGAAGAAGTCACCAGGGCGCATGCGCGGACTCGGCGTGCGCATTCAGTACAGCGCGCGGCCGGCCGAGAGAAGAAAAGAAGACGTCCGCGATTCCTGAGAAGAGCGGTGGCCATAACCAGGGGAGACGGAAGACAATAGTCAGGTAAGTATAGGTTTATTTTTTTCTAAGGGGTGGGGATTTGTTAATTAAATATATTTAGAAAAATGATCACTGTTAAATCATTAACAGATTTAACAATGATCATTAAGATGATAATATTCTGAGAAATATCTACTGCTGATCCAAGCATGCCATACGTAGTTATATTTGGGCAGGTTGAGGTTTTGGTAGGCTATAACTTCCTCGTAGTGGCAGATTCTGTTGACCAGGTCAGTGAGAAGATGTGCTCTTCTTCCAATGTCTGGTCAGAACTAGTTTTGTGGCCATCAGTATGTGTGCCACCACTGTTCTGTGTTCCGCTGGTAGTGTGTCTGTTTATCAGCAAAACTGACACTTCTGTAGTTATGCTTATAGGCACTGAGAGTTAGGCCTCTTTCACACGGGCGTCGTGTGTGAGGGCCGGACAAGATGCGGGTGCGTTGCCGGAAAATGCGCAATTTTTTCCGTACGAGTGCTGTGAGAAAAATCGGTGTGTTTGGTACCCAGACCTGAACCCGGATTTCTTCACAAAAGTTCTGGTTTGGATTAGGTTTATTATTTTCCCTTATAACATGGTAATGTGATAAGCGCAGTAATGTCACCAAAGGTCCTTTTCCTCCGAGGCCCTCAAAGAAGAAGAAAGAAGACAAGCCGGGCTGCGCGAACAAGTGGATGAGGCGAGTTTAATATATATATATAATATTTTTTTTTTAACCTGTCCATCCCTAATTTACTTAGCATTCTGTATTAAGAATGCTATTATTTTCCCTTATAACCATAGGGGCTGTGATTTTCACGCAGCGCCATTCACTCACAATGCACAAGTGATGTGTGAAAATCACAGCTCATGTGCACAGCCCCATTGGAGTAAATGGGTCTGGATTTAGTGCGGGTGTAATGCGTTCACCTCATGCATTGCACCCGCGCGGAATTCTCGCCTGTGTGAAAGGGGCCTTAGGATGTTAATGATTCTATGTGCTGAATGCCAGAAGGGGGTAATCACATTACAGTCCCAGAGTAGATGTTTGAGTGTTCCCACATCCCCACAGTCCCACTAACACTTACCAGGTACATAATCCTGAGTCTGGCTGGAGTGTAGTACCAATTATAGTGGGTTTTGACAATCAGCTCTCTATGTGTTACACATCTAGATAGTTTGCGTGTCTGTCATAGTTACATAACTAATACGGTTGAAAAAATACATGTCCATCAAGTTCAACCAAGGGATAGGTGGGGATGCGAATCCCAGAAGGAATTGAGACTCAGATTTCTACACGTTTTCATAAGCATTAATGTTGTTTACTTTTAAGAATTCATCTAAACCCTTTTTAAAACTGTCCACTGTTCCTGCTGTGACCACGTCCTGAGGAAGTCTATTCCACAGCTTCACAGTTCTTACAGTAAAGAAGCTTTGACGCTTCTGGAGACTGAACTTTTTCCTCTCCAATCAGAGGCAGTGCCCCCTTGTCTTTTGAGCGCATTTTACATGGAACAGTTTTTCACCGTATTTTTTGTATGGCCCATTTTGATATTTGTATAGGTTAATAATTTCCCCCCCTTAGACATCTCTTCTCAAGACTAAATTCAATTATTTTAATCTTTCTTCATAACTAAGACCCTCCATGCCCCTTATCATTTTAGTCGGTCCTTCAACCAGTTTTCAATCCAATTACAAACTATACTTTCCAGGCCTATAGACCTTACTTTAACTATTAAACGTCTATGAGGGACAGAATCAAAAGCCTTTGCAAAATCCAGAAACACTACATCCACAGCCACCCCTCTGTTCAGGCTACTACTCACCTCCAAATCAGGTTAGTCTGACAACTTCTATCCTTGGTAAACCCATGCTGGTTATCACTTATAATATTTACAGTCACATACTCCTGTATATAGTCCCTTAAGAGTACTTCAAACATTTTTCCCATGACAGAAGTTAAACTAACGGGTTTATAATTACCTGTGAAGGACCTTGATCCTTTTTTTGATTATGGGCACCATGTTTGCCTTGCGCCAAGCACTTGGCACTGTACCACTACTGAGAAAATCTTTAATAGGAGGCACTCCATTGTTCCTCTGAAATCTGAATGTTTAGGTCTGATTCCCATTTAAGGGTATGCCTGTTAAGTTTGTAAGAGGCTATCTAATTTTAAAATTGATTTTGTTCCCTTTAGGATGATGCTTATGGTAGTATTGCTATGGGAACCTGTAGGCATTGTAGAAAGAGCATCTCTGGATGACGTTTTGAATCTTTATGGGGTGTTTTTCACCTGGTGTTAAACTGGGAACATTTTTATTTTTCATGTGGACAAAAACAGAAAAGAGGCAGTGCCTCATGTGTGGTTTTGCTTGCACAATATGAACAAGAAAAAGACAAAAAACAGCGCCTCATGTGCGGTATAGTCTTGGTAACAATTTAGTTATATGGTGCGTATTGCGCTTACCGGATACTGTTGTGAGGAGTCACAACAGCTATATGTGCCTTGCTGGTATCTGGCCCCACCAGCATCAGGGAATGCTGTGCTGCTGCCTTGATCTCTTCCTGTCTCGGTGCCACGAGCTCCAGGAGAACGATTAGCAAGGTAAGATAAAAAGTGAGAGAACACTTCCTTGGCGCTGCTGGTATATAGGAGGAGTCTTCCGAATTAATAGATATTATTTTTATTAAATTTTTGTCAATACCTTTCAAGGATGGAGGGCCCCCTTCATCAGGACAGTTTACAGAACACAAGTTTGGTACATGCTGTACAATTCAAATAGCAGTTTTGGCGGGCTCATCCGTGGGACGGTACAGGGGCGGGAGTGTTCTGAAAATTAGGTTTACTGATAAGGAGCCTCATTATGCAGAACACGTCATTATGGCTCTGTTCGGATCTCTAATACTGCTTACAGTAATGATTGGTAGAGATGGACACAATGTAATTGGTAAAATATATGACCACAAGATGATACATGTTATACTAGAATAATCATTGCTACATGAGCGCTACATCAGGCGCTCCCCTTCCTATATCTGCCCATCTATTCGGGCTGGTATATTACTCACAGCGCTGTCTTCTTAGTGCTGTGAGGTTTCCTACCTCGCAGCATCGCGGCACTTTGCTCATAGCTGCCGGGTGCTTGTGTCTTGCGGATCGCTGAAGCTGCTCATCGGTTTCTTTCACTTGCGGGAGCGCGTATATGGCGATCCTGCGTGGCCCAGGACCACACCTAATAGTACTAGACCTGTAGGTAACACTCATTTCGCTAGGGATGGTAGGTATTCAGCGGCTACGATTACCTAGCACTATATGTTTCACATGTTATGCAAGCGGGTGTGGACCCACTGCGCCACTGACTGGGTATACTCCAGAGGGGCATAACTAAGCAGCTACCTGGTATTCACTAGAGCCCCTGATGGTAGGGATAAGCTTGGGCCGTAGGGTAGCTGCCACTCCAGAGTAGTCCCCAAGTCAGTGGCAGCTGACCAGGGGGTCAGAGTGCTCGGTGCAAGCACCAAGGAGACGTACGAGGCCTGAAGGTACGGGTCAGGGCAGGCGGCAATCAAGCAAAGTCAGCAAACAAGATCCAAGGTCAGGGGCAGGCGGCAAACAGGCAAAGTCCATAAACAAAGTCTGAGGTCAGAGGCAGGTGGCAGAAAGCAAAGTCCAGGAGTACAACAGGAAGGCAGACAGGATAACCAGCTTTGCACAGGGACTAAGTTGCACTGAGGTTCCTCAGGCAACTTCCTGTAGTAGGAAGTGCCTTTAAATACCTGCTGCAATCCAGCCATAGGCTGCTGAGACAGAGGGTGTGTGTGTGTTGCCTCTTAGGTCAATAGAGACACACCCATGCAAGCTTCAACACTAATGCAAGTCTCCAGCAGGAAGGAAACTCTGGCATGGAACATATGTAGCAGAGTTAAGTTAGTTGCTGCCCGTGTTTGTCAGCTGGGCGGCAGGAGGGAAAAGCGGGAGCTCGGCGCCCATGCCTGCTGATAGGGGCAGCGGCACCAGCAGAGGCGCTGGTCTCACTTAAAATATAGCCATGACAAAAGCCTAAGTAAATGAAATAATGACAATAATAACAATAATAAGGGTCAACAAATAAACACAAGCAGACAATAAATGAACACATGAATAATTACATAGCTATAGGAAAGAAACAGTGAGCTGATATATTCAGGTATATATACACACACACCGAGACAAACGGGGATGCTAGGGGTTGTGCGGGCTGAATCCCCCATATTTTTTCTTTGTAGTATGTATTGGAGGCGTGGCGATCTCCAAGCAGTCATGCACACCTGACCAGCTAGTATGCCCTGGAGGCTGGTTTTAAAGTCAGTATAAAACTGAGTCTGCTTATACAGCACCTACCAGTAGCCATTAGGCTCCAGGAGAAGTATATAGTGGGCTCAGCATGCATGTTGGTACTTTCATCCCTGGATCCGATGAAAGCTGTAATGGCACCGGACGGGGTTAAAAGCAGAGTGTGCTTGGCGTGCATGCTGTACCTGCGCTCCCTGGACTTTGTGTGGCTGTCATGGCCATAAAAGGTAGGAACTAGTGTTAGGGACCACTCATTAAGGCGACCTTGACGTGGTGAGTGGCTTATTACGCTTTGGCCAAAATGTACACCAATGCCTTATTCAACATCCAGCATAAAGGCAGGGCATATGTCTATTCACATTATTGCCTTTTTCCATATAATATTGTTATTTTAATTAAAAAAACATGAACTCGCTCGGAATCGTGTCTGTTTGGTATACAGCCATATATAATCATATATAATGCCATACCCACAGATCGTTGCAAAATTGATTTAGATGGAAATATAGTAAATTTGGGCGCTATTTTCTAGGGATTATGGCAGTATATATGAAAATTATGATTCATCGATGTGATTATAAAAAGAATAAGGTGGTAAAAATGATTATGTGTATCTAAGAGAATATATCTATGCATAAGAATAAATAGAATAGAATAAGATAGAAATGAAAGTATCAGTAAAAATGTCACTTATTATATATATATATATATATGTGTGTGTGTGTATATATGCATATATATATATATACACACACACATATATACATATACACATATAAATACATAAACACACACATACACATGTGTATCCATCCACATCTGTGTGGCTACATACAGAGATTTTACATGTGGAATGGACAAAGCAAATGGCATGAGGTTGGAGATGACGGATATGTTCTTTATAGTCTCACTAATTTCATTGAGTCCCCATGGGCTAAGCCTGTTTAGTTGGCATATCCAATATACTTCTCTTTTTTGCAAATTTTCAAAGCGATTGAACAGATTTTCTGGTATGAAGTCAATAGGGGTGATTTTTATCTCATGTTTAGAGTTGAGTGCTCACCTGGATGTTCGGGTTCGGCCGAATTTCACAAAAAAGTTCGGGACCCGAACTTGACCCCGAACCTGAGCCCCATTGAAGTCAACGGGGACCCGAACTTTTGAGCACTGAAAATTGCTCAAAAAATGTCATAGAAAGGGCTAAGCAATGTTTCCCAACCAGCGTGCCTCCAGCTGTTGCAAAACTACAACTCCCAGCATGCCCAGACAGCCTTTAGCTGTAAGGGCATGTTGGGAGTTGTAGTTTTGTAACAGCTGGAGGCACACTGGTTGGGAAACACTTGGCTAGAGGGCTGCAAATGCCAGCAAAATGTGGTTACGAGCGTGGCAAGTGCTCTGCAAACAAATGTGGATAGGGAAATGACTTTAAATAACATAAAATATCTAAAAATAAAAAAATACAATCTGGATCTAGGAAGACGATGTCACTATGGAGTAGGAGGTTGAGGAGGCAGTGGATGTGGCCATGTAGGTGGAAGCTGCGGTGGAGGAGGAGGAGGTGGCCTACACTGCTTTTTGGTTTTAAAATTACTTTTGTTTTTTTAAATTAGGGTACACACCAAAACATTGGGAAATATAACCTGTAATAACCCCGTCCAGTTGTGGTAAACACACGTTCAGACAATACACTGTCTGCAAGGCAGGCCAGCACCTCCAAGGCATAAAGGGCAAGCTTAGGCCATGTGACCAATTTTGAGACCCAGAAGTTGCAGGGGGCAGACCCATCACTCAGTTTGTGTAGGCGTGTGCACACATACTGCCCCACCTTGATGTTCACAATTGGATATCTACTCTATCAACTTTCGATGTTCTTTTCTGTGCCTACCATTTTGATCATGGTTAGTGGCGAATCACGGTTCCACGCCGGAGAGGGAGCGTAAGAAAGGGATAGCACATCCAAGGGAAATCAATGGATGAAATTTAATTGTGATTGAGCGGAAATGTGGGAGAATCTATTAAAACTGAAGAATTGAAGGAAAAGAGGCGGCACGCGGCAATTACCCACTCCTGACTCGGGGAGGTACTGATGAAAAATAACAATACAGGCCTTTTAAGATGCCCTGTTATTGGAATGTCACTGGGATATTTAGGATTTGGAACCATTAGACAGGAGAGGCCCTGCTGCCACTTTGTTGACTCTAGATAACTTCTGCCTGATGGCACGTCCCTGTGATGGTCAGGATCCATTTGGATATCTTCTGTATCAACTTTTGATGTTCTTTTCTGAGCATACCATGTTGATCACGGTTATCAGAGAATCAGGGTGCAACGCCGGAGAGGGAGTGTGAGAAAGGGATACCACATCCAAAGGAGGTCAATGGCTGCAATGTGATCGAGCTGAAATGTGGGACAAGTTATTAAAGCGTAAGGTTCGAATGAAAGGGCCAATTAAAGACTAATTTTCCAAATTTAATTCCCTGTCACTTATGCAGAGCAGGTTTTTCAACGCCAGAAATGGGTTAATGTCACCCACCAATGGAACTGATTATTTTTTTTTTTTATTTCGGTCCCTGTCACCTATGCATTCACGACAAAAATGTTTTTATTTTTTTATTTTATTAGGGTACACCCCAAAAGAGTGTGAAATATCCAAAATACAACAATGAACAATTGTGCTGTAGTATAACAATGTCTGGTTAAAGGGTTTCTACCACCAGATTTTGACATACAGTCTTGATCAAAAGTTTAAGACCACTTGAAAAATGGCAAAAAATCATATTTTACATTGTTGGATCTTAACAAGGTTCCAAGTAGAGCTTCAACATGCAATAAGAAGAAATGAGAGTGAGACAAAACATTTTTTGAGCATTCAATTAATTGAAAATAACGATTAAACTGAAACAGGCTGTTTTTCAGCTGATCCAAATTTTAGGGCCACATGCCTTTAAAAGGCCAAATCTGTGCAAAGATGTGGATTCATTGTCATTTTCTGTCAGGTAGTCACACGTTGTGATGGCAAAGGCAAAAAAACTCTCCCATTTTGAATGTGGTCGGGTAGTTGAACTGCATAAGCAGGGTCTCTCACAGCGCGCCATCGCTGCTGAGGTGGGACGCAGTAAGACAGTCATTTGGAATTTTGTTAAATGATCCTGAGGGTTATGGAACAAAAAAGTCCACAAAAGTGCAAGACCCCAAAAAATGTCATCAGCACTGAGCAGATCCAATTGGCTGTCCGTCAAGACACTGGACGATCCTCGACCCAAATTAAGGCCCTTACTGGTGCTGACTGCAGCCCTATAACCATCAGACGGCATCTGAGACTGAAGGGCTTCAAAAACAAAAAAAGTCTTCAAAACTGAAGAGCAGAACTGCTGGTTTGGACTTTGCAAGAGAGCACCAAACATGGGACACAAAGGTGGAAGAAAGTTTTATTCTCTGATGAGAAAAAATTTAACCTTGATGGTCCTTATGGTTTCCAATGTACTGGCATGACAAGCAGATCCCACCTGAGATGTTTTCTACGTGCCACAGTGGAGGGGGCGCCATAATGGTCTGGGGTACTTTTTCCTTCAGTGGAACAATGGAGCTTCAGGAAGTGCAGGGGCGTCAAATGGCCGCTGGCTATGTCCAGATGTTGCAGAGAGCATTCCTCAGAGCCCTTGTCTGTGTGGTAACGACTGGGTTTTTCAACAGGACAATGCTACAGTACACAATGCCCGCAGGACAAGGGACTTCTGCCAGGAGGATAACATCACTCTTTTGGCCCATCCTGCATGTTCCCCTGATCTAAATCCAATTGAGAACCTTTGGGGATGGATGGCAAGGGAAGTTTACAAAAATAGACAACAGTTCTTGTATCACTTTTGTCTGCTGCCGTTAAGCTTAAAAACGTACTTTTATTGATATGCAAATGAGCCTCTAGGTGCTATGTGGGCGTCTTTTCAGCACCTAGAGGCTCCATCTACGAATTCCCGCGCCTGCGCCGTGCGCTTCAGTATTTGGCGCTGGCGCAGTGACTGACAGACCGCTCCTTGTGTTGGCATCTTCACTGCACCTGCGCCAATTATGGCGCAAGGAGTGGCCCGACAGTGACTGCGCCTGCGCCGAATACAGAAGCGCAGGAGCGGGAATTCGTCCAGGATGGAGCGAGGTTGGCTGTCAATCAAGAGGAGCGGGGCAGGCTGGAGGGACGCGATGGGCGGCAGAAATAGTGAGTAGACGGACCCTCTAGGTGCTGAAAAGTAGCCCACATAGCACCTAGAGGCTCATTTGCATATCAATAAAAGTACGTTTTTAAGCTTAACGGCAGCAGACAAAGGTGATACAAGAACACTGTTAGGTACTGCAGACACTAGCAGATCACTAGTGTCAGTCAGCTAAATATGTCAAAATCTGGTGGTAGAAAGGCCGGTATACATGTCTATTCTGCACAAGGTACGGACAAGTCCTGTGGGATCCATGCCTGGTTCATTTTAATGAACGTGAGCTTGTCCACATTGGCTGTGGACAGGCGGCTGCTATTGTCTGTGATAACGCCCCCTGCCATGCTAAACACACGTTCAGACAATACACTGGCTGCAGGGCAGGCCAACACCTCCAAGGCGTAAAGGGCAAGCTCAGGCCATGTGCCCAATTTGGAGACCCAGAAGCTGAAGGGGGCAGCCCCATCATTCATTATGTGTAGGCGTGTGCACACATACTGCTCCACCGTGTTGCTGAAATGCTGCCTCCTGTTAAGGCGTTCCATATTAGCAGGTGGTGCTGGTTGTTGTGGCATGCTGACAAAGCTTTACAAAAAGCACCATTACCTCGCTGAACATTGAACCCAAACCCAAACTTTTACTGAAATGTTCGGGTCCGGAGTCCAAAAACCGTAATGTTCGGTACGAACCCGAACTTTATAGTTTGGGTTTGCTCAACTCTTCTCATGCTTTATCTTTTTCTGGGGTAGATGCACAATGTCTAGATATTATATCTGTGCTGGTTAACACGACAGTGGAGAGCTTGTGCAGTGCGGCCTGCGTATTGTAGGCCACATTCACATTCAATAAGGTATATCACATACTGGAGTGACATGTAAGATGGTATTTTATTGGTAATATCGTACCATTATGGTTAGAAGTGAATTTTTTTTTTTTATGTGTAATGATTTTACAGCATAAACAATTTTTGGCTCCGCATCTATAGCTCCCTTTTTCTGTACAACGGTTATGTATACTTTCCCCTTTTATTTGGGTATGTTTTTGTTTGCTCAGGGCTAGTATGTTTTTTAGGGTAGGTGCGCGCCTATATGTAATTTTCGGAGTAGTGGCAAAATGTTTGGCTACGTATGGGTCCTGATGGAGGACATGCCAATGTTTCTCGAGTCTTTTTGTATTCTTCTATTGGATGTATTATACTGGGTAATGAACCGAACTTCATCTGTTTCTTGAGGTTTAGTAATTGGCGCTAAGCATTCTGGATGCTACTCTTTTTTTTGTTTGGGGTAACCTTTTATCTTTAAACAATTTTTCCAGGATCTTTGTCTGTTGTTTAGAGTCCTTATTATCCATGCAGTTCCGTCTGATCCTTTTATTGACTGTAAGGTATCTTTTGTAGCCATTTTTTATAGTGAAAACTTGAATAATGGATGTAACTGTTGGTATCTACTGTTTTAAAATATGTTTTTGTGGCCAGCTGGTTATTTCAGCAAGAGATGACAATATACAAAAATTATATTTCAACTTTGTTATAATTCGGGGTGAAGGAGATCCACCAATCTTTTTTGTTCAATGACTCTCAAAAGGTTTTGGCCGTTACCGGCCCAGATGATAAACAGGTCATCAATACACCTTTTTGTAGTATTTGATCTGTTTCTGGAAAATGGGGTGATTTAGAATACATTTTTCTTCAAATTTCCCCACAAATATTTTAGCAAAGGCTGGCGCCATTCGTGTACCATGGCGGTCCCTTTGCACTGGTGATAGATCGTATCATTATATGTAAAGTAATTGTTCTAGAGAATAAAGCCTTAAGCTCTCAAGGAGAAATTCTACTTGTGGGGGTTTTAGTGTTACATCTTCTTCCAGGACTGTTTTAACGCACTCTATTCCTAGGTCATGTTGGATATTGGAATAGAGAGATGTGACATCCATTGTTAGTAGAGAGTATGTATCCTTCCAGTCTATTAGTTTTAACTCTCTAATCAACTGACTCAAATCGTGAAGATAGCTTGGGAAGCTTTTCACGTAAGGTTGTAAATATACTTCCATAAATTGTGATAGGTTACTGGTAGCACACTTTGTATTTGATACAATAGGTCTACCAGGAGGGTTTTCTATACTTTTATGAATTTTGGTTAAATGGTAAAAGCATGCGGTGCATGGCGTCTTTGGAAGTAGGAAATTTCATTCTTTTTTATTTATATACTGTTTTTCATATGCATTTTGACCAGATTGTTTAATATTTTTGTAATCTCGGGAAATGTGTCATGTATAATTTGTTCATATTAGGTGCTAATACTGAGCATATTCTGGGCCTCTATTTCATAATCCTCATAATTCTGGATGGACTACACATGTATGTGTGTGTATATGTACATTGGATATAAAAAGTCTACACACCACTATTAAAATGTCAGGTTTCTGTGCTGTAAGAAAAAGAGACAAAGATAAATCATTTCAGAACTTGTTTCCACCTTTAATGTGAATTCACAATATGAAGTATTTCTGGCTGTACATGTTCACTAAAGTATTAAATTCTCAGCCTGATAGAACGTTAAATAGGAAAATAAAAAACTCTTTATTAAACTAAATAGAAAGGGGGTATAGATAAAATCAGGCATACAGGGAATCAGAAGTGCGGAGAGGGATCAGGTAATAGACCATCGACACTCTGAAGGCCTGACTGATAACCTGTGAGTCGGGCTGTCACTCAGTATTGGAGCACACTGATCAGCGTGTAGCCTGTACCCACTAGGTAGTAATAACACCACACTCAGTGCAGGGACTGACGGTACTGAACTAATCCACTTGCCAACTTGAGTTGCTCATGTATTTGAGCCATACAGTGGATAGTCGGTACAGTTAAGGCTGCTATACTCGGTTATGGTGCACCTTAGTAGCAATGCCCTGATGAATGAGTGATATGTGACACTTCAATGCGCTCGGAATGAGTGAGCCAGTGCAAATGGACTATCACTTATTAAAGCTGCCCCATTCATTAAGCGGTACAAGACACAAGAACTTCCTCTATGCATTTCTACATGACTCTTATATGTCATGCGTCATCAGGAGCGAACAAGATTAATAATAGTGTCAGATTAGGTGAAGCTACTGCACTGTGGCGTGCATACACCGGCGCTGTGATGGCCGTGTGCGGCCATACGCATGCTGGATATAAATAATCTAACACCCGCCCCCAGAGGGTGTGTGCCGGCATCAGTCACCAATCAGGAAAGGAGGCGCGTCCTCTGACGCGCTCCCTGACGTGGCCGTCGCACATTGCAGCATGATACACTCACGGGAAGGAGGAGCACCAATATGCTCAAATGTATGCGGTTTGTATGTTCAAGTGACATCGCTATGAAAAGCTGAACAGGATATAAGAAAGAGGCCAGTATCGGAGAGCTGGCACAATTAAATGCATCAGGTACAGCGACAGACAGCATTAAAAGAGGATGACATCTAGGGTGAGATATTTATATATACCACCCCATGCGTATTGCAGGATGATTACATATTCAAGGACAACCTCTCTATTTGTCATGACCAGAAATACTGAACATGACAAAGTGATGGACCAAATCTACTGTCCCATAATCACTTAAATAAAGCAAGAGAATGATACTGCCTCATTTAATCCCTTAGGGTATACAGTATCCGACTTGAATATCCATTCGGTTTCTAAGCGGAGCAACGACACATCAATGTCCCCTCCGCGAATGGATGTCACAATGTGTTCAATCCCTTGGACCTTCAACAACTCTGGATTACCGCCATGGTGATCACAAACATGGCGTGCCACCGATGTGTCACGTTTGTTTTTTATGTCGAGTAGATGTTCACCAATGCGTCTCCGCAGTTCGCGTCTGGTTTTGCCCACATACTGAACACCACATTGGCATGTCAGTAGATACACGACTCCCACTGATGTACATCTGATAAAATATCTAATGGAAAATCTTTCCTTCGTCACCTGACTAGTGAAGAATGTCCCTTTCATGATGTTACTATAAATAATACATGCTCCACATGGAAAAGTCCCAGTTAGTGTATTTTTTAGCCATGTATCCGGTGTTGGATGTAGGTAAGTGCTGTTCTGAGCGCATTGAAGTGTCACATATCACTCATTCATCAGGGCATCGCTACTAAGGTGCACCAGAACCGAGTATAGCATCCTTAACTGTACCGACTATCCACTGTATGGCTCAAATACATGAGCAACTCAAGTTGGCAAGTGGATTAGTTCAGTACCGTCAGTCCCTGCACTGAGTGTGGTGTTATTACTACCTACAGGCTACACGCTGATCAGTGTGCTCCTATACTGAGTGACAGCCCGACTCACAGGTTATCAGTCAGGCCTTCAGAGTGTCGATGGTCTATTACCTGATCCATCTCCGCACTTCTGATTCCCTGTATGCCTGATTTTATCTATACCCCCTTTCTATTGAGTTTAATAAAGAGTTTATTATTTTCCTAGTTAACGTTCTATCAGGCTGAGAATTTTCCAACTGTACCACTCAATTGAAAAACAAACTGAAATATTTTAGGTAGAGGGAAGAAAACAGAAAGAAACTAAAATGATGTTGAATAAGAGTGCACACCCTCTTATAACTGGGGATGTAGCTGTTTTCAGAATTAAGCAATCTCATTCAAAATCATGTTAAATAGGAGTCAGCATACACCTGCCATCATTTAAAGTGCCACTGATTAACCCCAAATAAAGTTCAGCTTCTCTAGTTGGTCTTTCCTGAAATTTTCTTAGTCACATCCTACAGCAAAAGCCATGGTCCACAGAGAGCTACCAAAGCATCAGAGGGATCTCATTGTTAAAAGGTATCAGTCAGGAGAAGGGTACAAAAGAATTTTCATTAGATATACCATGGAACACAGTGAAGACAGTCATCATCAAGTGGAGAAAATATGGCACAACAGTGACATTACCAAGAACTGGATGTCCCTCCAAAATGGATGAAAAGACGATAAGAAAACTGGTCTGGGAGGCTACCAAGAGGCCTACATGTATACAGTTGATATAAAAAGTCTACACCCCCCTGTTAAAATGTCAGGTTTCTGTGGTGTAAAAAAATGAGACAAAGATAAATCATTTCAGAACTTTTTCCACCTTTTAATGTGACCTATAAACTGTATAACTCAATTGAAAAACAAACTGAAATCTTTTAGGTAGAGGGAAGAAAAAATATAAAAAAAATAATAATATGGTTGCATATATCCGTTTGGCCTCCATTCCGCTCAGCAGGCGGGAACCCGAACGCTGCTTCCAGCGTTTTCATGTCCGCCTGGCCGTGCGGAGCCAAACGGATCCATCCAGACTTACAATGTAAGTCAATGGGTGCGGATCCGATTGAGGTTGACACAATATGGTGCAATTTCAAACGGATCCGTCCCCCATTGACTTTCAATGTAAAGTCTGGACGGATCCGTCTGACTACAAATTGGACTGAGACTTTTTTCTGAAATATAATGCAGACGGATCCATTCTGAACGGATACCATTGTTTGCATTATAGGAGCGGATCCGTCTGTGCAGACACCAGACGGATCCGCTCCGAACTGCTAGTGTGAAAGTAGCCTAAGTCTTTTTAGGTATGAATCTATCAGCATGGCACATTTTGAACTCTTTTTTGCAAGAACACTCCAAATCTGTCAGTTTGCAAGGGCATCTCAGATCACCCCACAGATTTTCAATAGGATTCAGGTCTGGGCTCTGGCTGGGCCATTCCAAAACTTTTATCTTCTTCTGGTGAAGCCATTCCTTTGTCGATTTGGATGTATGCTGTGGGTCGTTGTCATGCTGAAATATGAAGTTCCTCTTCATGTTCAGCTTTCTAGCAGAAGCCTGACAGTTTTGTGCCAATATTGACTGGTATTTGGAACTGTTCATAATTCCCTCTAGCGAAAATTTCAGGGTAAGACCAACTAGAGAAGCTAAACTTTATTTGGGGTTAAACAGTGGCTCTTTAATTGATGGCAGTTATATGCTGGATCCTATTTAACATGATTTTAAATGTGATTGCTTAATTCTGAACAAAGCTACATCCCCAGTTGTAAGAGGGTGTGCATACTTATGCAACCACATAATATATATATATATTTTTTTTTTTCTTCCCTCCACCTAAAAGATTTCAGTTTGTTTTTCGATTGTGTGGTACAGTTTATAGGTCACATTAAAGGTGGAAAAAGTTCTGAAACCTGACATTTTGACAGAGGTGTGTAGATTTTTTAAATCCACTGTATATGTATTGTGGTAATGTGAACAGTGCTTTAAGGTGTGCTGTCCCACTTCAGGTACCTCAGATGGGTGAGACAGATAAAATCCAGAGAGTGGCAGTAGTCTCAGCAAAGCATAGTTTGCTGATACCTTTTTGTATACATTTTCTGGGCTAGATTTTACTTGGACTGGTGGCTAGGCTTGGTAGAGGGAGTTGCCAGTCAACACCCGTCCAGTATGGGTTTTCCTTTCTACCTGAGGTGATCACAGGTGAGACCTGCTGTAATCAGGCTGGCATAAAGCGCCTCAGAGTAGGTCAGTCTGGGGAGGGAGAAGTGTTTGTGAACCTAGAGCAGTGGTTCTGTGTGTGGTCTCAGTGAGGAGGACTGAGGGGCCAGAAGGCTATGCAAAGCCTGATTTCTTCACTGTGTGGACTGACACTTGATGAGCGGAACTGGCTAAGGCTTGGAGAGTCGGGAAAACCTATGTGCTTAGGTAGAGCCCAGACGGTCGGGAGTTTATTTTGCAAAACTGTATATGTTTACGCGGACGTGCCACAATAAAACACAGTTTTGGCCCTTAAATCCTGGTGTCTGTGAAGATGTCTGTGAGTGTGACCCCCTGAAAGTGAGACGATCCCTAATATATGGTGTCGGATGCGGGCAAGTTCTCCGTGGAAGAAGGGCAACAGTTGGTTGCTAGGGGCAACAACAAGAGAAAGAGCAGGTTCTGCGGAATCCTTCTGTGCTGGAATTTAAAGGGCTGGAAGCCTGTTTATTCGGTGAAGCATGGGCTGCTCATGCTATTGTGGACTATTTTTGCTGTGGTGCAGAGATTTAAAGGACCAGAATCCCAGAAAAGAGACTGACCTGTTTGAAAAAATATATATATACAGGTCCTTCTCAAAAAATTAGCATATTGTGATAAAGCTCATTATTTTCTGTAATGTACTGATAAACATTAGACTTTCATATATTTTAGATTCATTACACACCAACTGAAGTAGTTCAAGCCTTTTATTGTTTTAATATTGATGATTTTGGCATACAGCTCATGAAAACCCAAATTTCCTATCTCAAAAAATTAGCATATTTCATCCGACCAATAAAAGAAAAGTGTTTTTAATACAAAAAAAGTCAACCTTCAAATAATTATGTTCAGTTATGCACTCAATACTTGGTCGGGAATCCTTTTGCAGAAATGACTGCTTCAATGCGGCATGGCATGGAGGCAATCAGCCTGTGGCACTGCTGAGGTGTTATGGAGGCCCAGGATGCTTCCATAGCGGCCTTAAGCTCTTCCAGAGTGTTGGGTCTTGCATCTCTCAACTTTCTCTTCCCAATATCCCACAGATTCTCTATGGGGTTCAGGTCAGGAGAGTTGGCAGGCCAATTGAGCACAGTAATACCATGGTCAGTAAACCATTTACCAGTGGTTTTGGCACTGTGAGCAGGTGCCAGGTCGTGCTGAAAAATGAAATCTTCATCTCCATAAAGCTTTTCAGCAGATGGAAGCATGAAGTGCTCCAAAATCTCCTGATAGCTAGCTGCATTGACCCTGCCCTTGATAAAACACAGTGGACCAACACCAGCAGCTGACATGGCACCCCAGACCATCACTGACTGTGGGTACTTGACACTGGACTTCAGGCATTTTGGCATTTCCCTCTCCCCAGTCTTCCTCCAGACTCTGGCACCTTGATTTCTGAATGACATGCAACAGTCCAGTGCTGCTTCTCTGTAGCCCAGGTCAGGCGCTTCTGCCGCTGTTTCTGGTTCAAAAGTGGCTTGACCTGGGGAATGCGGCACCTGTAGCCCATTTCCTTCACACGCCTGTACACGGTGGCTCTGGATGTTTCTACTCCAGACTCAGTCCACTGCTTCCGCAGGTCCCCCAAGGTCTGGAATCGGTCCTTCTCCACAATCTTCCTCAGGGTCCGGTCACCTCTTCTCGTTGTGCAGTGTTTTCTGCCACACTTTTTCCTTCCCACAGACTTCCCACTGAGGTGCCTTGATACAGCACTCTGGGAACAGCCTATTCGTTCAGAAATTTCTTTCTGTGTCTTACCCTCTTGCTTGAGGGTGTCAATGATGGCCTTCTGGACAGCAGTCAGATCGGCAGTCTTACCCATGATTGCGGTTTTGAGTAATGAACCAGGCTGGGAGTTTTTAAAAGCCTCAGGAATCTTTTGCAGGTGTTTAGAGTTAATTAGTTGATTCAGATGATTAGGTTAATAGCTCGTTTAGAGAACCTTTTCATGATATGCTAATTTTTTGAGATAGGAATTTTGGGTTTTCATGAGCTGTATGCCAAAATCATCAATATTAAAACAATAAAAGGCTTGAACTACTTCAGTTGGTGTGTAATGAATCTAAAATATATGAAAGTCTAATGTTTATCAGTACATTACAGAAAATAATGAACTTTATCACAATATGCTAATTTTTTTAGAAGGACCTGTATATATTTTGCTGTGTTGCTAGAGGACTGTCTGTGGATATGTCTGTGCTTATGCGGTCCAATCTGAAGGCTAGCCAAAGGCAAATGATGTGGCAACAGGAGCAGGAAAAGCTCATGTGCGGGTTGGAAAAAACAAAGAGACGTCCTAACCCAAGGTGTCTCCGCTGTGCAGAGGAACTGGGCAGTGACCTCGTGACCAGGAGCCAAGAACTGCAGGTTCTCAGGATGCGGTTGGATGCAAAGGGGGTAGCTTTGAGGGCGCAAGGGCAGTTAGCCCTAGAGAGAAAGTCTTCAATGCAGAGCGGCCACTTTGAAAATGTCCAAGATGTCGGTGATGTACCTGGAGTTCCAGAAAGGTGGGGTATGCCATTGCCAAGGGCAACCGACGGGAAGAGAGTGAGATGGAGAGCAGTGTGGCTCTCAAGAGTTTAAGTGTTTTCTGCCAAGGTGTACAGAGTCCTAGAGAGGATGTGCGAAGATGCCGTAATGCTGTTGAGCAACCAACCTCGACAGCATGCAGCTGTCCGGCAACAGAGAGAGTGCTGCTGGAGATGTCGCCAAGTGGGAAGGTGTGCACCTGGTTGTCCAATAACCAGGAATCAAAGATGTTAGGTTCCCAACATCCTGGAAAAGGATGATGTCTACTGTGGAGATGGAATTCGAAAACGGAGGCACATCAAAATTAAAGCATGAGTGTCGGCACACGGTATGTAATACACAATGTAGTTCAAGGAAGAAAAAAAGAATACAGAGATAAGAGCCGCACATCTAAAAAAAGTATCAAATTTATTTAAAGCAACAAGCACGACGAAGAATGGGTTAAAAACATTGTATACAATGGATCTGGGCCATGTGGACCAATAAACATTCCCCCACATGTACAAATCTATAACAGATTAAAGTGCATGAAATCCATCAACAATAAAATAATGGAGAGCTATGATACTTGTCATTTATGTTGATGGATTTCATGCACTTTAATCTGTTATACATTTGTACATGTGGGGGAATGTTTATGCTTCTGTGGTGAGTCAGGGGGGCATGTGCACATGATTGGTTCACATGGCCCGGATCCATTGCATACAATGTTTTTAACCCATTCTTTGTTGTGCTTGTTGCTTTAAATAAATTTGATACTTTTTTAGATGTGCGGCTCTTATCTCAGTATTCTTTATTCTTCCTTGAACTATACTGTGGAGATGGACGTATCGCACGTGAGAGGGACGAACCCGAGGCGACAATGGGTAAGATCGTTCCTGTAATTGCTGGTGTAGCAGACCAACACGGCTCTGGAGGTTGGGCATGTGACTGACCAGGGCCCTTGTACCTCAGAGACCGTGAACTGTGGTGTGAGCCGGTGGCAGTTGCTATATGCTGGGCCAGGAGGTGTTGAGACACTGGGACTAGAGACTGCGCCAAAAATGTGCAACATTATGGTGCCAGGTGAGCCTGGTGCCAGGTGCCAGGTGAGCCTGGTACATGCCAGCTTGGTAACTGGGGACTATGTGCGGAACAATCATGCGGATAGTAAGGACTATCTGGTGTCTCTCACTGAGTGTGAGACTCCAGTGGGAACTGGGACTTATAAGCTTGGGGTTGCAAACAAGCTTGCGCATGATGTAGTTTTGGGCCGTGATTTCCCCTTGTTTTGGGAGTTGTGGCGTAAAGGAGACACTTCTGCAGAGAGTGCAAAAACTCCTGCAGAACTTGTACCTGTCCCTTTAAGTGAACGTGTAAGGGAAAGGACCATTGAAAACAGTGATGTAGTTAAAGTGAAAAATGAAAATGTGAGGTCATGTGAAGTATATGATGATGACAGGCCTTTTCCCTTTCATGATGTGATCAGGAGAGAAGTGCCCCTTCCTGTTAAAAATATATGTGATACAAAAATGCTGGTTAATGTTGTGAGCCCAGAGGGTGTACCACACGTACCAGAGGTGGATATGCAGTACCCACAGAGTTTTATGATTGCTGGGGAAGTGTCCACTGTGGGGATTAGCGCATTGGGGCCCCTAGAGGTCAGAACTGATAATGATGACACAAGTAATATAAGTGACACATGTGCCGTGGCCGATAGCAACTGAGAGAAACAAGTTACCAGGTCAAGGTCTTGCGAAATTCAAGTATTTGCTAGTAGTGACCAGACAACAGTTATACCTGACGTGACGATAGTTAAGTGGGGAGACATCAGCCTAGTGACTTAAACCTATACCCAGGCAATGGTAGATGGCCAGTACAGCTGCAATCAGAAAGAGATGAGTGAACGGAAGGATCTAATGCCTGATATCCAGGTGAAGAGTAAAGGCTCCGAAGAAGCAAAGAAAACTGCGGTAGACACGGACAATGTGCTTAAAGAGACTCTGGGTAGAACCCCCACAGGGTGTCCAAAAGAGAATGGTGGTACTCCTACATCTGCTGCTGCAGCAGAGCAAAGCGGGGAGCAGCTGGAACAGGAGGCCAAAGAGCATGGCGCTTCCATCACGTTGATGTGCAAAACCAAGAACAAACTTGCGCGAGAATTTGATGATCTGATGGTGGACCTGGACCACCAGAGGCAAATTATGTCTCGTATAGAGAAATACAGCTCGGCCCGATATGCCGGAGAATGTGACCGAGCTGAGGCTGATGCTCGGGAGAAGGAGACCAAGGCCCTCTCCTTGGTTAGAGACCTTGAAGAAGCGCTTGAGGAGCGAGGTGAATGTGAGAGGCTGAACAAGCAACTCAGAGCAGAGATGGAGGATCTCATGAGCTCAAATGATGAGTTGGAGAAGACTAAACTTGAAGAGTTAGAGGCAAGAGCTTCTCGAGGTTGGCTCAATCAAAGGAAAATGAGAAACCTGAAGAGGAGTATCCTCTGAAAGATGCCAAGAAGTCAAAGCCTGTTAAGAATGGGCCTGAAGATGGTGGCACTGCACTGCCGGCTGAGGCAGAAAAGATGGAAGAAGTTTCTTCTGAACAAGTTGATGAAGCTGATGTGGAGCTAGAAGTCAAGACACTCATGGCAGTGAGTAGCCAGGACTGGGTCATGAAAGATGTCCCCTCTGCCGTCAATGCCTTCCAGAAAGCCAGCGGTCTGCTGGGGAAGAAATATGAGGAGACAGACGGCCAGCATACAGATGTTGTCTACTACTGTGAGATGGCTCTCCTAGAGCCTGCCTGAAAGGAGAACAATATCCTAGGAGACCCTATGGAGGTAGTGCCAGAAAATGAAGAGTCTGATGAGGACCCTGGTGTCTCCAGTACCTCCAACCTTGATGAGAAAGAGGAGGAGGGGTTAAGCATGCAAGTATATGCCGTGTCCGAGAAAGAGGAGAAGGCAAACAAAGGGAATGAAGACTCCAAAGGAGACTCGAAGGCTGAAGAAGCTAAGGCTGATGAGTTGAAGTGGGAGAAATTCTCGGAAGCTCCAGAGACCTCCGGTCTGAAAAAGAGGTGGGGGGGATATCTGGTAATGTGAACAGTGCTGGAAGGTGTGTTATCCCACTTCAGGTACCTCAGATGGGTGAGACAGATAAAATCCAGAGAGTGGCAGTAGTCTCAGCAAAGCATAGTTTGCTGAGACCTTTTTGTATACATTTTCTGGGCTTGATTTTACTTGGCCTGGTGGCTAGGCTTGGTACAGGGAGTTGCCAGTCCACACCCTTCCAGTATGGGTTTTCCTTTCTACCTGAGGTGATCGCAGCTGAGGCCTGCTATAATCAGGCTGGCATAAAGCGCCTCAGAGTAGGTCAGTCTGGGGAGGGAGAAGTGTTTGTGGACCTAGAGCATTGGTTCTGTGTGTGGTCTCAGTCAGGAGGACTGAGGGGCCAGAAGGCTATGCAAAGCCTGATTTCTTCACTGTGTGGACTGACACTTGATGAGCGGAACTGGCTAAGGCTTGGAGCCTGAGACCCTCACACTAAGCGGTACTTAGGTTTCCCTGACTTACCTCTATGTGTTTAGGTAGAGCTCAGATGGGCAGGAGTTTATTTTGTAAAACTGTTTATGTTTACACGGACGTGCCGCAAAAAAACACACAGATTTGGCCCTTAAATCCTGGTGTCTGTGAAGATGTCTGTGAGTGTGACCCCCTGAAAGAGAGACGATCCCTTACAGTATATACTTGTATATATGTGTGTGTATGTGTATATGTATATAATATGTGACATTTTTATAGATACTTTCATTTCTATCTTATTTTATTCTATTTATTCTTATGCACAGAAATATTATCTTAGATACACATAATCATTTTTACCACCTTACCCTTTTTATAATCACATTAATGAATCATCATTTTCATATATACTGCCATAATCCCCAGAAAATAGCGCCAAAATTTACTATATTTCCATCTAAATCAATTTCGCAACGATCTGTGGGTATGGCATTATATATGATTATATATGGCTGTATACCAAACGGACACGATTCCGAGCGAGTTCATGTTTTTTATGAAAATAACAATTATATATGGAAACAGGCAATATGAATAGACATATGTCCGTGTGTATGTGTATATACAGTCAGGTCCATAAATATTGGGACATCAACACAATTCTAAAAGTTTTGGCTCTATACACCACCACAATGGATTTGAAATTAAACAAACAATATGTGCTTTAACTGCAGTTTGCATATGTGCCTCCCACTTGTTAAGGGACCAAAAGTAATGGAGCAGAATAATAATCATACATCAAACTTTCGCTTTTTAATCTCCTCAGGACCGCCGCACGCAGGGATGCGTTTTTGCGGCGGCCCTGTAATCCCTCCTGGACGTGCCGGCGCGTCATCTTGCGAGGCGCGAAATTTCGGTCAGAGCGGGCCCGCGCATGCGCATCGCGGGCCGGCAAAAGTTACATTTTCGTCATCAGCCTGCCAGCCAATGATCGTCGCTGGCAGACTGATGATTTTCAAAAAATCGACTCAGAAGCCATCTAACACATTATATTTATAAATATAATGTGTTAAATGGCTTCTCTGCTACTCTGTTAGTCCTTTTTGTCGGTTGGTTCCAGCAGAGGAGCAGACAGCACAGTGAGTACACACCAAACACTACACTTAGCCCCAGATCACCCCCCATCACCCCAATTAACCCCTTGATCACCACTTGATCGCCCCTGTCAATCACCTAGTGAAAGGGAAAAAAGTGATCAGTGTAAACTGTCACTTTTTTCACTGGTATTGACTGATAGTTTTAGGATAGTTTAGGCCCCTTGGTTAGGTTGTTAGCAATCGTTTAGCGCCCAGCCCACCGCACCGCAGTCACTGATTCGCAGATCAGGCCTGATCGGTTGCCCACACGTGCGTTCACCCACGCCCGCCCCGCCGCAGTGACAAAAAAATATATATATTTTTTATCACTGCATAATCACTTTACAAGCACTGCGGCGATAAAAAAGTCAGTTTTTATATTTTTTATCAATCGCAGCGGCCTCCGGTACTTCGCTAGCCTCCCATTTGTAAGACAGGCTTGCTTTTTTTCTTGGGTAGTCTCAGGGAATACCCCCTAAATTTTGTTATCCAAATGGCAAATAAGGGGTATTCTTCTGAAGAGGCCTACAGGCTTTTGACCCAGTCGGATGAGGAATGGGAACCCTCATCTGACGAATCCAGCAGGTCAGAATATGAACCTGTAGAAAGCAGTGGCAGTCTGACCCAAAGTTCGAACGAGGAGGTTGAGGTCCCTGATACCACCAGACGTACCCGGCCCCGTGTTGCTAGACCGGATCCGCTTCAAGGGCAGCAGAATGGGGCTGGCGCTGTCGGATTACGTGGTGAGGCATACATCAGCAGCGCAGCCTATCCTGGACCTAGTACCAGCACTGCTGTACAACATGGTGAAGTGGCGAGCACCAGAAGGACAGTTGAAGCTGGTACGGTGGGACGTGCAGTAGTTCACCCGTCGCAGCCACCGCACAGATAGGCCCGTAGAGCCCCTAGAGTCCCTGAGGTGTTGGCAAACCCTGATTGGCAGCCCCCAACTTCAGCCGCACCAGTAGTTCCCCCTTTTACCGCCCAGTCTGGAGTTCGGGTTGGGACAGCTCAGATCGGTTCGGCACTGTTTTTTTTTTAGCTGTTCTTGACCGCGGAGCTGTTGGACTTAGTTGTGGCAGAAACAAATCGATATGCCACTCGATTTATAGCCGCCAACCCGGGAAGCTTTTATGCCTAGTCTTTCCGGTGGAAACCCGTCCAAGTTTCCGAAATTAAAACTTTTCTGGGCCTTCTCCTTAACATGGGCCCAACAAAAAAGCATGAATTGCGGTCATATTGGTCCACGAACCCAATTCATCACATGCCCATGTTCTCTGCTGCCAGGTCCAGGACACGATTTGAGACCATCCTGCGTTTCCTGCACTTTAGTGACAACACCACCTCTCGTCCCAGAGGCCACCCATTTTTGACCAGTGTCACGGCTGAGGATGGGGGAAATTCTCAGCCGTGCGGTGACGGAAGATGTCCAGTCGCTACGCGCCAGGAACACAGAATTAGGGAGCAGGTCACCTCCTGTTGCGTCCCTAACTCTGACCCTGTCTCCTACCTGCATGGGCCGACCTTGATGGTAGGAGGACCCATGCGCAGGAACCTCGGAGCCCTGACTTACCCTCCGTCCGGTCCCTGGGCTAAGGAGCAGGGTAAGACAACCCACTCCTCCTAGGAACGGAGGAGCAGGAGTCTCACTGGCCAAGCAGCATAAAGATGGGGGTACATAAACAGGACTACGGATAAGACAGGTGAACCCTAACAGTTCCACACATACCTGTCTCAGCCTAGCTGACTGGAACCCGTGCAAACGCTGTCCACACAAACAAAGGTAAACAGCACACACATGAAGACACACAGGGACCAGGACATCCATAGCTGCACAAAAAGCAAAGACACAGGACATCAACAACAAATCACGCAATAATAACATATGACCGGAAGGGTGGCCCTTACACGGAGATAGAAATCACAGGAGGCTGCTACAGCAAAGCATGACTGAAGCAACCTCCTGAGCCATGCCAAAGACAGAAGCTATATAGGCCTAAGTGGCCACACCCACCGGTCAGACACACCCAGTGACATCACACACACTGGGAAGAGAGTTAACCCTTCCAGCACCACAGGAAAGGGAAAACACCAACTTAAAGGAACCGTGTCCAAACACAACAAACACACTGTGGTTGTTACCGCTGGCAACGACATGGGTGGCAACCGTGTCCTGGGAGTCAGCCCAAAGGCCGGGACACTGCCACCACATGTACACATCACCAAACGTTGCCACGGGCAACCACAGTGCAGGAAAGGTGTCAGTGCACACCACACAATACACAGAGTGCACACAGACAAACATCGGTGCATCCATACACGCACACAGACTCCAAAGGGACCGCACACACACCTGTTGTCCGCGGCAACCGCACCTGAGACAAGAAACATCATGCCTCAAGCTGCGGTTGAAACAACAACCCAAACCACGGGCAACAGTATGCGGCTCCCAAGGAGTCACGGCCAAAACCGTGGCCGTGACAACCGGCTCCACAAAATTCGGCCCCTCATAGACCACTTTAACACCAATTTTGCAGATTTGTATACCCCTGAAAAAAACATCTGCGTAAACGAGTCTCTTATACATTTTACCGGGCGCCTTGGCTTCAAACAATACATCCCAAGCAAGCGTGCCCGGTATGGAGTCAAATTGTATAAGCTCTGTGAAAGGGCCACAGGCTATACCCACAAATTTCAGATCTATGAGGGTAAAGATCAGACCCTGGAGCTGGTCGGTTTCCCTGACTACCTGGGGAGCAGTGGGAAGACAGTCTGGGACTTGGTGTCACCCTTATTTGGCAAGGGGTACCATCTTTATGTGGACAATTTCTACACAAGTGTGCCCCTCTTCAGGCATTTGTTCCTAGAACAGATTGGCTGCTGTGGCACCTCGCGACCTAGTCGCCGGGGCTTCCCCCAACGGCTCATTACCACCCGTCTTGAAAGGGGGGAGAGGGCTGTCTTGTGCAACCAAGAACTGCTGGCGGTGAAATGGAGAGACAAGCGTGACGTTTACATGCTCTCCTCCATTCACGCAGACACGACAATCCAAATTGAATGAGCAACCAGTGTCATTGAAAAGCCCCTCTGTGTCCATGACTATAATTCGCTCATGGGAGGGGTGGACTTCAATGACCAGATGTTGGCTCCCTATTTACTTTCCCGCAGAACCAGACGCTGGTATAAGAAGGTGTCTGTATATTTGATTCAATTGGCTGTATATAATAGTTTTGTTCTCTACAATAAGGCTGGGAGAACCAGATCCTTCCTCACATTTCAAGAAGAGATCATCGAGAACCTCCTGTATCCAGGAGGTTCCGTGGCCCCAACCACCAGTGTAGTGAGCCGTATACACGAGCGACATTTCCCCAGTGTCATTGCCGGTACCTCAAACCAACCGCCACCCCGAAAAAAATGTTGTGTCTGTAGCAGGCGTGGAATAAGGCGTGACACCCGCTTAGGGGAGTGTTTCCGGAAGTACCACACACAGGTACACTTAGCATAGGGATTGCATCTCCTTCTAGGTGGACCAACCGATCGACCAGCTGCAGCACTGATGTGCATTCTGACAGAAGCATAGCGCTGCTGTCAGATTACACAAAAGTCGGTGTATGCGGCGCTGCAAGACGAGATTTCTCCTCTGCAGTAAAAAATATATGTTTGCCGATGCTTATGAGCTGAGGGGACGGTGGTGTTCATATGCTTTGGCAAACACTTTGTATATAAAAAAACGAAAAACAAAAAAAAGGCAATGATTTATTCTTCCACATCGATTGATTTGAATGGAGAAATCGGGTTTGCCAGGGCATGCGAGCTAAGTGGGTATGGATGTTGGGCGGAGCTCCTATGTCCTGGCAGATGTCTTTCCCCTCATTCGTTGTTTTTTTTTTTGGCAGAGATTTTTTTCATCCACATTGATCGATGTGAATGAAGAAATCTGTGGCGTTCAGTTTTTCTTTTAGCCCAGAGGCTGAACGGATTAAAAAAATAAATAAATCATTATCTGTATGCTCAATATAAGGAGAATAGCAGAAACTCCTAATGCTGGCCATACATGTAATGATTGCGGAGACCTTCAAATGCCAGGACAGTACAAACACCCCTCAAATGACCCCATTTTGGAAAGAAGACACCCTAAGGTCTTCACTGATGGGCATAGTGAGTTCATAGAAGTTTTTCTTTTTTGTCACAAGTTAGCGGAAAATTATGTTTTTGTTTTTTTCTTACAAAGTCTCATATTCCACAAACTTGTGACAAAAAATAAAAACTTCCATGAACTCACTTTGCTCATTACGAAATACCTTGGGGTGTCTTCTTTCCAAAATGGGGTCACATGTGGAGTATTTATACTGCCCTGGCATTTTAGGGGCCCTAAAGCATGAGAAGAAGTCTGGAATCCAAATGTCTAAAAATGCCCTCCTAAAAGAAATTTGTGCCCCTTTGCGCCCCTAGGCGGCAAAAAAGTGTCACACATGTGGTATCGCCGTACTCAGGAGAAGTTGGGTAATGTGTTTTGGGGTGTCTTTTTACATATACCCATGCTGGGTGAGATAAATATCTGTGACAACTTTGTATAAAAAAATGGGAAAAGTTTACTTTTAGAGAGATATTTCTCTCACCCAGCATGGGTATATGTAAAAATACACCCCAAAACACGTTGCCCTACTTCTTTTGAGTATGGCAATACCACATGTGTGACACTTTTTTGCAGCCTAGGTGGGCAAAGGGGCACAAATTCTAAAGAGCACCTTTAGGATTTCACAGGGCATTTTTTACACATCTGGATTTCAAACTACTTCTCACGCATTAGGGTCCCTAAAATGCCAAGGCAGTATAAATACCCCACAAGTGACCCCATTTTGGAAAGAAGACACCCCAAGGTATATTGTGATGGGCATAGTGAGTTCATGGAAGTTTTTATTTTTTGTCACAAGTTAGTGGAATATGAGACTTTATAAGAAAAATAAATAAATAAATCATCATATTCCGCCTACTTGTGACAAAAAATAAAAAATTCTATGAACTCACTATGCCCATCAGCGAATACCTTAGGGTGTCTTCTTTCTAAAATGGGGTCACTTGACGGGTAGTTATACTGCCCTGGCATTTTTGGGGCCCTAATGCATGAGAAGTAGTTTGGAATCCAAATTCATAAAAATGCCCTGTGAAATCCTGAAAGTACTCATTGAAAATTGGGCCCCTTTGCACATCTTGGCTGCAAATAAGTGTCATACATGTTGTATCACTATACTCAGGAGAAGTTGGGCAATGTGTTTTGGGGTGTCTTTTTACATATACCCATGCTGGTTAAGAGAAATATCTCTCTAAAATGACAACTTTGTATAAAAACATGTGAAAAATTGACTTTTTGAGAGATATTGCTCTCACCCAGCATCCTTTTGTCAGCAGTCACATCATCAATAAATACAAGAGAACCAGTTCCATTGGCAGCCATACATGCCCACACCATGACACTACCACCACCGAATGAGGTGGTATGCTTAGGATCATGAGCAGTTCCTTTCCTTCTACATACTCTTCTCTTTCCATCACTCTGGTACATGTTGATCTTGGTCTCATCTGTCCATAGAATGTTGTTCTAGAACTGTGAAGGCTTTTTCAGATGTCGTTTGGCAAACTCTAATCTGGCCTTCCTGTTTTTGAGGCTCACCAATGGTTTACATCTTGTGGTGAACCCTCTGTATTCACTCTGGTGAAGTCTTCTCTTGATTGTTGACTTTGACACACACACACACACCTACCTCCTGGAGAGTGTTCTTGATCTGGCCAACTGTTGTGAAGAGTGCTTTCTTCACCAGGGAAAGAATTCTTCGGTCATCCACCACAGTTGTTTTCTGTGGTCTTCCGGCTCTTTTGGTATTGCTGAGCTCACCGATGGGTTCCTTCTTTTTAGGAATGTTCCAAATAGTTGTTTTGGCCACGCCTAGTGTTTTTGCTATCTCTCTGATGGGTTTGTTTTGTTTTTTTCAGCCTAATGATGGCTTGCTTCACTGATAGTGACAGCGTTTTGGATCTCATCTTAAGAGTTGACAGCAACAGATTCCAAATGCAAATAGCACACTTGAAATGAACTCTGCACCTTTTATCTGCTCATTGTAATTGGGATAATGAGGGAATAACGCACACCTGGCCATGGAAGAGCTGAGAAGCCAATTGTCCCATTACTTTTGGTTCCTTAACAAGTGGGAGGCACATATGCAAACTGTTGTAATTCCTACACCGTTCGCCTGATTTGGATGTAAATATCATCAAATTAAAGCTGACAGTCTGCAGTTAAAGCACATCTTGTTTGTTTCATTTCAAATCTATTGTGGTGTTGTATAGAGCTAAAAATCTTAGAATTGTGTTGATGTCCCAATATTTATGGACCTGACTGTGTATATATATATATATATATATATATATATATACACACACACTCACCTAAAGAATTATTAGGAACACCATACTAATATGGTGTTTGACCCCCTTTTGCCTTCAGAACTGCCTAAATTCTACGTGGCATTGATTCAACAAGGTGCTGATAGCATTCTTTAGAAATGTTGGCCCATATTGATAGGATAGCATTTTGCAGTTGATGGAGATTTGAGGGATGCACATCCATGGCACGAAGCTCCCGTTCCACCACTTCCCAAAGATGCTCTATTGTGTTGAGATCTGGTGACTGGTGGCCATTTTAGTACAGTGAACTCATTGTCATGTTCAAGAAACCAATTTGAAATGATTCAAGCTTTGTGACATGGTGCATTATCCTGCTGGAAGTAGCCATCAGAGGATGGGTACATGGTGGTCATGAAGGGATGGACATGGTCAGAAACAATGCTCAGGTAGCCTGTGGCATTTAAACGATGGCCAATTGGCACTAAGGGGCCTAAAGTGTGCCCAGAAAACATCCCCCACACCATTACACCACCACCACCAGCCTGCACAGTGGTAACAAGGCATGATGGATACATGTTCTCATTCTGTTTACG
This sequence comes from Bufo gargarizans, assembly GCF_014858855.1. NCBI lineage: Eukaryota > Metazoa > Chordata > Amphibia > Anura > Bufonidae > Bufo > Bufo gargarizans. The sequence goes on along the minus strand of NC_058084.1, from coordinate 247,444,938 downwards.
CCAAATTCGGACTCTACCATATGAATGTATCAACAGAAATCGAGACTCATCAGACCAGGCAACATTTTTCCAGTCTTCAACAGTCCAATTTTGGTGAGCTCGTGCAAATTGTAGCCTCTTTTTCCTATTTGTAGTGGAGATGAGTGGTACCCGGTGGGGTCTTCTGCTGTTGTAGCCCATCCGCCTCAAGGTTGTGCATGTTGTGGCTTCACAAATGCTTTGCTGCATACCTCGGTTGTAACGAGTGGCTATTACAGTCAACTTTGCTCTTCTATCAGCTTGAATCAGTCGGCCCATTCTCCTCTGACCTCTAGCATAAACAAGGCATTTTTGCCCACAGGACTGCCGCATACTGGATGTTTTTCCATTTTCACACCATTCTTTGTAAACCCTAGAAATGGTTGTGCGTGAAAATCCCAGTAACTGAGCAGATTGTGAAATAGTCAGACCGGCCCGTCTGGCACCAACAACCATGCCACGCTCAAAATTGCTTAAATCACCTTTCTTTCCCATTCTGACATTCAGTTTGGAGTTCAGGAGATTGTCTTGACCAGGACCACAACCCTACATTCATTGAAGCAACTGCCATGTGATTGGTTGACTAGATAATCGCATTAATGAGATATAGAACAGGTGTTCCTAATAATTGTTTAGTTGAGTGTATATATATATATATATATATATATATATATATATACATACATAGTGATGAAAAATGGACAGCACTCCAAGTAAAAGCAATGGTTTTTATTCACCCATGTTAGCGGGGAGCGGTCAGACATTCACTGCGCCTGCGCAGATGACCGAGATGTCTGTGCAGGCAGCTTTTTTGGAATCCGGTTTGTATTCTGTGATTTAGCGCCCTTAGTTTTTTTTGTACAAAATGGGTATCAAAATTCTATCCTTTAATGTGAAGGACCTCAACAGTCCTTTCAAAATATCTATAACATGGTCTGAAATAATAAAACAGAAGTGTGACATATTCTGCCTACAGGAATCACACCTCAACAAATATGATTCCTACCGCTTTCAAAACCCACATTTCCCTCACATATACTGTTCCCATGCTGTCCCCCAAAAAAGAGGGGTGTATATTGGTTTCAAACATAACATTACAATTCAATTGCACACGCAAGTTGCAGATGAAGGCAGATACATTGTCTTGGTTTGCTCCCTCAATAACCAGGGTTATACTATAGTTAACTTATATGCTCCCAATACAAATCAGTTGCGTTTCATCAGAAAAATAATGCATATCACTGAAGAAGTTAAACAAGGCTCTCTACTACGATTTAAATAACGCTTCAAGGGCGCTCCGTGATTGTGTTAGATAGTGGCAGCGGTATCACAGCAGAACCGCAAGATCCGCCGCATAAAGGGAGACACTGTAATAAATATAACGATACTGCGCTCTGGGACTTTGAATATATTACGTTTAAGGTAGGGGTATCACAGGTTATTACAATTCAGCACATGGATATACACTATATTACAAGTCTTTTATCTGGCTTTGCCAGTGTACCTGTAGTGTGAACTCCTGTCTGTAAATTGATCCCCCTGCTTGTATTTGGTGCGCTGATGCGTCTTCCTGAAAATCGGAGATAGCCGATTGAGTGTTTGTTGCTCACCAAATCCTCAATGCTGGAGTCCGGGGAATAAGGTAATTCAGGTCTCGTGTGAGTTGGCGTGCAAGTTCACGTTCAGGTCAGTGTGTAGCCTCGCGTCCCGGCCGGGACGCGACGCTGCAATCAATAGGGGTTTGAACGAACAACTTTTTGGGCGCTCACTGAGAGAAATGAGTGACGTCACTACCACGGTCATCAATGACCATAGGTGCCAGGTATCTCTACTCCAACATGATTCGAACAGACGCTGATGAAGAACAGCGTCTGTTTGAAACATGTTGAAGTAAAGATACCTGGCACCTATGGTCATTGATGACCGTGGTAGTGACGTCACTCATTTCTCTCAGTGAGCGCCAAAAAGTTGTTCGTTCAAACCCCTATTGATTGCAGCGTCGCGTCACCGGCCGGGACGCGAGGCTACACACTGACCTGAACGTGAACTTGCACGCCAACTCACACGAGACCTGAATTACCTTATTCCACAGACTCCAGCATTGAGGATTCGGTGAGCAACAAACACTCAATCGGCTATCTCCGATTTTCAGGAAGACGCATCAGCGCACCAAATACAAGCAGGAGGATCAATTTACAGACAGGAGTTCACACTACAGGTACACTGGCAAAGCCAGATAAAAGACTTGTAATATAGTGTATATCCATGTGCTGAATTGTAATAACCTGTGATACCCCTACCTTAAACGTAATATATTCAAAGTCCCAGAGCGCAGTATCGTTATATTTATTACAAGGCTCTCTACTACTATGTGGAGATTTCAAGACTACTACTGACCCTATATTAGACAAAAGACCCTCGCTTCCTGATGGTGGCTCCCCCAATTTACAATCATTACTCCGCTCTTAAGGGTTATTTGATATTTGGAGAATATTTCATGCTAATGAGAGATTTAACTTTTTTTCAAACCCTCATAACTGTTACTCTAGAATAGATTTATTTATCTCAGATAAATGGCTTCTACAAAAAATCACAAAAGTGTCTATCTTCCCCATAACATGGTCGGATCATGCCACTATTAAACTGGATATTAAAGAACAGTTTAACCCTATATATTTATCTCCGTGGCATCTGAACAAATCCCTTTTAACCAATGCCAACTTACAATGGACCAACACATCTACCCTATCGGAGTTCTTCCAATTCAATGATGAAGTAGTATTTGATTAGATACTGGTGTTCAATAAACTAGAGGAGGAATTCCAGGGCTTTTTTCATAATGACACCCTTCTAAAACTAAAGAGAGACCGTTTTCAATTATACTTATACCTCCAAAATAACTTTGACTTACATCTACGTAGGATAAAAACAAACCACTATTCTCAGGGTAACAGAGTTAATAAAAAAACTGGCCAGGAGGATTAAGACCAGAGAAGTTAAATCTAGAATTCCCTTTATCCTTGACAGTCAAGGCAAAAAGTTTTTAATCCCAAGCAAATTTCCAAAGAATTTGCAAAATACTATCGTGACTTATACAACCTTAGTGAGTCTTAGACAGGCCCGCATCCAAATGCTGATAGCATTAATAGATTTCTTGACCATATCTCCCTTCCTAGCATCACCAACAGTCAGTTAGAAACTCTTAACAAAGAAATCTCCCTGAATGAACCATTTCAACATTAAAATTAAACAAATCCCCAGTGCCATATGGTCTGACTTACGAATATTATAAGCAATACGCTAGTGTACTTGCCCCATATCTAAAATGTACTTTTTATCACATTATACAATCTGGACACATACCTTCTGACATGCTCCAAGCTTTAATTATAACCCTTCCCAAACCTGACAAATCTACTGATAATCCCTCAAATTTTAGGCCTATATCCCTGCTAAATTCAGATTTAAAAATATACTCCAAAATCCTTGCCTCAAGGCTTGCAGACATTTTACCCGAAATTATAAATCCAGACCAAATAGGTTTAATAAAAAATCGTCAATCCTCAGATGGAACTAGAAGATTTATTGATCTGATGGATGTGGTTCAGAACTCTTGAACGCCCTCTCTGCTTCTCTCTTTGGACGCGGAGAAGGCGTTCAACAGCATACACTGGAATTATATTGAGGCTGTGTTGTCAAAATTTGGTATTACGGGTTCTATTCTAACAGCAATAATGTCACTTTACATAACGCCGTCTGCTTTGGTTTACTCTTCCGGTTTCCTTTCCTCCCCTTTTCCTATATCCAATGGAACACGCCAAGGTTGTCCTCTATCCCCTCTTATTTTTGTCATGGCGATGGAGCCCTTTGCGGAGCTTGTTAGATCATCCCCTCTAATCTTGGGTATCAAAGTTGGACACATAGAACACTGCATTGGTTTATTCGCCGATGACGTAATGATTATTACATCTAACCCTATGGCATCTTTAGGAGATATTAAAAATGTTGTCAACTCCTTGAGCACAGACTCATAATTATAGTCAATACAACTAAGTCACAGACTTTAAGCTTAGATCTTCCTCCCTCTACTCTTTCCTACTTTTAAAAAACGTTTGAGTTCACTCTGGTGAAATCCTACATACAATACCTAGGAATTAAACTGGTTTACCCTACATCTAATTTGTTCAAACAGAACTTTATCTACCTATTAGATTCCATTAAACTTAGTTTATCATCCTTACAATGCCAAAATCTTTCATGGCTAGGCCGGCAAGCAGCTATAAAAATGATTACTAAAAACCGTCTATTAGGTGGGCGGCGGTGGCCATTTTATGCAAGCTCAGTGCACCAGTACAGAATATGTGCTTTTGTGACATTCAAATCCAAGCTTGAAATACTGCAATAATAATCTGGGTTAAAAAAAACACCCAGTTTTGGCAATATCCTACATCTGGTGCTTTTGCAGCATTTGTCAGTGGGAAATAAAAGCTTGCAATAATTTTGTGGGTTTAAAAAAACACCAATTTTTTGCAAGACCCTACATCTGGGGCCTTTGCAGCATTTCTCAGTGTCAAATCTGATTTTGAAATTCTGCAATATATTTCAGGGTTTAAAAAATATCCATGTTTGGCAATACCCTACAACAGGGGCCTATGCTACATTTTTTAGTGTGAAATACAAGCTTGAAATACTGCAATAATAATCAGGGTTTTAAGAAAAAAAAATTGGGCAATATACTACATCTGGTACCTTTGCAGAATTTGTCAGTGTGAAAGACAAGCTTAAAATACTACAATAATTTTCTTCAGCCTTTGCTGCATCTGTCAGTGTGAGATACACACGGTAGATACTGGTGTTCTATTCTGTTATTAAATAAACACAAATTTTGAGCAAAATACTTAATTTTGCAGCCTATGCTGCACATGTCAGTGTGAAATACAAGCTTGAAATACTTTAATAATATTCTGGGTTTAAAAAAATACCAATTTTTGCCAATCCCTTACATCTATGTAAACAAGGCAGACATAGCAGAGCTGGAGAAGGTCCAGAGGAGGGCATCTAAAGTAATAACTGGAATGGGGCAACTACAGTACCCTGAAAGATTATTAAAATTAGGGCTATTCACTTTAGAAAAAAGACGACTGAGAGGAGATCTAATTTATATGTATAAATATATCAGGGGTCAGTACAGAGATCTATCCCATCAGCTATTTATCCCCAGGACTGTGACGAGGGGACATTCTCTGCGTCTGGAGGAAAGAAGGTTTGTACACAAACATAGAAAAGGATTCTTTACGGTAAGAGCAGTGAGACTATGGAACTCTCTGCCGGAGGAGGTGGTGATGGTAAGTACAATAAAGGAATTCAAGAGGGGCCTGGATGTATTTCTGGAGCTTAATAATATTACAGGCTATAGCTACTAGAGAGGGGTCGTTGATCCAGTGAGTTATTCTGATTGCCTGATTGGAGTCAGGAAGGAATCTTTTATTCCCGTAAAGTGGGGAAAATTGGCTTCTACCTCACAGTTGTTTTTTTTTTGCCTTCCTCTGGATCAACTTGCAGGATAACAGGCCAAACTGGATGGACAAATGTATTTTTTCGGCCTTATGTACTATGTTACTATGTATCTGAGACCTATGCTGTATTTGTTAGTGTGACATACAAGCTTGAAACACTCATTTTTGGCAATTCCCTGCATCAGGGGCCTATGCTTCATCTGTCAGTGTGAGATACAGGCATTAGATACTGGTATTCTATTCTGTCATAAAAAAAACACCCATTTTGGGCAAAAAACTAAATTTGCGGCCTTTGCTGCATCTGTCAGGGTGAGATACACGCGCTAGATACTGGTGTTCTATTCTGTCATAAAAAAACACCCATTTTGGGCAAAAAAATGTTTTTGCGGCTTTTGCTGCATCTTTCAGTGTGAGATACACGTATTAGATACTGGTGTTCTATTCTGTTATAAAAAAAAGATCCTGGGCAAGATCCTATATTTGAAAAATATGAAGAGAGCGTCAAATAAGGGACGTGGCCCCGGTTGTGGTGCTGCTGGTGGAGCTCCTGTTGCAGGGAGAGGATGTGGTTGATCTGTGCCAGCTACACGCACCAGTGCAACACCTGCCTCCGGTGCGAGTAGGCGACAGAACCTTCAGCGTTATTTTGTTCAGGCCTAATGCGGCTCTACGAATGTTGAGGCCAGAACAAGTACAGGCGATAGTAGATTGGGTTGCTGACAGTGCCTCCAGTTCCTTTACATTCTCTCCCACCCAGTCTCCTGCTGAAAGATTAGAGTTGGCACCTGCAGCTGATGTCCATCAGTCTTTCACTTCACCCCCTTGCAAATCAGCCAAGAGGTGGAAGAGATTGACTGCATAGATTCCCAACCACTTATGTTTCAAGATGAGTACATGGGAGGACCACCGCAGCACATCTTGGATGATGACAAAACATAGGTGCCAACTGCTGTGGCTTTCGAAAGTGTGCAGATTGACAAGGAGGGCAGAGGTTAAGACTGGGTGCAAGATGATGTGGAGGACAATGAGATCCTCGAGATCCTCGACCCCACATGGAATCAAGGTCATGCGAGTGACCTGTGTAGTACAGAGGAAGAGGCAGTGGTCGCACAGAGCCACCAGCACAGCAGAAGAGGGAGCAGTTTGCAAAAGTGGAGTGGCCATCCCGTAGGCAGTATTCCTGCTACAGCCCACCCCAAGTGAGCGAGCACACCAAAGCCAGCTCTAAGGAGTTCCCTGGCGTGGCAGTTCTTCAAACAATGTGCTGACGACAAGACACGAGTGGTTTGCACGCTGTGCAATCAGAGCCTGAAGCGAGGCATAAACGTTCTCAACCTAAGCACAACCTGCATGACCAGGCATCTCAGTGGAAAGCATGAGCTGCAGTGAAGTAGACACCTCAAAAACCAAGAAAGGTCTCTGGCTCCTTCTGCTTCCTCTTCTGCTGCAGTCTCGGCCTCTTCATCCACCTCTGGAGTGACAGTGCCACCCCGCAAACAGAGGATCTACCAGCAACACCACCAATTGGGTCACCAAGCATCTCCACAATGTCCCACAGAAGCGTTCAGCTCTCCATCTCCCAAACGCTAAAGAGAAAGAGGAAGTACCCCCCTACCCACCCGCGATCCCTAGCCCTGAATGCCAGCATTTCTAAATTACTGGCCTTTGAAATGCCGTCATTCTGTCTGGTGGAGATGGAGAGTTTTAAAAGCCTTATGGCAGTGGCTGTCCCACAGTATGTTGTGCCCAGCAGCCACTACTTTTCCAGGTGTGCCATCCCTTCCCTGCACAACCAAGTGGGGGACAAAATCCGGTGTGCACTGCGCAACACCATCTGTGGCAAGGTCCACCTAACTACGGATACGTGGACCAGTAAGCACCTGTGTTCCTTGCTGCACTTGTTTAGAGTACTCCACCAACATGGCCAGTGCCAATAACGCTGTTCTCAGTGTTACTATCCCACTTCTATGCCTCCTTGAAAAAACGCTTCTGGCGATGATGGAAGAGGAGGAGGAGCAAGAGGGATCATTTCAAAGGGTTTCCAGCCAGTCCTTCGCAAGTGGCTCCGATGGAGAGTTCCTGCACCCACAAACTCCAGGTACACAATTGTCCAGCCAGGGCACAGTTCTGGAGGATGATGAAGTGGAGGATGAGGAGGAGGAGGAGAAACAATGTTCACAGCAGGGTGGCACCCAAACTAGCTCATGTCCATCACTGGTGCGTAGCTGGTGGGATACAGAGGACACAGACAATACACCTCCCACAGAGGACAGATTTTCGTTGCCTCTGGGCTGCCTGGCACACATGAGCGATTACATGCTGCAGTGTCTCCACAATGACCGCAGATTTTTCCACATTCTAAATTGCGCTGATTACTGGGTGGCCATGCTGCTGGATCCCCGTTACATGGACAACGTACCGTCCTTAACCGCCTCCGGACCGCAGAACGCAGATGTGCGGTACGGAGGCGGCAGCCCTGCGCACGACGACGCATATACCCGTCATCTCGCGAGGGCCGGGATTTCCTGTGAACGTGCGCACACAGGCGCGCGCTCACAGGAACGGAAGGTAAGCGAGTGGATCTCCAGCCTGCCAGCGGCGATCGCTCGCTGGCAGGCTGGAGATCTGATTTTTTTAACCCCTAACAGGTATATTAGATGCTGTTTTGATAACAGCGTCTAATATACCTGCTACCTGGTCCTCTGGTGGTCCCTTTTGTTAGGATCGACTACCAGAGGACACAGGTAGGTCAGTAAAGTCGCACCAAACACCACACTACACTACACCCCCCCGTCACTTATTAACCCCTTATTAACCCATGATCACCCCATATAAACTCCCTGATCACCCCCCTGTCATTGATCACCCCCCTGTCATTGATCACCCCCCTGTCAGGCTCCGTTCAGACGTCCGTATGATTTTTACGGATCCACGGATACATGGATCGGATCCGCAAAACACATGCGGACGTCTGAATGGAGCCTTACAGGGGGGTGATCAATGACAGGCGGGTGATCACCCATATACACTCCCTGATCACCCCCTGTCATTGATCACCCCCCTGTAAGGCTCCATTCAGACGTCTGCATGTGTTTTGCGGATCCGATCCATGTATCCATGTATCCGTAAAAATCATACGGTCGTCTGAATGGAGCCTTACAGGGGGGTGATCACCCATATTCACTCCCTGATCACCCCCTGTCATTGATCACCCCCCTGTAAGGCTCCATTCAGACGTCCGTATGATTTTTACGGATCCATGGATCGGATCCGCAAAACACATGCGGACGTCTGAATGGAGCCTTACAGGGGGGTGATCAATGACAGGCGGGTGATCACCCATATACACTCCCTGATCACCCCCTGTCATTGATCACCCCCTGTCATTGATCACCCCCCTGTAGGGCTCCATTCAGACGTCCGCATTTGTTTTGCGGATCCGATCCATGTATCCATGGATCTGTAAAAATCATACGGACGTCTGAATGGAGCCTTACAGGGGGGTGATCACCCATATTCACTCCCTGATCACCCCCTGTCATTGATAACCCCCCTGTAAGGCTCCATTCAGACGTCCGCATGTGTTTTGCGGATCCGATCCATGTATCCATGGATCCGTAAAAATCATACGGACGTCTGAATGGAGCCTTACAGGGAAGGTGATCAATGACAGGGGGGTGATCACCCTGATAACCCCCTGTCATTGATCACCCCCCTGTAAGGCTCCATTCAGACGTCCGCATGTGTTTTGCGGATCTGATCTATGGATCCGTAAAAATCATACGGACGTCTGAATGGAGCCTTACCAGGGGGGTGATCAATGACAGGGGGGTGATCAGGGAGTCTATATGGGTGATCACCCCCCTGTCATTGATCACCCCCCTGTCATTGATCACCCCCCCTTCCCTGTAAGGCTCCATTCAGACATTTTTTTGGCCCAAGTTAGCGGAAATATATATATTTTTTTGTTTGTTTTTTCTTACAAAGTCTCATATTCCACTAACTTGTGTCAAAAAATAAAATCTCACATGAACTCACCATACCCCTCACGGAATCCAAATGCGTAAACATTTTTAGACATTTATATTCCAGACTTCTTCTCACGCTTTAGGGCCCCTAAAAAGCCAGGGCAGTATAAATACCCCACATGTGACCCCATTTAGGAAAGAAGACACCCCAAGGTATACCGTAAGGGGCACATTGAGTCCATGAAAGATTGAAATTTTTGTCCTAAGTTAGCGGAAAGTGAGACTTTGTGAGAAAAAAACAAAAAAAATCAATTTCCGCTAACTTATGCAAAAAAAAAAAAATTTCGATGAACTCGCCATGCCCCTCATTGAATACCCTGGGGTGTCTTCTTTCCAAAGTGGGGTCACATGTAGGGTATTTATACTGCCCTGGCTTTTTAGGGGCCTGAAAGTGTGAGAAGAAGTCTGGGATCCAAATGTCTAAAAATGCCCTCCTAAAAGGAATTTGGGCACCTTTGCGCATCTAGGCTGCAAAAAAGTGTCACACATCTGGTATCGCCGTACTCAGGAGAAGTTGGGGAATGTGTTTTGGGGTGTCATTTTACATATACCCATGCTGGGTGAGAAAAATATCTTGGTCAAATGCCAACTTTGTATAAAAAAATGGGAAAAGTTATCTTTAGCCAAGATATTTCTCTCACCCAGCATGGTTATATGTGAAATGACACCCCAAAACACATTGCCCAACTTCTCCTGAGTACGGCGATACCACATGTGTGACACTTTTTTGCAGCCAAGGTGGGCAAAGGGGCACATATTCCAAAGAGCACCTTTCGGATTTCACAGGCCATTTTTTACACATTTTGATTGCAAAGTACTTCTCACACATTTGGGCCCCTAAATTGCCAGGGCAGTATAACTAAGCCACAAGTGACCCCATTTTGGAAAGAAGACACCCCAAGGTATTCCATGAGGGGCACGGCGAGTTCCTAGAATTTTTTATTTTTTGTCACAAGTTAGCGGAAAATTATGATTTTTCTTTTTTTTTTCTTTTTTCCTTACAAAGTCTCATATTCCACTAACTTGCGACAACAAATAAAAAATTCTAGGAAATCGCCATGCCCCTCACGGAATACCTTGGGGTGTCTTCTTTCCAAAATGGGGTCACTTGTGGCGTAGTTATACTGCCCTGGCAATTTAGGGGCCCAAATGTGTGAGAAGAACTTTGCAATCAAAATGTGTAAAAAATGGCCTGCGAAATCCGAAAGGTGCACTTTGGAATATGTGCCCCTTTGCCCACCTTGGCTGCAAAAAAGTGTCACACATATGGTATCGCCGTACTCAGGAGAAGTTGGGGAATGTGTTTTGGGGTGTCATTTTACATATACCCATGCTGGGTGAGAAAAATATCTTGGTCAAATGCCAACTTTGTATAAAAAAAAATGGAAAAGTTGTCTTTTGCCAAGATATTTCTCTCACCCAGCATGGGTATATGTAAAATGACACCCCAAAACACATTCCCCAACTTCTCCTGAGTACGGCGATACCAGATGTGTGACACTTTTTTGCAGCCAAGGTGGGCAAAGGGGCACATATTTCAAAGTGCACCTTTCGGATTTCGCAGGCCATTTTTTACACATTTTGATTGCAAAGTACTTCTCACACATTTGGGCCCCTAAATTACCAGGGCAGTATAACTACCCCACAAGTGACCCCATTTTGGAAAGAAGACACCCCAAGGTATTCCGTGAGGGGCATGGCGAGTTCCTAGAATTTTTTATTTTTTGTCGCAAGTTAGTGGAATATGAGACTTTGTAAGAAAAAAAAATATTAAAATAAAATCATTTTCCGCTAACTTGTGACAAAAAATAAAAAGTTCTATGAACTCACTATGCCCATCAGCGAATACCTTAGGGTGTCTACTTTCCGAAATGGGGTCATTTGTGGGGGTTTTCTACTGTCTGGGCATTGTAGAACCTCAGGAAACATGACAGGTGCTCAGAAAGTCAGAGCTGCTTCAAAAAGCGGAAATTCACATTTTTGTACCATAGTTTGTAAACGCTATAACTTTTACCCAAACCATTTTTTTTTTTTTGCCCAAACATTTTTTTTTTATCAAAGACATGTAGAACAATAAATTTAGCGACAAATTTATATATGGATGTCGTTTTTTTTGCAAAAAAATCGTTAAATTTCGATTAATAACAAAAAAAGTAAAAATGTCAGCAGCAATGAAATACCACCAAATGAAAGCTCTATTAGTGAGAAGAAAAGGAGGTAAAATTCATTTGGGTGGTAAGTTTCATGACCGAGCGATAAACGGTGAAAGTAGTATAGTGCAGAAGTGTAAAAAGTTGCCTGGTCATGAAGGGGGTTTTAGCTAGCGGGGCTGAAGTGGTTAATTCCGTCACTGGAGCATGTTAATAAGATGTGCGAGTACAAGTGCACGCTGGTAGACTCTCTGCTGGTGGCATTCCCACCTGACAGCAGGGGCACAGTGGAAGCACAAGGCAAAGGCAGAGGACGAGGAAGAGGTCGCCAACAAGCTGGGGCAGCATTCCAGCAACATGGCGGAGCAGTATGTGTGCACATGTCTACACATACTGAATGACGGGTCTGCCCCTTCAACTTCTGGGTCTCCAAATTGGGCACATGGCCTGAGCTTTCCCTTTACGCCTTGGAGGTGCTGGAATGCCCTGCAGCCAGTGTATTGTCTGAATGTGTGCTTAGCACAGCAGGGGGCGTTATCACAGACAAGCGCAGCCGCCTGTCAACAGCCAATGTGGACAAGCTCATGTTCATTAAAATTAACCAGGCATGGATCCCACAGGACTTGTCCCTACCTTGTGCAGAATAGATATGTATACCGGCCTTACCCAGCCATTGTTATACTACAGCGCAATTGCTAATTGTTGTATTTTTTATATTTCCCACTCTTTTGGAGTGTACAATAATTAAAAATTAAAAATGTAAACCAAAAACCTGTGTTGGCTACCTCGTTCTCCACCACCGCCGCTTCCAACTACAATGCTACGTCCACCGCCTCCTCAAACTCCTACTCCATATGGACCTCCGCCTCATAAATCAAGATATTATTTTTTTTTGTACATATTTTATTTTATGTCATTTCACTAATTTGTCTGTTACATACTCGGGTGAAATTCACAAATCTTTGGGTGTGATATACCATTGTTATCTAGTGGACAGGTAAAAACATTTTTACTAATTTGTCTGTTACATTCTTGGGTGACATTTGACCATTTTTGCCGTGATTAGACCCCTGCTCTGCATAGGTGACAGGGACATAAATTTCAAAAAATCGTCTGTTACCTTGTCAGGTGACTTTTTACCAATTTTGCCGTATACAAACCCCTGCTCTGCATAGGTGACAGGAAATTAAATTTCTAAAATTCTTCTTTAATTGATGCGCGCCCCCCTCCTTTCATTCAATGCTTAAACATTAACAACTTGTCCCACATTTGCGCTTCAATAATTTGTCCCACTTTTCCGCTCGATGATATTTCATTTCAAATAATTAAGCTCCCTTGGATGTGGTATCACTTTCTCACACTCCCTCTCCGGCGTGGAACCCTGATTAGCCGCTAACCGTGATCAACATGGTAGGCGCAGAAAAGAACATCGAAAGTTGATAGAGCAGATATCCAATTGGATATCACAGGGACGTGCGACATGGTGGAGCAGTATGAGTGGCACACGCCTACATGTAATGACTGATCGGTCTGCCCCTTTCAACTTCTAGGTCTCCAAATTGGGCACATAGCCTGAGCTTGCCCTTTACGCCTTAGAGGTGCTGGCCTGCCCTGCAGCCAGTGTATTGTCTGAAACATTTGTTTAGCATGGCTGGAGGGAGTTATCACAAGTTATATTTCCCAATGTTTTGGGGTGTACCCTAATTTAAATAAAATATATAATAATTGAAAACCAAAAAACAGTGTAGGCTACTTCCTCCACCGCCGCTTCCACCTACACCACCACATCCATTGCCTCCTCAACCTCCATATGGACCTCGTCCTCCTAGATCAAGATTATAACTTTTTATTTGTATGTATTTTATGTTATTTGAAGTCATATCCCGATCCACATTTGTTTGCAGAGCACTTGCCATGCTCTTAACCACATTTTGCTGGCATTTGCAGCCCTCTAGCCCTTTCCATGACATTTTTAAAGCCATTTTAGTGCTCAAAAGTTCGGGTCTCCATTGACTTCAACCCGTCGAACCCGAACATCCAGGTGTCAGTTCAACTCTATGTATGGATACTTGGCTGCAGCCTGGGTTCCTACCTGCACATCTGGAACAGGTGCTGGATTTGAGCATTCTTCTAATTTTTCATGTGGATCACAGAGGTCCTTAATACTAAGTAGACCTGATTGCTGCCAAGAGGAAAAGTCAAGATTTAGAATATTATCATCCAGAAAATTCAACAGTATATCTTTCCACGGACAGGATTAAATTATCTGTTTTTTCATTTTCGCAAACTCAGCCCAAAGTTTTTTCAGATATTCGAATGGGTATTATATCAGATTGATTTAGTGGTGTATTCCCTAAGGGCAAGATTAACCTATTTCTGAGTGTTTTAGTTCTTAGTAGATGTTGCTCAATTCTAACCCAAATTATATTTGCATCCCTCTTCCACCATACATGTAATTGATCTAATAGCGTAGCTCGATAGTAATCTGACAGAGCAGAACCAGTCCTCCAGCTTTAGGATGTGAGTTCAATATGTGCAATTCTACTCTGGGTCTTTTCCCATTACATATAAACTCCCTCATTTTTTGTTTGCCACAATAAAAAAGGAATTGGGAATATGTATGGGTAGGGAGCGAAACAAGTACAAAAACGTGGGAAGAATTAATGATTTAAAAGCATAAACTTTGCCAATCCACGATAATATGTGTTTGGAAAAATCGGTAAGATTTTTTAGAGATATCTCTAAGCAATATTGGGAAGTTATAACCATATAGGAGTGAGGTTGGTGATGTTAATTTAATTCCGAGGTACAACAGATTGCCAGTCAAGTGTATACTTTTCTTTCAGATCCTCTATAATCTGTGGCTAGATATATATATATTAGGAGGGCTTGTGATTTGTTGTTGGTGATTTCTTAATGAGAAATTGCACCATACTGTTCAGCTATTTTGAAAAAGGAGTGTGTCACGGATGGTGTTACAGAAAACTAGAAGACACAAATGAAGATCCGACTGACTTGATCCAAAACTAAGGAACAAATGGGTAAGCCCTGTAACAGCCCTAGATCTCTCCCATACTGCTCAGCCTCTGCAAAAATCTCTGGTAGAAAATTGCATACCCTCGTTCCTTGACTGTATGACAACTGAACACCCTATAATAGTGAGGGGAAACGACCACCGGCTCCCTACACTTAATACGGAGGGAGTCAGGGTCACCTAGGATCAAGCCCACAGGAAAACAGAAATAAAGAAATCAACTTATCTTGTGGATGCAGCAGTAACAGCTTCTAGCATCAGCACACTCCAGGAAGTTGTATAAACCACAAGGTAAGGCAGTATGGGGAGGTGATATATAGGGAGGCAATCACTGCTAATAGATGACAGCTGGGAGAGGGAGGAGAGATGTCAAAACGAAAGCAAAACAAAAGAAGATCATGCAGAAGGTACTGAAGAACGTCTAACAGAACTTATCAAAGATCTGGTGGTGACAGAGTGTAGGGATTTGTTTGGGTCTGTTAGGGTTAAGATGATATCATCAGCAAAAAGGGCAATTTTTTACTTTATTGTTCCAATTTTAATTCTGCTGCTGTCTTGGCATTGTCTAATCAGAGCTGCTAGGGGTTTTATGGATAGGGCAAAGAGTATAGGAGAGAGCAGGCATCCCTATCTAGTGCCGTTCGATAGTGTGAAGTCATCAGATAATGTGCTATTAATTATCGCTCTAGCCAAGGGAGAAGAGTATAGAGCTCTGATGGAAGAATTTATATTTCCTATAAAAATGAATTTCTCCAGTGCTGAAAAGACATACCTCCAATTAACTCTATCAAACGCCTTTTTGGCATCTACAGTTACAAGTAGGGTTGGGGTTTGTTTATTGCATTATGTTGCATTAGAGACAATAACCTTCTTGTATTGTAGAGTCCCTGCCATCCCTTTATGAATCTCACTTGGTCAGGGTGGATTAGGTTAGTCATTATAAAGTTTAGACGCATAGCTAGTATTTTGGCGTAAATCTCAATTTAGGAGAGAGATGGGTCTATAATTTGTTGTATCATTGGAAGCCTTATTTTGTTTTGGGATCATAATTATCAAGGCTTATAACATTTCTTTTGAGAATTCACCAGAGGATGATGCTCTGTGAAATAGGCATTTCAGATAGGGATGTAGAATGGTCGCAAATTTTCTGTAATATTCGTTGTTCAATCCATCAGAGCCTGGGGATTTCTGCAGAGGGGCCGTCATAATAGCTTTGGTGAATTCTAGGTTTGTGAAGGGGTCGTTTAATCTATTTAATTGCTCTGAGGTCAATGTGGGGAGTTTAATTTTATCCAGAAAGGTTTTAACTTGCTCTTGTGTAATGCTGGGAGTTGCAGGGTCTGATTGCGGGTTTGAGATGCTCATAATAATCTTTGAATGAATTTGCAATGTATCTGGGGACAACTTTTTCTGTTTTGAAAAAGGATGTTCTATTAGTACTGCTTTCCTATTGTTTTAGAAATTAAGTTCAAGGTATTCTTTTCAATTAGGAAACAGTCAATTCTAGAAAATGCTGGAGAGAAATATGTAAAATCCCTTTCACCTGCATGCTGTAGGCTCCATATGTCATAGAGCTTATGGGATTTAACCACATAACAAAAGGAGAGTTCTCTTCTTCTAGATGTCATAGTGGAGTCAAGGTGTGTGTCTAATATAGCATTAAAATCTCCTTCTGGCATTAGAATACCTTTCTTTATGAGGGGAATGTACATTGGCTATGGTATACAGAGTGTTGTTAATAGGACAGATAACAATGATTTATATGCTCTATTTATCTATGTATTGATCATGGATTTTTCTAATGCTATCATGACTCCTCTATGTTTTATTTGGAAGGATGAAAGTATGATCTTTGGGAAATCGAGGTTCTGAATTTTAGAGGGGGTTTTGTTTAGAAATGTGTGTCTCCTGTATACAGGCCATATCAGCGTCTTGGGATTTAATATCTCTCCACATTAGCTTCCTTTTGAGGGGTGAATTAAGACCTCTGACATTCATAGCCAATACGTTCATCCCCATCATATTTGTTATCTTGAAAGCTAATCCCTAGTACATAACAATAAGCTACCAGGAGAACTAGTACATGAAGGTCATCAATAGATATAACTAAGATTTGGGCCAGAAAATAATGACTAGAATCATTGAACAGAATTAGCAAAGTGTAAAACATCAAACATACAAATTTGTCAGAATTTGTTTGCAAAATAACTTCCATTACAAATTGTAAACTGGAATTTCTAGGTTCCAACACAGTGAACCTTAAAGTAACCAGAGAAAATCAGGCCACTATGTGGTAAACATTAATCAGTGAAAGCACCAATGTTCATATCAATGAGTTGCTAATACTCATGGATTCAACGTACAAAAAATAGGCCAAAGTGGTCGGCACTGCTTAAAGTGTATAACATAAAAAATATGACGGATGCGGGTACAGCTCAGTGAAGGACAACAGCAGTTTCACGTTCCCTGTGCTTCCTCAGGCCTCAACACGATGACACCGGCATGTCCTTGTGATATATGCTCACGTCAGCTTCAATAGACAGCCCAAGATAAATAAAACAAAAAACTATACCAATACTGCTAAATCATTATTATCATTTAGCCCTAGCAGGCCCATTGCGTTTGCCTTAATAATCGATGAAGCTTCTCTTTGTAACAGGATGCAGTTTCTGTCCCCTTCACAAACTGGGACTTGCACCACACAAAGGGTTAATGTCTTGCTCCTCCCACCTAGGACAAAAGACAAATCATTAGTAAATCAGACTAAATAACCCCCCTACAAAGTAGTGTACCCCCACTAGGCATACATGTTTTTTTTTCTGCTGTCTAGGACTGAAGCTCACACATAGAGGCTCCTGATGCTGTGAAGGCCAGTATGGTTGCTAAGCCTTATATTATATAGCTGGAAGTGTTTTTCCAGAGGATCATGTATCATATGAGGTGCAGGAAGTGTTCCAGAATTAACTGCATGACATGACTGAGCTGGAAGTGATTTCCAGAGTTTATTTTCCCCGTTGGGTTTTCCATGGGATGATTGAGCTGACATTTATCCTGGAGTGTCCCTGGTAGGTTTCTCATATGCAGTGAGTGTTCCCTGCAGACTATCAATGTGTGTTAAAGGGTGTGTCCCTGTGGAAGTGCTTGTTTGGCTGTTACAAGTACAGTTATTACCTTCAGGCCTGCAGGCAGTGTCTCCGTCTCAGGAGCCATTTTGGAGTATACAAATGCAGCTGAGCTAAACTTGATGGGTAACATGTTAAGTAAAAAATGGCACAAGAGGTTAACTAACTCGTTCAATGTATTTCAATAGATTTTGTCTCAAAATGGCATGAGATAACTCTGTGCCATGTGTTATCAGCATTATCTAGGTCGATTCTAGCTCAGCTACATCTGTGGCTCTGGCACATAGATGAGATCTTGCTGCAGCAACAGAATCACAGCAGCTTTAAGGATCCTGTGTCCTGGAATGGTACATATGTAGTTTGTATGTACTGTATGTGTGAGCGATTTAGGGCTCTTTCACACTTGCGTTGTCCAGATCCATCGTGTACTCCATTTGCCAGAAGTGCCCGCCAGATCTGTAACACCGCAAGTGAACTGAAAGCATTTGAAGACTGATCCGTCTTCAAAATGCGTTCAGTGTTACTATGGCAGCCAGGACGCTATTAAAGTCCTGGTTGCCATAGTAGTAGTGGGGAGCGGGGGAGCAGTATACTTAGCGTCCGCGCGGCTCCCGGGGCGCTCCAGAATGACGTCAGAGCGCCCCATCAGCATGGATGACGTGATCCATGCGATCACGTCATCCATGTGCGTGGGGCGCCCTGACATCACTCTGAAGCGCCCCGGGAGCCGCACGGACGGTAAGTATACTGCTCCCCCACTCCCCACTACACTTTACCATGGCAAACAGGACTTTAGCGTCCTGGAAGCCATGGTAACCATTCAGAAAAAGCTAAACGTCGGATCCGGTAATGTGCCGAAATGACGTTTAGCTTAAGGCCGGATCCGGATTAATGCCTTTCAATGGGCATTAATTCCGGATCCGGCCTTGCGGCAAGTGTTCAGGATTTTTGGCCGGAGCAAAAAGCGCAGCATGCTGCGGTATTTTCTCCGGCCAAAAAACATTCCGGTCCTGAACTGAAGACATCCTGATGCATCCTGAACGGAATTCTCTCCATTCAGAATGCATCAGGATTTTTCCCGCATAGAGCCCCGACGACAGAGCTCTATGCCGGAAAAGAACAACGCGTGTGAAAGAGCCCTTAATATGTTACAATTACAGAACTCTGCAGAGAATCCCATAAAGCTAATGTTAATATATACACCAACTGTGGACAATGTAGGAGATATCTGCACCATTGCCTCCCAGCTGACGTTCTCCAGTGCAGATATAGTGCAGAAGTTGTGGCATGGTTTGTTTCTGAGTGGTCCTTTCACTCATGTCCTTTCTGCTCATATATCTGCAGTGGATATAAAAAGTCTATACACCCCTGTTAAAATGTCGGGTTTCTGTGATGTAAAAAAATGAGACAAAGATAAATAATTTTTTTTCGGCTTTAACTCCTTAGGGACCGGGCTAATTTTCACCTTAAGGACCAGGCCATTTTTTGCAAATCTGACCAGTGTCGCTTTATGTGGTGATAACTTTAAAACTCTTTGACTTATCCAGGCCATTCTGAAATTGTTTTTTTTCATCACATATTGTACTTCATGACACTGGTAAAATGAAGTCAAAACAATTCATTTTTATTGATAAAAAAATACAAAATGTACAAAAAAAATTAAGTTTCAATTTCTCTACTTATTGCTTTACATTCCCCATATGTCTATTTCATGTCGGATCATTTTAGGTATGATATTTTATTTTTTGGGGATGTTACAAGGCTTAGAAGTTTAGCAAATCTTGAAATTTTTCTGAAATTTTCAAAAACCCACTTTTTAAGGACCAGTTCAGGTCTGAAGTCACTTTGTAAGGCTTACATAATAGAAACCACCCAAAAATGACCCCATTCTAGAAACTACACCCCTCAAGGTATTCAAAACTATCATTGTTAGCCCTTTAGGTGTTCCACAAAAATTATTGAAAAATAGAGATACAATTTCAAAATTTCCCTTTTTGGGCAGATTTTTCATTTTAATTTTTTTTTCCAGTTACAAAGCAAGGGTTAACAGCCAAACAAAACTCAATATTTATGGCCGTGATTCTGTAGTTTACAGAAACACTCCATATGTGGTCGTAAACTGCTGTACGGGCACACAGCAGGGCGCAGAAAGAAAGGAATGCCATACAGTTTTTGGAAGGCAGATTTTGCTGGACTGGTTTTTTGACATTATGTCCCATTTGAAGCCCCCCTGATGTACCCCTAGAGTAAAAACTCAAAAAATTGACCCCATTTTAGAAACTACTGGATAGGGTGGCAGTTTTGTTGATACTAGTTTAGGTTACATATGATTTTTGGTTGCTCTATATTACACTTTTTGTGAGCAAGGTAACAAGAAATAGCTGTTATGGCACAGTTTTTTATTTTTTTTTGTTATTTACAACATTCATCTGACAGGTTAGATCATGTGGTATTTTTATAGAGTAGGTTGTCACGGATGCGGCAATACCTAATATGTATACTATTTTTTTATTTATGTAAGTTTTACACAATGATTTCATTTTTTAAACAAAAAAAAATCATGTTTTAGTGTCTCCATAGTCTGAGAGCCATAGTTTTTTCAGTTTTTGGGCGATCTTAGGTAGGGTCTAATTTTTTGCGGAATGAGATGACTGTTTGATTGGCACTATTTTGGGGTGCATATGACTTTTTGATTGCTTGCTATTACACTTTTTGTCATGTAAGGTGACCAAAAATTGCTATTTTTATTTTTTTACAGTGTTCACTTGAGGGGTTAGGTCATGTGATATTTTTATAGAGCAGGTTATTATGGACACGACGATGCCTAATATGTATACTTTTTTTATTTACTTAAGTTTTACACATTAACAGCTTTTTCAAAGCAAAAACAAAAGAAATTATTTTTTACTGTCTTCATATTCTGAGCAATAGGTTTTTTTTGGGCGATTGTCTTAGGTAGGGGCTAATTATTTGCGGGATGAGGTGACGGTTAGATTGGTACCATTTTGGTAAGCATACGCCTTTTGATTGCTTAATGTTATACTTTTTGTACTGTAATGTGAAAAAAAAATGGTTTATTTAGCACAGTTTATTTGTGATATGTTTATAGAGCTGGTCGATACGGACGCGCGATACCTAATATGTCTTTTTACTTTATTTGGGGGAAATTACGTTTTTTGTTTTTTTTTTACTTAAAACTTTAATTTTTTTACTTAAAACTTTATTTTTTGTTTCATTTTGGGACTTCAACTTTTGGGGTCTGATCCCCTTTACATTGCATTCCAATGCTTCTATATTGGAATGCATTGACTTTATGAGTAATACAGTGTCTATTACTCATATAGCTTCCGGCCTGTGAGATCCAGGGGGCTGGATCTCACAGACTCGTCACACGAAGGCAGCGCCGATGCCTCAGGAAGGCATCGCACTGCCTTCTGCCTTCCATGCCATCAGATCCCCCCTACAGCCCCACAGGGACCCTATGGCACCGCCGCCCCCACCGCCGCCGCATGTAAAAGAAGCAAACCGCAGGTCTGAATTGACGGGACCCCCCCGCACATTGTCTCCGGGAGCCTGCTCAATGATTTCAGCAGGCACCCAGGTCCGAAATACATAGGACGTCCAGGTACACCCTGTGTCCTTAACCCCTTAAAGACTCAGCCCTATTTCACCTTAAGGACCAGGCCATTTTTTGCTAATCTGACCAGTGTCACTTTAAGTGCTAATAACGTTAAAACGCTTTGACTTATCCAGGCCATTCTGAGATGGTTTTTTCATCACATATTGCACTTCATGACACTGGTAAAATGAAGTTAAAAAAAACATTTTTTATTAATAAAAAAATATCAAGGTTACCCATTTTTTTTTAAAAATTGCAAAATTTCCAA
This sequence comes from Bufo gargarizans, assembly GCF_014858855.1. Classification (NCBI taxonomy): domain Eukaryota; kingdom Metazoa; phylum Chordata; class Amphibia; order Anura; family Bufonidae; genus Bufo; species Bufo gargarizans. Next base: position 247,423,183 of record NC_058084.1, on the reverse strand, counting down.
GTTTCAATTTCTCTACTTCTATAATACATAGTAATACCTCCAAAAATAGTTATTACTTTACATTCCCCATATGTCTACTTCATGTTTGGATCATTTTGGGAATTATATTTAATTTTTGGGGGATATTACAAGGCTTAGAAGTTTAGAAGCAAATCTTGATATTTTTCAGAAAAAAAAAATATATATGTTTAGGGACCAGTTCAGGTCTGAAGTCACTTTGTGAGGCTTACATAATAGAAACCACCCAAAAATGAGGGTGTCTGAATTGACCTGCGGTTTGCGGCAATCGCTGATACGGGGGGTCACATGATCCCTCCCCCGGTGATGGGACAGGATGCCCGCTGAATGATTTCAGCGGGCATCCTGTTCCGATTAACCCCCGCCGCGCCGCAATCACGGTTTAAACCCATGACGTACCGGTACGTCATGGGTCCTTAAGGACTCTGGAAACATGCCGTATCGGTACGTCATGTGTCCCTAAGGGGTTAAGCACCAGGACATCTGGGCGTACCTGTACGCCCTATGTCCCAAGCAGGTTAATGTGACCTATAAACTGTATAACTCAATTCAAAAACAAACTGAAATCTTTTAGGTTGAGGGAAGAAAAAATATAAAAATAATATAATATGGTTGCATAAGTGTGCACACCCTTAATCTAATACTGTGTTGAAGCACCTTTTGATTTTATTACAGCACATACAAGATTTGCCCACTCTTCTTTGCAAAAACACTCCAAATCTATCAGATTGCTAGTGCATCCCCTGCGCACAGCCCTCTTCAGATCACCCCACAGATTTTCAATTGGATTCAGGTCTGGGCTCTGGCTGGGCAATTCCAAAACTGTAATCTTCTTATGATGAGGCTATTTCTTTGTTGATTTGGATGTATACTTTTGGGTTGTTGTCATGCTGAAAGATGAAGTTCCTCTTCATGTTCAGCTTTGTAGCAGAAGCCTGAAGGTTTTGTGCCAATATTGACTGGTATTTGGAATTGTTCATAATTCACTTTAGCTTAACTAAGAGCCCAGTTCCAACTGAAGAAAAACAGCCCCAAAGCATGATACTGCCACCACCATGCTTCACTGTGGGTATGGTGTTCTTTTGGTGTTGTTTTTGCGCCAAACATATCTTTGGGAATTATGGCCAAAAAGTTCAACCTTGGTTTCATCAGACCATAACACTTTTTCCCACATGCTTTTGGTAGACTTCAGATGTGTTTTTTCAAAATGTAGCCTGGCTTGGATGTTTTTCTTCGTAAGAAAAGGCTTTCATCTTGCCACTCTACCCCAAAGCCCAGACATATGAAGAATACGGGAGATTGTTGTCACAGGTACCACACAGCCAGTACTTGCCACATATTCCTGCAGCTCCTTTAATGTTGCTGTAGGCCTCTTGGTGGCCTCCCAGATCAGTTTTCTTCTCATCTTTTCATCAATTTTGGAAGGACGTCCAGTTCTTAGTAATGCCACTCTTGTGACATATTTTCTCCATTTGATGATGACTGTCTTGACTGTGTTCCATGGTATATCTAATGCCTTGGAAGTTCTTTTGTACCCTTCTCCTGACTGATACCTTTTAACAATGAGATCCCTCTGATGCTTTGGAAGCTCTCTGTGGACCATGGCTTTTGATGTGGGATGCGACTAAGAAAATTTCAGGAAAGACCAACTAGAGCAGCTGAACGTTATAATATTTTTTGTTTTGTTTTCTTCCCTCCACCTAAAAGATTTCAGTTTGTTTTTCAATTGAGTGGTACAGTTTATATGGCACATTTAAGGTGGAAAACTTTCTGAAATTATTTATCTTTGTCATTTTTTTTATATCCCATTGACATTTTAACAGGGGTGTGTAGACTTTTTATATCCACTGTATAAGACCTCGTTTATCTACAGCTCTTTTTACCTTATCTCCTGCCTCATCTTATCTGGATGTGGACTTTGTCTCTGTGATCAGGAGGATTCTGAAGATCTTTGGTTCATGATGGCATACTTAATTAACCTTCATTATTAAAAGCTGTGCTAGCTCACCTTGAAATGGTTGCACCTACAGATAAGCCCAAAAGAGATGGAAAAAAAAATACTAGGGTATTGTCTGAAGATCCTACATTAAAGGGATATATGCCGAAAGTGTATCATTATGTTGGAGCTAGATTACATCAGTGTGGTACAGATCCTGCAGTCTCTGCTCAGTGGGGAAACTCCCCTAAGGTAAATAGTCCAGGGACCAGTCTGGCTAGGAAGCCTTTTTTTCTGGCAGTCCTTTACTTCTTGTCAGGGAGCTTCTAGTCAGAAAAATTGTTTCCCTGCTAAAAGATAGTAATTCCTTGTCTATGGCAAAGAGTGCAAAGAGTCTTGGGCTTCAGCTTTCTAGGGACATAGAGATAGTGTCCCCATGAAGTTTTGCTTAGTCGCTAAGATTGGGGTCCATTCACAGAACCCTTTCAGATTTTGCGGACCACAAATTGCATCGGAATGGAAGTACGGATGTGGATGGCTCACCTTGGGCTGTCCATATCTCTCTGTCCCATTGAAATGAATTTTCTGCATAAGATCTGCAACTTGCGGGACGTGTGCGGAAAGAAAAAATACAGTCGTGTGAATGGGCCCTGAATGGGCCTCTAAGTTCATGTGATCCCCATAGGCACTCTCAGTTTCATCTGTCTAGGATGTTTTGTCACCAAATTAGAATCAATCGTTATTACAGAGGGGTCTCCTTTACACAATATACCTCTAGGTCTAGATTCCTTCATGTCATTTTCATTCCAAAGATCACCTAGGAGGGGTTCAATAGGGACAAATAGAGAAGAGTAAGTTCTAAGAGTTCAGGCTCTCCAAGCACTAGAAAGTAGAAATTGGAACGGGAAAACATCAAATTTAGGGTGCCAGGCTTCCTGTGGGAGCAAGATTGCAGAACCTTTTCTCAAATTGTGCAAACATTACGTCAGACACCTAGATAGAATCTTGTACTCAGGTTACTCCCTCTGGTTAAAGAAATTGCCCACAAGGCAAATAAAACTCAACCCAAAACTAAAGCCTCATATGGTGGTTTCAGGACTTCACAGAAAAAATTTCAGGGGTCTTTTCAAGTTAGTTGTGGCACTAACTGCAGCCCTTAGCTTCTAGTTAGACTCCAGAAACTGGTTGCTTAAGCTCTCACAGGAGCGGATCCAGATATCGAGGTGGATGTGAGGTCTAAGGTCCCATCACCAAGTGCCAGTCAGGACCCAGTGGCATAACTAGAAATAACTGGGCCCCACAGCAAATATTTGAACAGGACTCTCCCCATAAACTTCTTTGCAACCCCACTCCTGTGGCTAGTCAAGATCTCGGACCAGGACCAGCAGCTGCTCTGTCTGTTTCCTACACATATATATTATATGTCATGCCACTGTATATTACTCTTGAGGTGGCTATAAAAAACTTATAGTCCTCCTCCTGGATGGGCCCCTTCTGAGTTTGGGCCCCAAATCAGATGCTTCCCCTATAGCTGTGCCCATGTCAGGACAGATAAGAGAATTCTAGGGAATCTGACCTCTTTGATAGAAGCCATAACATGGGCATTAGTGCACATTGCAAACCAGCACTGTTTTAGGATGAAACCAATGTTTATCAAGTCTGGTTAGTCTTGTGGTGATCAAGCCAGAAACTTTGATAGACCTGTCTTGATGGCTTCTTCCGAGAAATACTGAACACAGGCAGATTTTTCTAGCCATTTCAATAACTCTGGTCAGGAAGTACACGTCCACATTCTTTGAGTTCAGGGGAAGTAGTCTCTTCAAGAGATGCTTCTGTGATCCAATATCAGAGACCTGGGAGCAATATATCTATCTTTTTATTTAGGGTAGGCTCAAGAATCAGTCAGTGGTGGAGCAAACAGATAATATCTCCACCATGTACTGCATTAAAAAGTGGCACATGACTTGCTCTGCTCCATGGTACAGTCAATACAATCAAATTATGACTTGGGCAGTGGAATGTCAACCCATAGACAGCCATCCACATTCAGGATCCTCTGAATGTTCAGGCACATCTCTTAAACAGGTCACAGTTGAAGTCTCAACGACTGCATTTTTAGACAGATTGAGGGCAGATGGGGTACCCCCATTTATATGTAATGGTGACAGCCTACAAAACAAAGCTGAAGAAGTTCTGCTCTCTGAATACAGTGGCTCAACTAGAAAGAATAGAAGGCTTGTCTTTCAGTTTGAAAGGAATTTTCCTCCATTTCCCCTCATATCCTGAGTGCTAAGGAAAATCAGATGAGCGTCTCAGCCATAACCATAGTGCTCATCTGAACAGGAGTACAGTGTTCGTTTTAGGACATGGTCAGATATCATAGTCAAGTATCATAATAATGCCAGTCTGACACCTGACTATGACACCTGACCCTGGCTTTGATTTATTGTCTTCATAGGTCAGATCAAAGTGAGAATGATATATATATATATATATATATATATATATACTGTGTATTTGTATGCTTATGGCTCTGTGTCTGAAATGCTATAAGCAGACATATCACAGTATTATATGACCTCATAGCTCAGTGGTTAGGTTTTTGGGTTCATGTTCAAGTTAATGTTTTTAAACATTAGATAAGAGACAAATTCACATGATGTGTGACCCTGATGTCTGACTCTTCTCTTCTCACTAGTCAGCGTTGCAATGACTTTTAGCTTTATTGTACTTTTAATATGCTCAATAGATGAAGAAAATCCCTCAGGCTGCTGTCTGAAGCTTGCCTCCCATGCAGTGTTTTGGGGTTCAAAACCCCATATTAGTCTTTAAAACAAATTAACATTTTATTGAGTCCTAGAAAAGAGACAAATTAAGTGATGTCTGACTCTTCTCTTCTCGCTAGTCAGCGTCACAATGACTTTTAGCTTCATTGTACTTTTAATAAGCTCAATCACGTATATGAATACAATCCTTCAGGTTGCTGTCTTGCCTGATATGTAGTGTTCTTGAGTTCAAAACCCCTATGAGTCTTTAAAAAAAAATTACATTTTATTGAGCCCTAGACAAGAGACAAATTCAAGTGAAGTGTGACCCTGATGTCTGACTCCTCTCTTCTCACTAGTCAGCGTCAATGAAGCTAAATGTCATTGCAGCGCTGAGGCTGACTAGTGAGAAGAGAAGAGTCAGACATCCGGCTCACACTTCACTTGAATTTGTCTCTTTTCTAGGGCTCAATAAAATGTAATTTTTTTTTTTTTTAAGACTGAAAGGGGTTTTTAACCCAAGAACACTGAATGTGAGGCAAGCGTCTAAACCACTGAACTATAGGTTCAGACAACAGCATGAAGGATTTTCTTCATCTAATGTTTAAAAATATTAACTTGTCGTGGAAACCAGCAACCAAACCACTGAGCTACGCACTCATATAATACTGTGATATATCAGCTTATAGCATTTCAGACATAGAGCTATAAGCTCAGCTATAGACTTTCTTTGGTTGTGTGATTTAGCATACAAATACACAGTATATCTATAACTCATTCTCACTTTGACCCTGACCTATTAAGACGATAAGTGTCACGGAAGGTGTACAGGAAACAAGACAATGCAAAATAAATATATGACTCACTGAATCAAAAACTAAGGAACAAAAGGGAGACCCCTGCATAAGACCTGGCACTCTCCCTGTCTGCTCAGCCTATGCGAAAATCCCAATGGTGGATGATCGAATATCCACGTACCTCGACTATATACCACCTGAACACCCTACAATAGTGAGGGGACACGACCACCGGCTCCCTACACTAGACACAGAGGGAGTCAGGGTCACCTGGGATCCAGCAAACAGAAAAAACAAATAAATGTACAGCACTTATATTGTAGAAGGCTTGAAAATAGGATCAGCATGCACACACACTCCAGGAAGTTGTATAAGCCGCACACTAATGCATTATGGGGAGGAATTTAAAGGGATGCAATCAGTCCAACTACATGACAGCTGAGAGAGGCTAACGAGATGAGGAACTGAAATTCAAAACAAAGAAAACTCAAGGAGGAGATTCTGAAAGGCTTCTGTCAGAGCTTCTCAGCTGTCTGGTTGTGACAGTACCCCTCCCTCTACAAGTGGACTCCGGACACTCAGAGCCCACCTTCTCAGGATGGGACCTATGGAAAGCCCTGATGAGACTAGTGGCCTTAATGTACGTCACTGGGACCCACATCCTCTCCTCAGGACCATAATGAACGAGGTACTGGAGAGAACCGCGGACAAGACGAGAATCCACATTCCTAGAGACCTGAAATTCAAGATTCCCACCAACCATAATCGGAGGAGGAGGCAAAGGCGAGGGTACAATGGGTTGAACATAAGGTTTCAATAAGGACTTATGAAAAACATTATGGATCTTCCAAGTCTGAGGAAGATCAAGACGGTAGGCAACAGGATTGATGACAGACAGGATTTTGTAAGGCCCAATAAACCTAGGACCCAACTTCCAGGAGGGAACCTTCAATTTGATATTCTTGGTAGACAACCACACCAGATCACCAACATTCAGGTTCGGACCAGGCACACGTCTCTTATCTGCCACACGCTTATATCTCTCACTCATGCTCTTTAGATTATCCTGAATCTTTTGCCAAATAGATGACAAAGACGAGGAGAATCTGTCCTCATCAGGTAAACCAGAAGACCCCTCTCCCGAGAAAGTCCCAAACTGCGGATGAAACCCATATGCACCAAAAAATGGTGACTTATCAGAGGACTCCTGACGACGGTTATTTAAAGCAAACTCAGCAAGGGACAAAAAAGAACACCAATCCTCCTGATTCTCCGCCACAAAACAGCGTAGATATGTCTCCAGATTCTGATTGACGCGCTCTGTCTGGCCATTCGACTGCGGGTGGAAAGCAGAAGAGAATGACAACCGAACCCCCAAGCGAGAACAGAAAGCCTTCCAGAATCTGGAAACAAACTGCGTGCCCCTATCAGAGAGTATGTCTGAAGGAATACCGTGCAATTTGACAATGTGATCAATAAATGCCTGCGCCAGTGTCTTAGCATTGGGCAAACCAGGAAAAGGGATGAAATGCACCATTTTGCTAAAACGGTCCACCACCACCAGAATCACAGTCTTCCCCGAGGAACGAGGCAGGTCCGTTATGAAGTCCATGGACAGATGTGTCCAAGGACGGGAAGGAATGGGTAAGGGAAGGAGAGGACCTGATGGCTGTGAATGAGGGGCTTTGGCACGAGCGCAAGTCTCGCAGGCTGCCACAAAACCCTCAACCGACTTACGAAGCGCAGACCACCAGAATCTCCGAGCGATGAAATCCAGTGTGGCTCTTGCCCCCGGGTGCCCAGCAAGGACCGTATCGTGGTGTTCCTTAAAAATCTTGTGTCTTAAAGCGAGAGGCACAAACAACCTCCCAGGAGGACAAAGATCAGGAGCCTCTGACTGAGCTGCCTGCACCTCTGGCTCCAATTCAGGAAAAAGAGCAGAGACCACCACACCTTCAGCCAAAATGGGACCCGGGTCTTCAAAATTCCCGCCTCCCGGAAAACAACGTGACAGGGCATCTGCCTTCACATTCTTAACCCCAGGGCGGAACGTGACAACAAAATTAAACCTTGAAAAGAACATAGACCATCTGGCCTGTCTCGGGTTCAGACGCTTGGCTGACTCCAAGTAGGCCAGATTTTTAATGTCAGTAAACACGGTAATAGGGTGTCTGGCTCCCTCTAGCAAATGGCGCCATTCCTCAAAAGCCAACTTGATGGACAACAATTCCCTATCTCCCACATCATAATTTCTCTCTGCGGAGGAGAGTTTCTTCGAGAAAAAGGCACACGGTCGCCATTTGGCAGGAGAGGAACCCTGAGACAAGACCGCACCCACATCCACCTCAGAAGCATCAACCTCAACTATGAAGGGTAGAGAAATATCAGGTTGTACCAAGATGGGAGCGGAAGCAAAACTCTCTTTGATATTAGAAAAGGCCTTACGCGCCTCTACCGACCAGGAAGAAAAATCTACCCCCTTTCTGGTCATATCAGTGAGTGGTTTAACAATAGAGGAATAATTCAAAATAAACTTCCTGTAATAATTGGCAAAGCCCCAAAAACGCATCAGTGCCTTCTGATTCTCAGGAAGCTCCCACTCAAGCACAGCGCAGAACTTCTCGGGGTCCATGCGAAAACCAGAAGCGGAGAGAAGAAACCCCAGAAATTGAATTTCTGGAACCGCAAACACACATTTTTCCAGTTTCACGTATAATTTATTCTCCCGCAGGATGAGCAAGACCTGACGTAAGTGTTCCTTATGAGTTTTGAAATCAGGAGAAAAAATCAAAATGTCATCCAAATACACTAATACAAATTTTCCCATTGAATGATAAAAAATGCTGTCCACGAAATGCTGAAAAACGGCTGGGGCATTCATCAAACCAAAAGGCATAACCAAATTCTCAAAATGGCCCTCAGGGGTATTGAAGGCCATCTTCCATTCGTCTCCTTCTCTGACCCTGACCAGGTTGTATGCCCCTCTTAGATCTAATTTGGAAAAGACTTTAGCCCCAACAATCTGGTTAAACAGGTCCGGGATCAGAGGAAGCGGATAAGGGTCACGAATAGTGATACTGTTCAGCTCCCTGAAATCCAGACAAGGTCTTAAAGAACCATCGTTTTTTCTTAACAAAGAAAAAACCAGCAGCAACAGGTGACTTCGAGGGTCGTATGTGTCCTTTTCTCAGACTCTCCGAGATATAAGCACGCATAGCGACCCTTTCAGGTTGGGAAAGATTGTATAAACAAGATTTAGGGAGCTTGACGCCTGGGATGAGATTAATAGGGCAATCGTACTCCCTGTGCGGGGGCAATTCTCTCTGCAAAAGTCACTCCAACCATTTATTTGCCTCGCTTGCCAATCAATGGTGGAGTTATGTTTAGTGAGCCAGGGTAGCCCCAACACAAGACGAGTATGTAATCCGCTAAGGACGAAACATGACACATCCTCAACATGAGCATCACTCACAATTAAACGGATATTGTGAACTATGCCCTTTAATGATTTCTGAGAAAGTGGAGCGGAATCAATAGCAAAAACAGGAATATCCTTTCCCAAAGTGCACACCTGGAACCCATGAGTTATCGCAAAATGATTATCAATGAGATTGACAGCTGCTCCACTATCTATAAAAATCTCACAAAAAAATTTCTTGCTCTCTAGCGCCACCCTGGCAGGCAGGACAAAACGGGAACTACAAGCAAACGGAAAACCTTCAATTTCGGCCTCAACCCTGCCAATAGTAACAGATGGAACATTTTTAAAAGATTTTTTCCTTTTTGTTTCTTTATTACTCCCAGAAAACTGCCTGAATCTCCTAGAGGGACAAACATTTGCCAAATGATTTATACCTCCACAACAAAAACAAACCTTCCCATGCGGGCTGAATCTTCTATTGTCAGAGACAATCAACCCCAGCTGCATGGGCTCCTGCTCAGAAGGGGCTGACAGCGACTGAGACCCCTGCGCATAGAATGAGACCGCTGCACTGTCCTGGGACTGAGTATGACAGGAAGGAGATATCTCTCCTCTCTCTCTAAGATGCCTGTCAATACGAACGGCCTGAGACATAGCACAGTCCAAGGAGATAGGCCTCTCATGAAAGGCAAATGCATCTTTCAATCCCTCTGAAAGACCATGGCAAAATTGACTTCGGAGTGCAGCATCATTCCAACCAGTATCAGCTGCCCATCTCTGAAATTCTGAGCAGTATATCTCTGCGGATTGTTTACCCTGGCATAATAGACGTAGTCTAGACTCAGCCAAAGCAACATGATCCGGATCATCATATATCTGACCCAGGGCTAAAAAGAAATCATCCACTGAACGGAGGGGCCGTGCCCCCACCGGCAGCAAAAGGGCCCACGACTGAGCGTTACCCCTGAGCAGCGATATAATGATCCCCACCCTCCGTTCCTCATCACCAGAGGAATGGGGAAGAAGGCGAAAATGGAGTTTGCAAGCCTCTCTGAAACGCACTAAATTCTCACTACCCCCGGAGAACGTATCCGGGAGCGAGATCTTAGGCTCAGAACAAACTGAACGCAAGCTGAACCGGTCACTAGAAACTGAGAAAGAGTCTTACGGAGATCAGCTGCCTCCAATGAAAGACCCTGGAAGCGTTCAGCCAAAAGTGAAACCGGATCCATGCTTGAGATTGTTTTGGCGGCTTATAATGTCATGGAAGGTGTACAGGAAACAAGACAATGCAAAATGAATATATGACTCACTGGATCCAAAACTAAGGAACAAAAGGGAGACCCCTGCATAAGACCTGGCACTCTCCCTGTCTGCTCAGCCTATGCGAAAATCCCAATGGTGGATGATCGCATATCCACGTACCTCGACTATATACCACCTGAACACCCTACAATAGTGTAGGGAGCCGACCACCGGCTCCCTACACTAGACACGGAGGGAGTCAGGGTCACCTGGGATCCAGCAAACAGAAAATCACAAATAAATGTACAGCACTTATCTTGTAGAAGGCTTGAAAATAGGATCAGCATGCACACACACTCCAGGAAGTTGTATAAGCCGCACACTAATGAATTATGGGGAGGAATTTAAAGGGATGCAATCAGTCCAACTACATGACAGCTGAGAGAGGCTAACGAGATGAGGAACTGAAATTCAAAACAAAGAAAACTCAAGGAGGAGATTCTGAAAGGCTTCTGTCAGAGCTTCTCAGCTGTCTGGTTGTGACAATAAGTCAAACTCAGATGTCAGAGTAAAAGTCAGGTGTCACACTGGCATTATTCTGATACTCGCTATGATATCTGACCATGTCCTAAAATGAACACTGTACAGGAGGACATGAGTCCCTCACTGGCTACAATGTTCTAAAAGAAATTATTGGAGATACAGTCCAGCCGAATATTCTTATTTAAGCAGGCCTACAGCATCCAAACTGGAGATGTTTTAGCTTACAGCCTGCAATCTGGCAGTTCAGAACTGAGGAAAGACCTGTAAGATGTAGTAGTGGAAACTTTGCAGAATCCTGATCTTTCTGAAGTCTTAAATTTTTTTACAGAAGGTTTCCAGTTTGGGTTAAAACCGGAGACTGTAAGAGTGTACTTCAAGGCTACCACTGCTCGCATAAATAGAGCCTTTGTGCATTCAGGCATTTTTTTTTTACGTTCTTTATTCAATTTCAATTAATTGGTTAAGCCTCCTATTCCAGCTTGGGGTCAGGAAGTTCTCCTCAAGACCCTGGTGAATCTCCATTTCAACCTCTTACAGAGGCACCACTAAGGTTTGTATCTTGAGTCAGACTTTGCAAGCTCTATCATGTAAAAGGGCATATCTGAAAGTGCATCAAGGAGTCTTGATTTTAAGGTTGATGCCCTATATCCTACTAAAGGTCTCATCTGACATGAATGTAAGTTAAGAAATTCATCTTCTATCTATCAGTATCCTCAAATAGCTGAACAAGACAAGCTTCATGTACTATTCATTGGAGGACCAGGGTGCTTCAGGTCGGCTGACCAGCTGTTTATAGAGGAATAAAAGTCAGCAAGCCTACACTGCTTGGATCAAGGATACTATTAAGTCTACTTCTAAATCTCAAGTACTCCAGTTACCTTGTGGAATCACAGCACACTCAAATTGGTACACTTAGTCGCTTGGGCAAGAAAAAAAAAAGGCATTGGAATAAACGTGCAGGGCCGCTACATGGTCTTCTCCATGCATCTTTTTCTCTGTCCCTGTGGACAGTAGAACGGGTCAGGCTGCGACCTGTTACCTTAAAAAATCATTGTTTTCTTATAGATATATTTTTCCTACCACATTATTCTGTGTTTGTTCCAGCTCCGGGCCAGAGTCGTCCTATCCAACTCCCGTTCCCTCCAGCCTAACTGCATCGCTAGTCTACACCATCTGCCGCTCTGCTGAGGGGGTAGCGGCGGTCCAGGCTGGAGGGGCGGAGCCTATCGCGGCACTCTGTCTCCTGCCTGTAAGGCCGGCGTGGATTGCCGGCTTCCCATCGCCGGCTCCTGCTGCACTGCGCTCGGTGCACGGCCCAGCAGGAAGTGTGTCATCGACGACTTCCGGCTCTCGCAACGATTTTGGGTTTCTAAACGAATTTGTATAACTGAAGAGTGAGCCCTGGGGGCTACAGGTTTTTAGTATATATTTAATATGTTTATTTCAAACTAATATTCCTGTGGGTTCAGGAAAAGAAATTAGGTTTGAGGCGGGGCTATCGGGGGGGCCAAGCTAAGGACAAAGGTGGAGCTTGTCCACCTATATAAGCCCACAACAAGAGGAGTACTTCCTCTTTCTGAGCAGAGAGCTATTACTACATTTCTGTGGCAGCTACTACTAAAACTGTTTAAAGTTTCCTTTCCTAGCGGTGATCAGCACGGGAAAGCCTCCCACAAGCAGAGACATCTAGTCTGCGCTTCTTGCGAGATGCCAATGCCGGACTCCTAGGAGTATAATAGGTGTCCGTTATGTTGTCCTCCTCAGTCGCAACCCACTGTAAGCGACATGTTTGGCTAGATGAAGGACTTTATGTCACAACCAGACAGCTGAGAAGCTCTGACAGAGGCCTTTCAGAACCTCCTCCTTGAGTTTTCTTTATTGTGGTATTCAGTTCCTCATCTCGTTAGCCTCTCTCAGCTGTCATGTAGTTGGACTGATTGCTTCCCTTTAAATTCCTCCCCATAATGCTTTACTGGGCGGCTTATACTTCTTCCTGGAGTGTGTGTGCATGCTGATCCTGTTTCCCAGTCTGCTACAAAGTTAAGTGCTGTACATTTATCTGTTATTTTCTGTTTGCTGGATCCCAGGTTACCCTGACTCCCTCCATGTCTGTGTAGGGAGCCGGTGGTCATGTCCCCTCACTATTGTAGGGTGTTCAGGGGTTATATAGTCGAGGTACGTGGATATGCAACCATCCACCTTTGGGATCTTTGCATAGGCTGAGCAGCCAGGGAAAGTGTTAGGTCTTGTGCAGGGGTCTCCCTTTTGGTTCCTTAGCTTTGGATCCAGTGAGTCATATATGCATGTTGCTTTGTCTTGTTTCCTGTACACCGTCCGTGACATTATAAGCCGCCAAAACCGTCTCAAGCATGGATCCGGTTTCACTTTTGGCTGAACGCCTTCAGGGTCTTTCATTGGAGGTAGCTGATCTCCGCAGGATTTTTTCTCAGCTTCAAGTGACCGGTTCAGCTGGTCACTTGAAGCTGCCTAAATCTCGTTTATACAATCTTTCCCAACCTGAAAGGATCGCTATGCGTGCTTATATCTCTGAGAGTCTGAGAAAAGGACACATACGACCCTCGAAGTCACCTGTTGCCGCTGTTTTTTTCTTTGATAAGAAAAAAGATGGTTCTTTAAGACCTTGTCTGGATTTCAGGGAGCTGAACAGTATCACTACTCGTGACCCTTATCCGCTTCCTCTAATCCCGGACCTGTTTAACCAGGTTGTTGGGGCTAAAGTCTTTTCCAAATTAGATCTAAGAGGGGCATACAACCTGGTCAGGGTCAGAGAAGGAGACGAATGGAAGACGGCCTTCAATACCCCTGAGGGCCATTTTGAGAATTTGGTTATGCCTTTTGGTTTGATGAATGCCCCAGCCGTTTTTCAGCATTTCGTGAACAGCATTTTTTATCATTTGATGGGAAAATTTGTATTAGTGTATTTGGATGACATTTTGATTTTTTCTCCTGATTTCAAAACTCATAAGGAACATTTACGTCAGGTCTTGCTCATTCTGCGGGAGAATAAATTATATGCGAAACTGGAAAAATGTGTGTTTGCGGTTCCAGAAATTCAATTTCTGGGGTTTCTTCTCTCCGCTTCTGGTTTTCGCATGGACACCAAGTAGGTCCGCGCTGTGCTTGAATGGGAGCTTCCTGAGAATCAGAAGGCGCTGATGCGTTTTTTGGGCTTTGCCAATTATTACAGGAAGTTTATTTTGAATTATTCCTCTATTGTTAAACCACTCACTGATATGACCAGAAAGGGGGTAGATTTTTCTTCCTGGTCGGTAGAGGCGCGTAAGGCCTTTTCTAATATCAAGGAGAGTTTTGCTTCCGCTCCCATCTTGGTGCAACCTGATATTTCTCTACCCTTCATAGTTGAGGTTGATGCTTCTGAGGTGGGTGTGGGTGCGGTCTTGTCTCAGGGTTCCTCTCCTGCCAAATGGCGACCGTGTGCATTTTTCTCGAAAAAACTCTCCTCCGCAGAGAGAAATTACGATGTGGGAGATAGGGAATTGTTGGCCATCAAGTTGGCTTTTGAGGAATGGCGCCATTGGCTGGAGGGAGCCAGACACCCTATTACCGTGTTTACTAACCATAAAAATCTGGCCTACTTGGAGTCAGCCAAGCGTCTGAACCCGAGACAGGCCAGATGGTCTTTGTTCTTTTCAAGATTTAATTTTGGTGTCACGTTCCGCCCTGGAGTTAAGAATGTGAAGGCAGATGCCCTGTCACGTTGTTTTCCGGGAGGCGGGAATTTTGAAGACCCGGGTCCCATTTTGGCTGAAGGTGTGGTGGTCTCTGCTCTTTTTTCTGAATTGGAGGCAGAGGTGCAGGCAGCCCAGTCAGAGGCTCCTGATCTTTGTCCTCCTGGGAGGTTGTTTGTGCCTCTCACTTTAAGACACAAGATTTTTAAGGAACACCACGATACGGTCCTTGCTGGGCACCCAGGGGCAAGAGCCACACTGGATCTCATCGCTCGGAGATTCTGGTGGCCTGTGCTTCGTAAGTCGGTTGAGGGTTTTGTGGCAGCCTGCGAGACTTGCGCTCGTGCCAAAGTCCCTCATTCATAGCCATCAGGTCCTCTCCTTCCCTTACCCATTCCTTCCCGTCCTTGGACACATCTGTCCATGGACTTCATAACGGACCTGCCTCGTTCCTCGGGGAAGACTGTGATTCTGGTGGTGGTGGACCGTTTTAGCAAAATGGTGCATTTCATCCCTTTTCCTGGTTTGCCCAATGCTAAGACGCTGGCGCAGGCATTTATTGATCACATTGTCAAATTGCACGGTATTCCTTCAGACATACTATCTGATAGGGGCACGCAGTTTGTTTCCAGATTCTGGAAGGCTTTCTGTTCTCGCTTGGGGGTTCGGTTGTCATTCTCTTCTGCTTTCCACCCGCAGTCGAATGGCCAGACAGAGCGCGTCAATCAGAATCTGGAGACATATCTGCGCTGTTTTGTGGCGGAGAATCAAGAGGATTGGTGTTCTTTTTTGTCCCTTGCTGAGTTTGCTTTAAATAACCGTCGTCAGGAGTCCTCTGATAAGTCACCATTTTTTGGTGCATATGGGTTTCATCCGCAGTTTGGGACTTTCTCGGGAGAGGGGTCTTCTGGTTTACCTGATGAGGACAGATTCTCCTCGTCTTTGTCATCTATTTGGCAAAAGATTCAGGATAATCTAAAGAGCATGAGTGAGAGATATAAGCGTGTGGCAGATAAGAGACGTGTGCTTGGTCCGGACCTGAATGTTGGTGATCTGGTGTGGTTGTCTACCAAGAATATCAAATTGAAGGTTCCCTCCTGGAAGTTGGGTCCTAGGTTTATTGGGCCTTACAAAATCCTGTCTATCATCAATCCTGTTGCCTACCGTCTTGCTCTTCCTCAGACTTGGAAGATCCATAATGTTTTTCATAAGTCCTTATTGAAACCTTATGTTCAACCCATTGTACCTTTGCCTCCTCCTCCGATTATGGTTGATGGGAATCTTGAATTTCAGGTCTCTAGGATTGTGGATTCTCGTCTTGTCCGCGGTTCTCTTCAGTACCTTGTTCATTGGGAGGGTTATGGTCCTGAGGAGAGGATGTGGGTCCCAGTGACGGACATTAAGGCCTCTCGTCTCATAAGGGCTTTCCATAGGTCCCATCCTGAGAAGGTGGGTTCTGAGTGTCCGGAGTCCACTCGTAGAGGGAGGGGTACTATCACAACCAGACAGCTGAGAAGCTCTGACAGAGGCCTTTCAGAACCTCCTCCTTGAGTTTTCTTTGTTGTGGTATTCAGTTCCTCATCTCGTAAGCCTCTCTCAGCTGTCATGTAGTTGGACTGATTGCTTCCCTTTAAATTCCTCCCCATAATGCATTACTGGGCGGCTTATACTTCTTCCTGGAGTGTGTGTGCATGCTGATCCTGTTTCCCAGTCTGCTACAAAGTTAAGTGCTGTACATTTATCTGTTATTTTCTGTTTGCTGGATCCCAGGTGACCCTGACTCCCTCCGTGTCTGGTGTAGGGAGCCGGTGGTCGTGTCCCCTCACTATTGTAGGGTGTTCAGGGGTTATATAGTCGAGGTACGTGGATATGCAACCATCCACCTTTGGGATCTTTGCATAGGCTGAGCTTTGGATCCAGTGAGTCATATATGCATGTTGCTTTGTCTTGTTTCCTGTACACCATCCGTGACACTTTATGGGAAATTCCATTTCCGAAATTAAGAGTGCCCCCGCCTCCAAGAGAGCAAAAGTATCTTCACAGGGTCCGATGCTTATGCTGGAGGACGCTATCTCTATGGACGACCATTCTTCCTCGAACAATGAAGACTCACTGTTCTTGTTTCCAGCCGAAAAGACCCAAAGGCTTTTACGCTCCATCCGGTCAAGTGATCATGATGTTGAGCAAGGGGAAGCTCCGCCGTCCACCTCTAGGGGGTTAAGAACCTTCAAAGTTGACAAGAACCTTAAGCGATTCATGCTTACCGAATGGAAGCATCCGGAAAAGGGTCCAGTCCTCAACGAGAGGTTTAAACTAATGTTTCCCCTCCAGGAGTCGAAGTGAGACCTTTGGGTACCGCCTCCGAAGGTCGACATGGCGATTTTCCAAATTGTCCAAAAAGACCCTAGTCCCGTCAGATGACGGTAGTAACCTCCATGACAATTCACAGTAGTATTAATACATATTGGGTAGGTATATTATCTGTAAATCACTGTAAAATTAAACCTACTTTAAAACTTAACTTTTATATAAGATATTCATTAAAATAAATCCCACAGAACAAAATATACTGTATGTTTCAGATGACTGCAGATGATTATCTAGCGGAGTGTTTTTATAGGGTATACAGCACCTAGGGACATGAAATTATTACACTAAATTGCTTACAACCACTCACGGTTTTGATGCGTGATATTTTAGGATGTCTGTGCTGGATCCACGGTCACGGATTCCAAAGCCGTTACTTCCTTTTTCAGGCTGTAGGCATAGTTCTTCCACTGCAGAGAATATTCCAAAGAAGTTCAAGATGGAAACAGGGAACAGGGGAGAGAATAGCCCTATAGTGCTATAATGGCCCTGCCTAAAAGTGGAGAAATCCCCCGCCTAAATGCGGGCTATTCTCTCCCCTTTTCCCTGTTTCCATCTTGAACTTCTTTGGAATATTCTCTGCAGTGGAAGAACCATGCCTACAGCCTGAAAAAGGAAGTAACAGCTTTGGAATCCGTGACCGTGGATCCAGCACAGACATCCTAAAATATCGTGCATAAAAAACGTGAGTGGTTGTAAGCAATTTAGTGTAATAATTACATGTCCCTAGGTGCTGTATACCCTATAAAAACACTCCGCTAGATAATCATCTGCAGTCATCTGAAACATATATTTCGTTGTGTGGGATTTATTTTAATGAATATCTTATATAAAAGTTACGTTTTAAAGTAGGTTTAATTTTCTAGTAACCTTCAGGATCGTTAGATCGGAGGGTTGAATGCACCCTAAGGCACAATTACTCCGCCGCGTCAGTAGCTGTTGCCTCGTCTGAGACCGCGGACTTTGTACGCTCCTGCATCCTAAGAATTCAGGCTGACCTGGAGGCCGGAGTGGCCAGAACGGACATTCTGGATCAGTTTAAAACCCTCCTGCTAGGAGCAGATTTTTTATGCGCAGCATTTAAAGCTGGCTGTGAAAAGTATGGCGCTTTCTTCTGCCAGCCGTAGACCCCTCTGGTTGCGCCCTTGGGTCGCTGATAACGCCTCCAAGTTTAATTTATGCGGCCTGCCCTATGAGCCAGGAAGGCTATTTGGTTCTGAGCTGGACAAGCGCATGGAGAGCCTGGCAGACAAAAAAGGGAAAAATCTACCTCAACAGTCCTTTCGTGGTCGCAGCAGGTCCGGAAACACAAGACCCCAGGGCCTCTCTAGATCCCAAAGACGTCAGGGGTCCTCCGGACGCGGTCGTGGTCGGGGCAGAGATCACAAGGCGGACCTATGACTCTCCCACTTACGTTCCCCCTTCCCCTCCAGACCCTCCGTGCGATGCACAACTTCCAAGTGCTCCTCCGGTCGGAGGTAGTTTAATTTTTTTTCAGCAGGCCTGGCTGCAAGAAATTCCAGATCAGTGGGTACTAAATATAATTTTGTCCAGCTACACAATAGATTTGGTGTCTCCCCCTCAGGAGAAATTTGTGTTAACCCGGCCGCTACCCCAAACCAAACAAAAGATCCTGGAGGACGCGGTCCTCCTTTACCTTCACAAAAGAGCCCTAGAGGAGGTTCCCTCCCACGAACAAGGGCGGGGAGTATATTCCCCCATTTTTCTAGTCCCAAAGCCTTCCGGAGACTGGCGCATGATAATAGATCTGCATTATCTGAATCACTTCATAAGGCAAAAGCGCTTCAGAATGGAGACCATCCGCTCCTTAATCAACATTCTAAATCCTGGAGACCTTATGGTCACCATAGATCTAAAGGACGCCTATCTTCATGTCCCTATCCATCCAACTTACCAAAGGTTCCTAAGGGCTGTTTCACACGAGCAGATGCCGTGCGTGACATCCGCTCCGTGAATGACAGCCAAGACCCGATGCGGACAGCAGAAGCACAGAGCATTAACATGACTGATAATGCTCCGTGCCTCTCTGTAATCTCTTTACTACGAAATCACAGTGAGATAAAGTTGTCACCGTGATTTCGTAGTAAAGAGGTCACAGAGAGGCACGCAGCATTATCAATCATGTTAATGTTCCGTGCCTCTGCAGTCTGCATCGGGTCTTGGCTGTCATTCACGGAGCGGATGTCACGCATGGCATCCGCTCGTGTGAAACAGCCCTAAGGGTGTGGTAAAGCATTACCAGTTTGCTGTTCTACCCTTTGGCATCTCGTCCGCTCCTCACATCTTTACCAAGGTTGTGGCTCCGGTTGTTGCCAAGCTCAGGCTTCAAGGACTAGAAATTGTGTGATATCTAGACGAATGGCTCTTAAAAGCCTTGTCTCAAAGATGTTCTTCAAACCTATCTTCATCTGGCTCTTCAGACTCTCCAGCGGTTAGGCTGGTTGATAAACTGGTAAAAGTCCCAGATCCTGCCTTACACTTCCAAGCCCAGGCCTGGTGGTAGGTGAGGTCCCCTGGGTGTTGTAGGTTTAGTGTGCTGGTGGCAAGATCCCTTATAGTTCATGACGCCAGTGCCGGTAACGGTGGCACACCGATTTGTTGGAGGAATAATGGAGGTACACACGTTTGTAGTTAACTAGAATTCCTCTTTACTGAACAGTTCAAATATATACAGGCTTCAAACAGTTCCGTATAGAGAATATTTAGCAACAGGCAGGCTTGACATATATGGCAGGTAAAATCCTAGCAAGGCAACTCAGAGTGAATAAACTCACAGATCAGGCTGTACTTTCTTCAGAATCCTGTCTGGCTTTCTCCAAGGCCCGTATGCCTAATAGCTGGCTTTATCCTTGGGTAGGGAAACCTTCCTCTGCTATAAATCCACTTGCTGTCAATAACCTTCTGCCCTTCAGCTTTCTACTTGGCTGGATAAGATTGGCTCTGCTCTGTACTTTGCAAGATGCAGAATCACTTCAGGAGGAAAATTATTTTCCTGGACTAAACTGGACTGACTCTTTCCTGTCTGGACCTAACTATATATACTAGGGGGTCCCTAGCTCCCTCTACAGCTTAGGAGGAGAAACTACACCCCTAGCAGGCCTGGTACAGGAGATAACCTGAAAATACACATTACTATGCAATACAAAATACCAATCTCCCACAGGAGCTGGGGGCAACATGACCCTTAGTAGTGCCCACCTTTACTTAGTGGGACACTACACACATATTGGAGACTTCCCCTAACACAGGACCTTGTGTATCAGGACACAGGCCCCTGCCTAGATCTGAGGAAACTCAATCTGACAGCCTGGAGATTGACAGGCCCCTACTAGAAGCTAGAGGGCTTTCTGCGAGAACTATTTCACACTCCCGTGCGGAGTCTACAAACAAGGCGTACTCAATAATTCACAAGATCTTTCTTCAGTGGTGTGCTGTTAAAGAGGTAGTACCCTCAGATTCTCCTCTTTCAGCCATTTTACAATTCCTGCAGGACGGCATGGACAAGGGTCTAAGCACAGTGCTCTCTCTGCCTCTCTAGGTAGACCATTATCTCAAGACCCCCTACTCAGGAGGTTCCTCAAGGGACCGAAAGATTAAAACCTAGAATCCTGAGACCTATCCCTGAATGGGATTTATCCATTGTTCTAAAGGGGCTATCTTATCCCCCCTATGAACCCCTAGACAATGTAGACCTTAGATTCCTATCTTTAAAGGTCACATTTCTACTGGCCATAACATCGGCCAAAAGGATTGCAGCCGCTGAGCTTTATACCCTCTTTCTCCATGACTCTGTCCTGTTTAGATTTTTACCGACCTTTGCTCCCAAGGTTCCCTCATTCGGTAACCAAAATCAGACATCTCCTTGCCGGTCCTATGTCCTACTCCGTCATCTCCTGAAGAGGAAGCCCTTCACTCCTTGGTCATTTCCAGGAATCTCAAAATCTACCTGAACATGACTGCGGGCTTTAGGAAATTAGAACACCTGCTGCTCTCCTTCTCCGGTAAAAGCAAAGGTCTAAAAGCCTCCAAACCCTCTCTAAGTAGATGGGTAAAAGAGGCAATCCAGGAAGCCTTTCTATCCCAAGGCTTGGCTCCTCCATCCTTTGTCACTGTTCACTCCACGAGGGCAATATCGACTTCCTTTGCGGAAAAAAGAACAGATTTGTGCTGCGGCTTCTTGGAGCTCCCATAGCATTTTCGTTAAACATTATCGCCTAGACTCTAGGCGCTCTGAGGGGGTAGCATTTGGACGCACCATTCTGTCTGCTGCCCTCTCATAAAAAAAAAATTAAAAAAAAAGGCGGTATTGTGTACCTGTGAGGAGACCATCCCAATTTGTTTGTGTTGCTTGCTAGGTCCCTACTTGTGCTGCTGGTTAGGACGTAAGGGAAGCATTAATTTTTAACGTAAATTAGTTTTCCCTTAGTCCTAACAGCAGCAAACAAATTTCCCACCCTTGTTTAGTTTCTACTTGATATAAAGCACTGGATTATGGGCAGTCTGCCCTTTATATGGGTTGGTTTTTACTAATTATTTAATTAGTGCTTGGTAGTAAATTTATTGTCATCAAAAATTCCACCTGTCCTACTAGTTTCACAGGGGAGAACTCCCCACTTGTGCTGCTGTTAGGACTAAGGGAAAACACATTTACATAAAAAATTAACGCTTTAGATCCTTTTGTGTGTGCTGCCTGAAGGACTATAAGGAAAGTCTAAATTTGCTTGCAAAATGTAGCTTTCCTTGAGTCCAGTAGCAGCACATATATCCCTCCCTTAAAAAGACATTGCTTGGAAAAGAAAAAATCTGCCTAGTGCGTGAGCACTCCTTTTATAGAGGATTTACTATTTACTAATACTGATTTACTATTGATTTGTCTTCTGTCCTAGGGGGAGGAGCAAGACATTAACCCTTTGTGTGTGCTGCCTTTGGACTTAAGGAAAGATACATTTCTGTAAGCAAATTTAGACTATTCCTGTGCATGTTA